>NC_056747.1:1345487358-1345720705 GCF_019279795.1 Protopterus annectens
TTATCACTTTCTATGTCCATACAACCTGTCTTTTGTTTTAATCTCTGTATCGACTGCTACAGTCTTATCACTTTCTATGTCCATACAACCTGTCTTTTGTTTTAATCTCTGTATCGACTGCTACAGTCTTATCACTTTCTATGTCCATACAACCTGTCTTTTTGTTTTAATCTCTGTATCGACTGCTACAGTTTTATCACTTTCTATGTCCATGCAACCTGTCTTTTTGTTTTAATCTCCTTATCAACTGTTACAGTCTTATCACTTTCTATGTTCATACAACCTGTCTTTTTGTTTTAATCTCTGTATTGACTGCTACAGTCTTATCACTTTCTATGTTCATACAGCCTGTCTTTTTGTTTTAATCTCTGTATTAGCTGCTACAGTCTTATCACTTTCTATGTCCATACAGCCTGTCTTTTTGTTTTAATCTCTGTATCGACTGCTACAGTCTTATCACTTTCTATGTCCATACAACCTGTCTTTTTGTTCTAAACTCTGTATCGACTGCTACAGTCTTATCACTTTCTATGTCCATACAACCTGTCTTTTTGTTTTAATCTCTGTATTGACTGCTACAGTCTTATCACTTTCTATGGTCACCTGGCTGATTTCTTTGAAACAGTCACCAAGGCCATTGACGAGGGGAAGGTGGTCCACACAGCCTACCTGGCCCTTGCAAAAGCCTTCGATACAATACCCCACTTGGGCATTATAGATAAGCTCACCAGCTTAAATATAAACCCCTATGTCACTATATGGGTTGCAAACTGGCTCAAGGAGAGAACCCACATGGTTAGAATTGCTGGAGCCATGTCAGACTCTAAACCAATTACAAGTGGCGTCCCACAAGGCTCAGTCCTGGGACCTCTCTTGTTTGGTATATATTTCTCAGAGGTACAGGCTAACATGGAAGGACTGTGGCTGACCAAGGTCGCAGATGACTGCAAACTGGGTGCCATAATCGACACTCCACCTGATACAAGCATCCTACAAAAGGGCATCATAGAAACAGACAACTGGTGCGAGAGCCGTGGCCTCAAGCTAAACACCACAAAGTGTATAGTCATCCCCTTTGGCAAAAACAAAGTGCCCACAAATTATCACATAGGTGGTAATCCATTAAGTACGGAAGAAGTAATTAGGGACCTGGGGACCCAAGTTGATAGCAATATCTCATTTGACAACCACGTGGCCAAAGTGGTTAGAAAAACATTTTATATAGCCCATCTAATCATGAAGGGATTCACATAAAGATCAGGGGAGGTCATCGTGCCTCTTTACTCATCCCTCATCAGGCCCATAATTGAGTACAATGCCCCTTTTGGGATGTACCTTACCAGACACCTGCAGCAACTGGAAAGACCCCAAACGTACCTCACCAGAGGGTCAAAGGGCTCAAACAGATGCCATATGCTGACCGGTTAAAGAAACTCCAGCTCTACTCAGTGGCATACCGCCTGCTCAGAGGCGATCTGTGCCTGATGTATAAAGCCATGTCCAACCTGGAATTAATGGACATGCTGCACCTCAGAAAATCCAAATCCCTTAGAGCTACGCGCTCGAGAGACTTGAACCTCAGCACTGAAATAAATAGGACATGCTGGAGGGACATATTCATAACCCAGAGGCTCCCTTCACTCTGGAATAAAATCCCAGTCCAGGTTAGGCAGAGTCCCTCGTTGACTCTCTTCAAGAGGAATCTTGATGAGTGGATGGGAGATAGTAGGTTTACCCTGGGAATCACTTCTGTGTCACTGTTAGACAGAGGCACAGTATACTAACCTCAAAAAAGGGCATAGTAAAATTCATTTAAAATGGGTGGCAAAAGCCAAACACACTCTGGCTAGGCTTATAAATGCCCTAGGGCAGATAGCCTAGTATGAACCTATGAACCTATGAACCTATGAACCTGTCTTTTTGTTTTAATCTCTGTATCGACTGCTACAGTCTTATCACTTTCTATGTCCATACAACCTGTCTTTTTGTTTTAATCTCTGTATCGACTGCTACAGTCTTATCACTTTCTATGTCCATACAACCTGTCTTTTTGTTTTAATCTCTGTATCGACTGCTACAGTCTTATCACTTTCTATGTCCATACAACCTGTCTTTTTGTTTTAATCTCTGTATCGACTGCTACAGTCTTATCACTTTCTATGGTCATACAACCTGTCTTTTTGTTTTAATCTCTGTATTGACTGCTACAGTCTTATCACTTTCTATGTCCATACAACCTGTCTTTTTGTTTTAATCTCTGTATCGACTGCTACAGTCTTATCACTTTCTATGTCCATACAACCTGTCTTTTTGTTCTAATCTCTGTATCGACTGCTACAGTCTTATCACTTTCTATGGTCATACAACCTGTCTTTTTGTTTTAATCTCTGTATTGACTGCTACAGTCTTATCACTTTCTATGTCCATACAACCTGTCTTTTTGTTTTAATCTCTGTATCGACTGCTACAGTCTTATCACTTTCTATGTCCATACAACCTGTCTTTTTGTTTTAATCTCTGTATCGACTGCTACAGTCTTATCACTTTCTATGTCCATACAACCTGTCTTTTTGTTCTAATCTCTGTATCGACTGCTACAGTCTTATCACTTTCTATGTCCATACAACCTGTCTTTTTGTTTTAATCTCTGTATCGACTGCTACAGTCTTATCACTTTCTATGTCCATACAACCTGTCTTTTTTTTTAATCTCTGTATCGACTGCTACAGTCTTATCACTTTCTATGTCCATACAACCTGTCTTTTTGTTTTAATCTCTGTATCGACTGCTACAGTCTTATCACTTTCTATGTCCATACAACCTGTCTTTTTGTTCTAAACTCTGTATCGACTGCTACAGTCTTATCACTTTCTATGTCCATACAACCTGTCTTTTTGTTTTAATCTCTGTATCGACTGCTACAGTCTTATCACTTTCTATGTCCATACAACCTGTCTTTTTGTTTTAATCTCTGTATCGACTGCTACAGTCTTATCACTTTCTATGTCCATACAACCTGTCTTTTTGTTCTAAACTCTGTATCGACTGCTACAGTCTTATCACTTTCTATGTCCATACAACCTGTCTTTTTGTTTTAATCTCTGTATCGACTGCTACAGTCTTATCACTTTCTATGTCCATACAACCTGTCTTTTTGTTTTAATCTCTGTATCGACTGCTACAGTCTTATCACTTTCTATGTCCATACAACCTGTCATTTTGTTTTAATCTCTGTATTGACTGCTACAGTCTTATCACTTTCTATGTCCATACAACCTGTCTTTTTGTTTTAATCTCTGTATCGACTGCTACAGTCTTATCACTTTCTATGTCCATACAACCTGTCTTTTTGTTTTAATCTCTGTATCGACTGCTACAGTCTTATCACTTTCTATGTCCATATAACCTGTCTTTTTGTTTTAATCTCTGTATCGACTGCTACAGTCTTATCACTTTCTATGTCCATACAACCTGTCTTTTTGTTTTAATCTCTGTATCGACTGCTACAGTCTTATCACTTTCTATGTCCATACAACCTGTCTTTTTGTTCTAAACTCTGTATCGACTGCTACAGTCTTATCACTTTCTATGTCCATACAACCTATCTTTTTGTTTTAATCTCTGTATCGACTGCTACAGTCTTATCACTTTCTATGTCCATACAACCTGTCTTTTTGTTCTAAACTCTGTATCGATTGCTACAGTCTGATCACTTTCTATGGTCATACAACCTGTCTTTTTGTTCTAATCTCTGTGTTGTCTGCTACAGTCTTATCACTTTCTATGGTCATACAGCCTGTCTTTTTGTTCTAAGCTCTGTATCGACTGCGACAGTCTTATCACTTTCTATGTCCATGCAACCTGTCTTTTTGTTCTAATCTCTCTATCAACTGCTACAGTCTTATCACTTTCTACGGTAACGCAGCCTATCTTTTTGTTCTAAACTCTGTATCAACTGCTACAGTCTTATCACTTTCTATGTCCATACAACCTGTCTTTTGTTTTAATCTCTGTATCGACTGCTACAGTCTTATCACTTTCTATGTCCATACAACCTGTCTTTTTGTTCTAATCTCTGTATCGACTGCTACAGTCTTATCACTTTCTATGGTAATGCAGCCTGTCTTTTTATTCTAAACTCTGTATCGACTGCTACAGTCTTATCACTTTCTATGTTCATACAACCTGTCTTTTTGTTTAATCTCTGTATTGACTGCTACAGTCTTATCACTTTCTATGTCCATACAACCAGTCTTTTTGTTTTAATCTCTGTATCGACTGCTACAGTCTTATCACTTTCTATGTCCATGCAACCTGTCTTTTTGTTTTAATCTCTGTATCGACTGCTACAGTCTTATCACTTTCTATGTTCATACAACCTGTCTTTTTGTTTTAATCTCTGTATTGACTGCTACAGTCTTATCACTTTCTATGTCCATACAACCTGTCTTTTTGTTTTAATCTCTGTATCGACTGCTACAGTCTTATCACTTTCTATGTCCATACAACCTGTCTTTTTGTTTTAATCTCTGTATCGACTGCTACAGTCTTATCACTTTCTATGTCCATACAACCTGTCTTTTTGTTCTAAACTCTGTATCGACTGCTACAGTCTTATCACTTTCTATGGTCATACAACCTGGCTGATTTCTTTGAAACAGTCACCAAGGCCATTGACGAGGGGAAGGTGGTTCACACAGCCTACCTGGCCCTTGCAAAAGCCTTCAATACAATACCCCACTTGGGCATTATAGATAAGCTCACCAGCTTAAATATAAACCCCTATGTCACTATATGGGTTGCAAACTGGCTCAAGGAGAGAACCCACATGGTTAGAATTGCTGGAGCCATGTCAGACTCTAAACCAATTACAAGTGGCGTGCCACAAGGCTCAGTCCTGGGACCTCTCTTGTTTGGTATATATTTCTCAGAGGTACAGGCTAACATGGAAGGACTGTGGCTGACCAAGGTCGCAGATGACTGCAAACTGGGTGCCCTAATCGACTCTCCACCTGATACAAGCATCCTACAAAAGGGCATCATAGAAACAGACAACTGGTGCCAGAGCAGTGGCCTCAAGCTAAACACCACAAAGTGTATAGTCATCCCCTTTGGCAAAAACAAAGTGCCCACAAATTATCACATAGGTGGTAATCCATTAAGTACGGAAGAAGTAATTAGGGACCTGGGGACCCAAGTTGATAGCAATCTCTCATTTGACAACCACGTGGCCAAATTGGTTAGAAAAACATTTTATATAGCCCATCTAATCATGAAGGGATTCACATATAGATCAGGGGAGGTCATCGTGCCTCTTTACTCATCCCTCATCAGGCCCATAATTGAGTACAATGCCCCTTTTGAGATGTACCTTACCAGACACCTGCAGCAACTGGAAAGACCCCAAAAGTACCTCACCAAGAGGGTCAAAGGGCTCAAACAGATGCCATATGCTGACCGGTTAAAGAAACTCCAGCTCTACTGAGTGGCATACCGCCTGCTCAGAGGCGATCTGTGCCTGATGTATAAAGCCATGTCCAACCTGGAATTAATGGACATGCTGCACCTCAGAAAATCCAAATCCCTTCGAGCTACGCGCTCGAGAGACTTGAACCTCAGCACTGAAATAAATAGGACATGCTGGAGGGACAGATTCATAACCCAGAGGCTCCCTTCACTCTAGAATAAAATCCCAGTCCAGGTTAGGCAGAGTCCCTCGTTGACTCTCTTCAAGAGGAATCTTGATGAGTGGATGGGAGATAGTAGGTTTACCCTGGGTATCACTTCTGTGTCACTGTTAGACAGAGGCACAGTATACTAACCTCGAAAAAGGGCATAGTAAAATTCATTTAAAATGGGTGGCGAAAGCCAAACACACTCTGGCTAGGCTTATAAATGCCCTAGGGCAGATAGCCTAGTATGAACCTATGAACCTATGAACCTATGAACCTATGAACCTGTCTTTTTGTTTTAATCTCTGTATTGACTGCTACAGTCTTATCACTTTCTATGTCTATACAACCTGTCTTTTTGTTTTAATCTCTGTATCGACTGCTACAGTCTTATCACTTTCTATGTCCATACAACCTGTCTTTTTGTTTTAATCTCTGTATCGACTGCTACAGTCTTATCACTTTCTATGTCCATACAACCTGTCTTTTTGTTTTAATCTCTGTATCGACTGCTACAGTCTTATCACTTTCTATGTCCATACAACCTGTCTTTTTGTTTTAATCTCTGTATCGACTGCTACAGTCTTATCACTTTCTATGTCCATACAACCTGTCTTTTTGTTTTAATCTCTGTATCGACTGCTACAGTCTTATCACTTTCTATGTCCATATAACCTGTCTTTTTTTTTAATCTCTGTATCGACTGCTACAGTCTTATCATTTTCTATGTCCATACAACCTGTCTTTTTTTTTAATCTTTGTATCGACTGCTACAGTCTTATCACTTTCTATGTCCATACAACTTGTGTTTATGTTTTAATCTCTGTATCGACTGCTACAGTCTTATCACTTTCTATGTCCATACAACCTGTCTTTTTGTTTTAATCTCTGTATCGACTGCTACAGTCTTATCACTTTCTATGTCCATACAACCTGTCTTTTTGTTTTAATCTCTGTATCGACTGCTACAGTCTTATCACTTTCTATGTCCATACAACCTGTCTTTTTGTTTTAATCTCTGTATCGACTGCTACAGTCTTATCACTTTCTATGTCCATACAACCTGTCTTTTTGTTTTAATCTCTGTATCGACTGCTACAGTCTTATCACTTTCTATGTCCATACAACCTGTCTTTTTGTTTTAATCTCTGTATCGACTGCTACAGTCTTATCACTTTCTATGTCCATACAACCTGTCTTTTTGTTCTAATCTCTGTATCGACTGCTACAGTCTTATCACTTTCTATGTCCATACAACCTGTCTTTTTGTTTTAATCTCTGTATCGACTGCTACAGTCTTATCACTTTCTATGTCCATACAACCTGTCTTTTGTTTTAATCTCTGTATCGACTGCTACAGTCTTATCACTTTCTATGTCCATACAACCTGTCTTTTTGTTGTAGTCTCTGTATCGACTGCTACAGTCTTATCACTTTCTATGTCCATACAACCTTTTTGTTTTAATCTCTGTATCGACTGCTACAGTCTTATCACTTTCTATGTCCATACAACCTGTCTTTTTGTTTTAATCTCTGTATCGACTGCTACAGTCTTATCACTTTCTATGTCCATACAACCTGTCTTTTGTTTTAATCTCTGTATCGACTGCTACAGTCTTATCACTTTCTATGTCCATACAACCTGTCTTTTTGTTCTAATCTCTGTATCGACTGCTACAGTCTTATCACTTTCTATGTCCATACAACCTGTCTTTTTGTTTTAATCTCTGTATCGACTGCTACAGTCTTATCACTTTCTATGTCCATACAACCTGTCTTTTTGTTCTAATCTCTGTATCGACTGCTACAGTCTTATCACTTTCTATGTCCATACAACCTGTCTTTTGTTTTAATCTCTGTATCGACTGCTACAGTCTTATCACTTTCTATGTCCATACAACCTGTCTTTTTGTTTTAATCTCTGTATCGACTGCTACAGTCTTATCACTTTCTATGTCCATACAACCTGTCTTTTTGTTTTAATCTCTGTATCGACTGCTACAGTCTTATCACTTTCTATGTCCATACAACCTGTCTTTTTGTTTTAATCTCTGTATTGACTGCTACAGTCTTATCACTTTCTATGTCCATACAACCTGTCTTTTTGTTCTAATCTCTGTATCGACTGCTACAGTCTTATCACTTTCTATGTCCATACAACCTGTCTTTTTGTTTTAATCTCTGTATCGACTGCTACAGTCTTATCACTTTCTATGTCCATACAACCTGTCTTTTTGTTTTAATCTCTGTATCGACTGCTACAGTCTTATTACTTTCTATTTCCAAACAACCTGTCTTTTTCTTTTAATCTCTGTATCGACTACTACAGTCTTATCACTTTCTTTGTCCATAAAAGCTGTCTTTTTGTTTTAATCTCTGTATCGACTGCTACAGTTTTATCACTTTCTACGTCCATACAACCAGTCTTTTTGTTCTAAACTCTGTATCGACTGCTACAGTCTTATCACTTTCTATGTCCATACAACCTGTCTTTTTGTTCTAAACTCTGTATCGACTGCTACAGTCTTATCACTTTCTATGTCCATACAACCTGTCTTTTTGTTTTAATCTCTGTATCGACTGCTACAGTCTTATCACTTTCTATGTCCATACAACCTGTCTTTTTGTTCTAAACTCTGTATCAACTGCTACAGTCTTATCACTTTCTATGTCCATACAGCCTGTTTTTTTGTTTTAATCTCTGTATCGACTGCTACAGTCTTATCACTTTCTATGTCCATACAACCTGTCTTTTTGTTTTAATCTCTGTATCGACTGCTACAGTCTTATCACTTTCTATGGTCATACAACCTGTCTTTTTGTTCTAAACTCTGTATCGACTGCTACAGTCTTATCACTTATTATGTCCATACAGCCTGTCTTTTTGTTTTAATCTCTGTATCGACTGCTACAGTCTTATCACTTTCTATGTCCATACAGCCTGTCTTTTTGTTTTAATCTCTGTATCGACTGCTACAGTCTTATCACTTTCTATGTCCATACAACCTGTCTTTTTGTTTTAATCTCTGTATCGACTGCTACAGTCTTATCACTTTCTATGTCCATACAACCTGTCTTTTTGTTTTAATCTCTGTATCAACTGCTACAGTCTTATCACTTTCTATGTCCATACAACCTGTCTTTTTGTTTTAATCTCTGTATCGACTGCTACAGTCTTATCACTTTCTATGTCCATACAACCTGTCTTTTTGTTTTAATCTCTGTATCGACTGCTACAGTCTTATCACTTTCTATGTCCATACAACCTGTCTTTTTGTTTTAATCTCTGTATCGACTGCTACAGTCTTATCACTTTCTATGTCCATACAACCTGTCTTTTTGTTTTAATCTCTGTATCGACTGCTACAGTCTTATCACTTTCTATGTCCATACAACCTGTCTTTTTGTTTTAATCTCTGTATCGACTGCTACAGTCTTATCACTTTCTATGTTCTTTCATTAACTTTCCTCCTTTTTATGTGTTTCACAACCACCATACCTCTCAACATCTTACCGCAAGAATTCTGGACAAAGCCAAAAATAATGGTGGTGTGAAGACCCAAAAGTAGGGACAGAGTTTAACTACTGATCTTTTAAACTTAGATAGTTGTAAGAATAACAAGTTTTGCATTAGCATTAATTTTCTGAAGGCTATGAAGAGTGAAATCCAAATGTCTGTCATTATTTAGTGACTTCAGTCTTCAATTATTTGCCTGAAAAACAAAAGTTTTCTGAGGAACAGACCAAAAATCATGAGGCAAAAATGTGGACATTTTTTTAAAATGTAAACAGTAGTACGGTAAAGTGATTCCCCTCAGAAATATTTTGAAATAACCCAATTGTGCCCCAGTTAGGGCATCTTGATTCTGCTCAGAAATCCCACACCCAATTTACAGGATTTTGGAAATCCCTTTTTGAGCATATTTTAGATTGAAGTTGGTATATATAATTAATGATGGACTTTTGGCATATGTTTAAATAGTTCTCACTATTTAATTTTATGTTTTATTATTCAGCAATGTTTTCACTGGTCATATTGTTACCTGTCAATTATCATTGTTATGTTCACTGTATCTGTTTCATAAAAAAAAGAAATAAAAGATTTTACACAAAAAAAAAAAACAAGAAATGAGCTATAAATCTGCACAGCTAACTACTCCTTGTTTGCTCACTACAAATGTAAAGTCCTGTTCGGCAGGGTGAAGTCCTTACCGTCCGTCTACCAGGTCTTCTTCTTCTAATACTGCTTTTGGTCAGGTCACTTATCTGGGATGATTAAGTGTATATTGGCTTCTTTTTGTCTATGCTTAGGTCTACCTCCAAACTAAAGTTATCTTTGTACATGAGGGAAGCTAAAACTTTGCGCAAGTATATAATATGGCTGATGTCATCTGTATTTGGATCGCAGAAGTTTCCTAACAGGATATTTCATTTAATAGTGCTTTCCTTAGTAATTCCCCACCTGCCAAAAAATATGTGTATTCAGACAAGTTGGCCCATCCATTGGACTATGCATTAATTTTGCAATTCCTTATTTTGTTGATGCACATACATTGACTATCCCACATTCATTCCATCTTTCGAAAACTGCTCTTTCCTATTCTTTGTAATCTTTCTTTCTTGAAAAACACTACTCTGTACTTTCGTCTACTTAAATATTCCAATATGTCTTTTTGCTTACAAGGATATACCTTTCACATAAAAAGATGAACAGCTGATACAGTCCTGTGAGGTTGATGAATCATATGTTGTCATCAACATGCGAACACTATATCACTGAGAAAGTATTTGGAGCATGTCTGATTGTTTATTATACTGACGTGTCACAAGACTTTGAAACATCTGGAAAACAATGAACTGTTGCAAACTGGGATGTTGGCTTTGCATATGGCCTACTATCTAGTGAGAATATAAAAACACCCTGTCCACCTCACTCATATATACATAACTTGAAAAGTTAGCAAAAAAGAAAGAACATGCATAATCTTATTACCAGAGAGACAGCCTAATGCATTAACATAATCCAGTAACTTCAGCCATGCATATAGCTTACTTACAGTTCAAATGGTTAGATTGATACCTTAGTCCCGAGTGTAAGAGTCACTGACATGAACCATTCCCAGTTAAGAACATTGCATTTATGTAATAATCCCCTAAACATCTTTCCCAAAGTCATTGGTTTGAGAATTATTGCTCCCCTCTTCCTTTTGGGAAGCTGACCCACTTCACTTCACTTCACGAGGCCTCCATAAATTCGACTTTTGTGATCTTGCTCTCTGGACCTAGACAATCCAAATCAGTATTGGCATTGTCTGTATTTCTGATCTGGCCTACCAGAGAGAAGAATTGTTTGGTTGTGACAGAAGGTGTTTCTTGGGTAGTTATCCTTGTATGGCCTATGTTCTGTCTTAGCACTTTCCTAAATGCACTCTTTGTCTCCCATTGATGATTTATAGGGAGAACCAGTTATAGGTCTTTCCACTTTTCTAGTGCTCGATGGAGACAGCATTTAAACATTCCAAAGCTCTTGAATCACCACTAAAAATAACTTTTTCTTAGAGTCTGGTCCTGTTGAAATAAAATTTGTTACCTCCTCTGCAATGTGAAATGAATTTATCAACCCTCCTTTGGTAATTTGCAGCACCGCAGGAAAGAGTAATTGGACCTGGTATCCTCTCTCCCTGAATTGCCAGCTCACAGCAAGAGGTTCTCCGGTTTGATCCTCGGCCAGGGTGCCTTCTGTGTGGAGTCTGCATCTCCTCCATGTGGTCATGTGGGTTTCCTCCGGGTGCTTCAGTTTCCTCCCACATGCCAAAGACATGTTGTAGGTGGATTGGATACTCTAAACTGGCCCTAGGTGTGAGTGTGTGTGTGTGTGTGTGTGTGTGTGTGTGTGTGTGTGTGTGTGTGTGTGTCTTCTGTGGAAGGTTGGGTGCCAGGCTGGCAACTCTTCACTGTAAAACTCCACTGCCAATCATGAGCGGACAGGTGATCCGCTGTGGCAACCCCTAACCAGGTAAAAAGCTGAAAGAAGAAGAAGAAGATCCTCTCTCCATGAAAAGACACAGATAAGATGCTACAGTGTTTCTTTTTTACACCCCAAATCCCCAGCACTCATATGTGTGTAAAATTCCACAACCTAAATAAAACACACATGGAGTCAGTACTTAAGGAGAAAGAAATTAAATAAAAGTTTTAGCACTTTCATCTACAAATGCTTGGACTTCAGAAACTAAAAACACTTTTAACACGTAGTGTGTATAAGTTAAACAGCCAAATGACACTATAAGATGTTTTCTTAAAAGACTAAAGTGTGGTAGTCTGGGACTTGCCTTTCCTGAGCTCCTGATATTTATAAATCACTTCCCATCATTTCTGATTTTGATAATATTTCCTCACGGTCTATGTAGTTTAAGTATTTAAAAATAAATTCCCTGGAGAATTTGATGTTGCAAATCCTAGGTGTCACTCTGTGTACCCCTTCAATTAACACATCTTGGTTTGCTCCAGTAATTTCTTTATTTAAGCTCCAATAAAACCTCAGGGGTTGTCACTCTCTATTTTCAGGAAGACCAAAACTTGAACATAAATAGACAAAAGATCAGTTTTCCACTTCCTCGGCTTTATCATTCAGCAAGTTTAGTGACACTTGATACTGTCTTGAGCTTCCCTCCAGTGCCTGAATTCACTCAGTATTATGGGCAATGTCTGTCTGCCGGGCTGTTAGCAGGGCCTACACATGGTTAGGTTTCACTATTATGGGCAATGTCTGTCTGCCGGGCTATTAGCAGGGCCTACACATGGTTAGGTTTCACTATTATGGGCAATGTCTGTCTGCCGGGCTGTTAGCAGGGCCTACACATGGTTAGGTTTCAGTATTATGGGCAATGTCTGTCTGCCGGGCTGTTAGCAGGGCCTACACATGGTTAGGTTTCACTATTATGGGCAATGTCTGTCTGCCGGGCTGTTAGCAGGGCCTACACATGGTTAGGTTGTCACTCATGGTTTGTAGTAATACATTTTATTTGGGATACATCTGCAGCTGCTGTTTAAAAAGCCTTGGTAAGTATCTCTATTGAATCTTTAATCATTTTAATATTTTTACCTGTACTAGTCTACATGACAGCCCCACTCCCTTATCACAGACACAAGTCTTTCATCAAAAGATTAATGGGTAGAAAAGGCAGATGGCGGAAAAGCTGCATTATTCCAGACTGACTTCGTTAGAGGGTTAAACTATTTGGTATATGCAGGCATCTTTGTGTATTTTAATGGATCACCTGTTCAGTGATTTTAATACAATAAGAGGTTGTGGGCTTCTCTCATGGCTCAGAACATCACCGCCATTAGTGTCCTGTGCACTTCTAAAACATTGTCTATTCACTCTTGTATGCTAGTTCACCCTGGGGTAGACTGAATTTAGGAAAAGTAAAGTAACTAACTCCTGCTTAGGTACACAAAACAAATGCTTGAAAGTTTTTATTTTCAGTATTTTCTGCATGTTTTATCAGTCTAGCTTCCAAGAGAATAAAATACAACACCCCTAAATAGCCAGAGAGTCACACATGTAGGGTAAAGTTATATTGTTAATGAGACCATAATTTGTTTTCTTATTTGTTGAACAGCATACCTCAGATATAGTCTCTTCCTTTGTATAACTTCACAGTTCCAGCAGCGTTGTTCTCTTTGCCCCCCGAACCATCAGGCTAACTTATTTACAGGAGTCTTTTTCTTTCCACTTCTACAGGGCTGTGGCTCGACTTGGTTGTGGTGATTCCTCACTGTGGCCTGATTTCTGTAATCTGCCTTTGGTAAACCTGTAGCATTCATCTTGTGTATTTAAGATTTATTATTCAAACCTCATGTCCTATCATCTTGAATGGCTGGGGTATCCTACACAGGCTTGAGGTAAAATTGCTTGAGTATCTGTAGGACCCAGAAGAAAAGACAAATGGCATAACATTGAACTCTCCCCGCAGGAAGTCATTGCTGGTCCAGTTTCTAAGTCTGTGCCAATGATGATTCACATGTTTTAGGAGGTTTTCCCTTTTTTGAGTTGGTGCAACCATGGAGTTGGCATATATAACATCGGTGTGCCCCACATCAAGTGGTGCCAGGGTCTTGCCTCATACAAAAAATGACTAAAAAGGATTTTTTTCACCCTTTTGACTTTTCAGCATTTTTTTCTTTCTTTCAACACATCAGCTTTCAGGAAGTTGTTCCTTCATAGTAGAACAGGGGGGGGTTGACCTTGCCTAAGGACAACAGTGGAAATGCAGTTCTGAGCTATTGATATTTTATATATTTATATATATATATATATATATATATGTGTGTGTGTGTGTATTTATATAAGTATAAAATACTGGTCTTTCACCATCTACAGGGTCAGCCCACGGGCTTAAAACATATAATAAAGTACACATTACAAAATTAGTATTGCAGCATATAGCCTGACTGGAAAGCAACAGAGAATTAGTAGAGATATAATACAAATTCAGTCAGGAACAATACACATAAGGAAGTAGATGAGAAATTGTCATTAAGAGTAATTAAGTAGTGAGGTAAATAGATGCCATCAACAACTGAGAGAGTAAAGGGTGTGGGAGAAACTAGTTGTGCCTATGTACATCATACATACAGCTTAAAGGATCACTATGTGCAAAAAATGAAAGCAAAACATATTTGTTATCCTTTCTAAAAGTTCTTCACTATCTTGACCTGACTGTTGTAAAATAAGTATTTGTCACCAATTTTTAGTTTTTGCCCTGAATGCCCTCATGGGGGCAGACATCCTGATGAGATTTTATTTTCTTGGAAAGTGAAATCTGACCCATAATACACACTGGCAGCACAGGTTATTAGATTAAGTTGTCCTACTATATGATGTCAGAGTACAGCTCCCTTCAGTTTTAATAGAAGATCTGGAAAAAAACACTTCTAAGTTTGACAGTCATTAATACAGATGTCATTGAATAGTCCGCAATAATTCTTACAAATGCCTTTTTACTGATGTATTGCTCATTAGTCCAGATTATAAAAGAATTGCTCCCAGTAACTCTGTCCTGATTCTGAAAGACATGCTATCAGTGTGAGTGACCTACTTCAGTGTAAGGCCTGCCTATAAACAGGCTTACACTGGGGGCCACTTTCCAAAACACCTGCTCTCAGTGTAACTGGTCACTACACTGAGATCAAATCTTTTGGAATCGGGCCCAATGTGTGAAAAAAGCTTCCAAGAGTTTCAACAAATTGCAAAGAAAAGACAAACTTTTGATACAGCAGTTTTCAGAGTTTTAAATCCTGACAAGGTTATTCTTTGTATCTCTAATTCTTCAACGAACCAGTCTCACATTCCCAGCACTGCTAGGTTCAGCTAATTAGTCAAGCATGCATAACAACAGATCACTTACCTTGATGTGCCAATAAATGCGTTCCCTCATATCTCTAATCCTGACTTCTGAGTAACACCATCTCAGAAAATAATGCTATAAAATGCATGTATTAATCCAGAGGTCAGGCAAACCTAACCACTCTTGAATATGTGCCCAGAAAAATACATAATTTGAAATGCAGTATGTCTGCTCACCTGACTTTGCATATTAACCCCTGTTTTGGTTTACCTTCATATTGTCATAACGGACAATATTGATTGCGTTTGGGCAAACCAAATGCACGAAATTTAACCTTCGACATTCTCATAAGTTCGAAAGTCAGCAAATCGAACAGTTGATTTGCTGACTTTCTAACTAAAATGTCGAAGACACATCACAATGCAGGGGGCAAGCCCCCCTGTACCCCCCCATGTGGTGAGCTCCACCCCTCCACTTTAATATACCAACTCCGAGATCGCACTACAGTGAGAAATGGGATCATTTCCCGATCCCCGCTATAGTGCAATGTTCACCCACAATGTCGCATCTGCAATGAGCGAATGCCAATGTGTATTTACCCATTGCACATCCGGACAATTTTATGTCAAGGTTTTGCAACTTTGCAAACTTCCTTTCGCACAAACTGGAGTCGCACGAGTGCGTAATGCACTTATGAAGGTAACCCCCTGTTTTACTATGACCTGAACTATGTTATTTCATACAAAACATTACATAACAATGAAATTCTTCTCTTTCTTTTATCTTAATCACCTTTCAAGCCTCTGATGTAACTCTGTACTTTCTGTTATACTATTTCTGTAAACTTTGCTCTGAACCGAAGCGCTAGAGTGTTTTTTGCATTAAATTTTTAATTTCTTGGCCAGTTGTGGGTTTATTCGGTCTTTCTGCATTTGGGTTGTGCCAATTGGTCTTAACTTCTCAGCACCAGAATTTTTGTTTTTTTATTTTACTTTTGATTACTTGGTTTGTCTGATTGGGTTTAGTCAAAAAACCTGGGGAAAAAAGCTCCAAAATATACAAACATTTTAAATAGACATTCAGCAATATATATGAGCAGATATTAAATAATATAAAGTGTAACAGAATCAGAAAGAAAGAAAAGTTTGAATTAGCAACCCCTCAGTACCAGTATCAGAGAGAAAAGGCCCAAACCAGGAGCCCTTTTTAAATTGCATTATTACTATATTTAGAAAGGTAGCAAAAATAAGAATATATGAATTAACATACATTTATTCTGCCATCCCTGCTGCATGCTGCTCCCATACTTACTAACCTCCAAAATAATCTCTTAACCAAGCTAGAAACCACCTTAACAAGATAGCAAGATTCGCAGCCAGTAATAGCTACAAATCCCATTACTGTATATCCCTAAAAAGCTTAAGATGGCCTGAGCTCCCCCACATGCTTCAAATATCACAACTACAAATTGCACACAGCATCCTAAATAGCTCCAACTCTGGCCCTGCCCTTACATTCATAATTACACCCTACACACCCAAGCGTGACCAGGTGACCAAGCCAAACAAAAATATTAGGAAAATTCTTTTGTAGTCATTCAATTGCATACTCATGGAACAAACTTCTATTGTCACTTCACTCTACTACCAAAAGTAACAAATCATGTATGTATGTAGTTATAGAATTTACCTAATGAATCTTTCTTCTTCTTCTCCTAGTTAACATATCTACCTGGTATCTACCTAAACTGCCTGCATATATTACTCTCTCTGCAGTTAGTACCTGTGCTATTAAATGCATCTTTGTTGTGCTATGTCATGATGTTACTCTGAATTTTTTTTTTATTTTAGGCATTGCTACATTCCTTGTAAATAATTTAATGCTAACGAAATTTCTCAAACATATTGTTACTGCAGTTTCACAATACTGTACTTTTGCCTTCTATATATTCGTATTGTATATTTCTCTCGTTTTTTGTGCTAAGTATCTTACAACTTGAATTGTTCATTTTTTCTTATTTTTTAATTACTTTCCTGGAGCTTTTCTCTTCATGTCTCTGCTGAAAAGGGCTCTCTAGGCTCAGTCAGACTAACCCAGTTAACAAATGTAAAAATAAAAATAAATAAATATTTTTTCTAAGGTGAAGTCTGTCATTGTAATGAATATAGTCCACCAACTTTCATCATAAACATCACAGATTGTAGGAGATTGGTGCAAAAGTTTGACACAAAATCATGGACCTTTAAAATTAAGAATGCTTGAAAGGTATGTTTGCAAGCTACGCAGCACTCCCAACCTCTCATTCTCCTTTATAATCCCTCCAAATCAGACAGACACATGCATACTACAGGACATACATGCCTGCAGACCAGGCTCGTTAGGCTAATGGGGTGGTAGTTCCCAGGGTCTGTGGTGGCTCCCCCTCTGGGGAGTGGGATAACTGTCACTGTGCACCATTCAGTGGGCCCCAAGCCTGAGGTGAGGCTATGATTGAACATGGTGGGGTACCAGTTCATTCTGTAGTTCGTGTAGAACGCAGCCTGGGATGTTGTCAGGACCCATGGATGCTGCGTTTTTGGCTTTGGAGAGTGTGGTTTTTACCTGTGCAGCCGTGATTACAGGAACTTTGCATTCTTCCAGTATAGAGATGGCCCTTTAGGGGTTGAGAGGTGGGAAATGTTAGCACTGAACCTATCTCCCAAGATGTTGGCAATATCAGTTGGTTCTGCATATTTAGTGCCATTGTGCTGTAACTCAGAGCAGATCTGAGTGTTGCCATTGAGATTCTTGACATAGCTGTAGAATACTTTGCGGTTGTCTTTAGAATCAGTGGCAATTTTGTTTTCATAACTAGCTTTGAAGGATTTTATGAGGGATCTCAGCTTCTTACTGAGGCTGACCAGGGAGTTCCTCCAATGATGGGATTTTACTCTTTTTTGCAACAGTTTCTTCCTTCTGTTGTAGAGTTTGTCTGTGGCAGGGACCACCAGATTGGCTTCAGTTTTTTTGGAGGATAGCATCTTGGTTCTGTTAGGGATAGCACGATCCACACACACACAAACACACACACACACACACACACACACACACACACACACACACACACACACACACACGCGCACATGCCTGTGTGCACGAGCACACACACACGTACACACAAATACATATACAGACACACACACACAAATACTCACACACACAAAGACACATACACAGACAGCCACACACACACACACACACACACACACACACACACACACACACACACACACACACACACACACACACACACACACACACACACACACACACACACACACACACACACACACACACACACACACACACACACACAGTCCATAGTTGCAAAGTGGTTGCTCATCTGTATCCAGCAGAAGTGCATATAACATGCCTACCTCCCCCCCACACACACACACATACACATTCAGAAAACATTCATGGTTGATCACCACTTCCAGTCTGCCATTATGATATCACATGGCATTCAACTGCATTGATTTGCCAGCTTTCAACAAAATGGTGCTCTGTGATGGCTATGGGATGCTTAAGCTATTGATAGATATTAGCTCAGCAGATTCTCCAGTTGTTTTGTATTTGAGCAAATTCTGAGACATGGTTTTGGGGCAATGACTGCACTCCCTGTATACCCAGGCTCAGCACATATCTTGCCTTTAGGCCATACATAAACTCATATAATAAGCAAGGCATGGCTATTTATGCTTTGCCAGTACCAAACATTAGACCTCTCCTTCTTTTTTCAAGGTGCGACAGGCCAGTCATTCCAGCTGTGTATTTGAGCATACTCATCTAATTGTCTAACTCCTTTTTAAAGGAATAAAGTGTTACATAGCTTAATTTAGAGTGGAAGTTTGTTCCAGAGATGGGGTAAGCATTGGGTGACAAATCTGTCTCAATGCAGTATTTTATTTGTCTACCAGTCCACTTACCCAGTTAACAAACTAAACTAACAACCTAGATAAATTGTAACAGTCGCGTTCACAAGGGATTAACTTGAAAACTTGCACTGAGGATCAGTGCTCTAGCAGAGGTAACAAAGAATAAATAAAGTGAATAAATTATGAACGGTGTGAATACACTGCATATAATTACATAATGTCTACTGGCTATGACTTCCTCTTCTAAAATGCACAAGTTCAGGTTACTAGTCATGTCAGGCAGGTGCCTGGGAAATAACATGCCCATATCAAAAGACAGTGATCAGGTACAGAAGGAAGCACCTTAGGGTGATGTCAAAAATTAGAGAAAACAGATGTGCTGTCGGCATTCAAATAAAAATACAAAACTGTACAAAAGCAGTGTGAAACAACAGCAAGTGCAGGCCAGACACCTTCTCTAAAAAGTATTTCATGTGGATCAGGTTAAAAGAGAACACTGCACCATTCAATCTGACGTGAAGGAAGGGCACCTCATTGATTCAGAAAGGAATTTAAAATGCACATCTGAATGACTACAGAAAGCATAACATGAGAAGGTAGTTTAATAACAACGAACCTGACTGCATCTTATAGGAAGGCAGTAGATTCACATGAAGTGCTAGTAATACTCTCTGAAAGGAAACTGCAGACATCTGGTCTCTGAAGTAAGTGAATGTCCGTTATACCATGTCAAGCCACGACTCCTACAGGTTTGTTAACAGTGCTATCTGATGACTTGTCACATATCCTATTTCAAAGTAAAGGAAACAGAATAATGACAGTGGACAATGCAGAACAGCAGGAATACAAACTACATTTCCAAATACAGTAAATAAGAAAAAACATTACCTCTCCATCCTTGCTAATCAGCAGAGATTCAATTAGGCTACAACCCATCATGTCAACATGACAAATCCATGGAATAAGCTATCTGTAAAATGCCAGGCATAAAACTGTACTTAAATATCACATACCTGCTCTGTTCTGCACTCTGCTAAAAGCGTCTTGGTCCTTGTCTACACCATTACTTCACCAGTTCATTTGTCCATATTCCCCACTCTAACATGTCCCCTCATCCTGTGTTGGACTTTCATGTGTTTCTGTCTGGTGAACATCCTTTTACAATTGACCTACAATTTTGCAGTTTCTGCAGCTACAGTATCCTGAAAAATTCTTCTGTAATAACCTCAAAGAAAACCTACATATACCTCCATAGCTTGCTCCTGATGTTACTGCTTATGTATATAAGTAAAATGTAAAAAGTATTTCTGTTATTGTTCAGTTCAAGTATTTTTACCAGTAGTTTTTATTGAATGTCACCTGTATTCACAATTGTCAGCTTTTATTATTGTATCTTAGTTAATATTTTTTTTAATTCACAATTACTTTTTACAATTCTTAGAGTTTTTCTCCCTGAGATTGGACTGAAAGGGAGCTTTTGCAGAGCTGATCTTTCCAGGTTTACAAAATGCAAATAAAGACCTATAACACAAATAAGAATCAGGAACAAATCGTTCTGCTCTCAGTTGACTCACCAGCAAGCCATGGAAACATGTTGTCACATGTACTGAGGCTGGCAGATGGTATAACAACACATACATATTTGTATCAATGCCAAGCTTTTCCTGTGAAACACAAACAAGTCACATGGATTTCTCTCACACAATACTTGGGATATGCATCTCTATCTTTTGTTATGTCTAAGAAATTATATGAATTATAATTAATATAGGTGTATGTATGCCCATATCTGGGTCTATATTAAATCAACGAAAATCCATTACATCGAATACCAAAACAGCGACACTTATTACTCGAACCGTGAAAATACCGAATGCACTAAACCGCGAAATTTAAAATATTGAGCGATAATAGTCGGTCAACCCCACCACCCTCTACATACTACCTACCCAAACAATATAAATAAGCCACATGCATACACTAACCAAACCCTACTCCTAACCCTAAAGTAAAGCATCAAAACTCAACTTCTAACTCTACACTAAAACCCACATACACAACTATCTATGCACTATCCTTAACTCCTCCCTAACCCTAAGGTCCATAACTACCGCACACATCCCCTATGGAGATATACCCAAACACAATAAATAATACACATAAACACATTTAACAAAGCCCTACTTCTAACACTACACTAAATCTTACATACATTACCTATCTGTACACTTACCTTAACCTGCACCCTAACCCTAAGGTCCATAACTACCACACACTTCCCCTTTGGAGATATACCCAAACACAATAAATAATACACATAAACACATTTAACAAAACCCTACTTCTAACACTACACTAAATCTTACACACATTACCTATCTGTACACTTACCTTAACCCACACCCTAACCCTAAGGTCCGTAACTACCTCACACTTACCTTACGGAGCTATACCCCAGACGGCCCAACCAAAACACTTCGACATTTTGAATTTTGTGGTTTTGCACGTTTGACGATTACATATTTCGGGCAATACGTGTTGATGATTTCGTATTCACGTAAATGGAGTTTCTACAATCTAATAGGAACCCCCCAAATCCACCTATATTCCCAAATAAATGCCTACAGATTATATTACACATCAATAGCTATATTTTGGCAAGCAGATTTCTCTATCTAGACAAACAAAATGCTTTCTATTGGAGTTCACGTTTACATTCTCACCTGTATTATATAACATGTTTGATGTCCAACCATGATGCTGTATGAAACTTCAAAATAACTAATCATAATGACTGTGTTGTAATAGTTACAATCCTGGGATTTCAACAAATCTGTGGGTATGTTCCCATGTGACAGGCTGTCTGATATAGTAATGGATGAATTGGTGCAGATATACATATACACACACACACACACACACACACACACACACACACACACACACACACACACACACACACACACACACACACAGAAGATGCGGTGCTATTTTTCTATGTCAAGATAATCCTGTACAGCGATTTCTCCTTCTTGCTGTACAGTCACTGTTATTGCTGTACTCATCTAGTAATTCGACATATAATCATAAGAAATGATTTGGTCACTATTGAAACTATTGATGTATATGTATAAAAAAGAGATGAAATGGGAGGCTTGTAGAATTAGAAAACGGGATCTGTTGGGTAACAGGTGCAAGGTGTTTCTTTGAAAAGAAAGTGTTTCCGTTCCTTTCAGAACACTTTAATGTATTGATTAAGAGAGGCTGGCAGGGATTCCCAGACTTATGGTCCTAGGTTTGGAAAAGTGGGGTCTGAGGAGTACAGCTTTAGGTTGAGTTCTTGGATGGAGGTTATGTGTGGAGAAGTGATCTCATGTTGAAGTCTGAGGTACATTGAAATAAATGTTTGGCAAAGAAAAAGTCAGAAATATTAATCAATATGTGTAATTTACACCTTTTGTTCCTCAGATTAGAAAGCAGATTTGTCTGTAGGAGGTACAAATGAATAAAGTCTTAAGGTATCCAATATCCTAAGTCCACTTTGGATTCGTTTTTGAAAGTTTGATTTCCCAACATGTTGCTGTACAAAGGTAATCTTTTATCAGAAAATCACCTTAAGAAATCTGCGTCTGATCTGTAGAGACATGTCATTTAAAAATAACATATCATTTTGATCCTTAATTACATTTCACATAGAAAGTTCTGAACTACATTTAGAAAAAGTATGTTTTAAAGTCACATTGTGCATTTTAAACTTATTTTAGTTAGATTTCTTCCAGCAAAGCCATATATGAGCAGCTGTGACACAATTTTTAAAAATGGATTTATTTGTGAAATGTTAGACATTCTAGATGCTATAGCCTTCAGAATTTCTTAGAAATAAGAAAACTAATTTCTTAAAACCTAAAACATCAACCCCTGAAATGTCTACCTTTTTATCATTGGCTGTCTTTATTTTCTTGCAATAAGCACTTTTGTATAGTAATGGTGCATCCCCCATGAATGCTGCACCTACATTGAATGGTAGATGGTCCTTTGCCTATAACTTTATAGTCAATAAATTAAACCAAAACAACTATTTACTTACACAATTTGTTTATCCATCATATTTATATAGCATTTTCCAATATACAGAGGACTAGCCTGGTTCCAATTCTTAACAGTCTTTATTAAGCATCTGTTATACATTTCTCTTACATGAGGAGTCTAACACTGTGATTGGTTGTTACCTGTAATCCTTTAAACCTAATGGTTGTGCAAATTGCATCTAGTTGTACTGGGAATTTCCTTCCTTGTAATTTCAAAATCTCTTCCTTTCCTCACAAATTTTTGTTTAATTTAATCCCGCGTTTGCAATTTCTTCTTATGAAACGTTTTGCCTCCCTTAACGGCTGCCTCTTCCTGTTGACTTTGAGCCTCTGTTATTGGACCCTCTGCCTTTTATTTCTTGATAATTAATATTTTTGATACTAACCATAGTAATAAAACAAGTGCTTCATCTATCTTACCTCTCCTGTTCTGTCTCGTGTAGTTCAGAACGTATTCTTCCACACTTTTTTCCGATGTCTAATCTAATATCTGTTCAGTCAAATAACTTAAATCTTTATAAAATAATTGCAATTCCTTGCATCCCCCAAAATATGAGTCCAGTCTCTTTCTCAATATTACATCCTCTCCGGCAGTGCGGGTTGCTGTCTGGAAGCATCGTGTTTAGTCTGCTTGGAGTATGAAAATATTTATGTAGACATTTCCATGCAAATATTCAAATTTTCCTGGCATTCATTATTTTTTTGGGATCTGACAAATGTTCTGTTTATGTTCTTTTAACCTTGTTATATTAAGTGTGTGTTCCCACCTTGCCAGTAACCCTTTTTTCTAGTTTAGCCTTATCTTTGTCTACTACAACCCTATATATTCTGTTTACACATTTTACCCTGGTGCCAAATTCTGCTCTAGCTTCTATCAGGTTGTGGACTAATTGCAGTTTTTGTTCTTTTTGCCTCAGTATCCCTTTATCAGAGCTGCCTAATTTACTTATCACTCCCACATCTTGTAACCGTTCTTTGTTCTGCAGTTCATATCACTCACGCAGTTCCTCCCATCATTTTCCTATCACCATTCCTCAACTGGTCCCAGTAATGGAGTTTTTTCAGTTTTTCCCACCCAGTTTTGTATAGCTGCTGTTTCTATCGTAAAACATGACTTTTCAGTTCCTAATGGCAGTAACTCAGTTTCATCAGCTTGCAAATCTCTTTTTTATACCTTCTGTTAATAATTTCCTTGCTTGTGTCTCAAAGCTGGTTTTATTCTTTTCTGTAATGCTAACACCCCATATTCCTACTTTTTTCACAATGCTGTTCTGTACTTTCTCATCAAGAATAATGTCCTTCCAGTTTGACTGAAATGTGTTATCTAGTAGACAGTAACCTATTTTATATAGAGCTGCTGAAAAAATAGTTAAATAAGTTTGGGGACACCATCCCCTCCTCCACTGCTGGTCTAGTTAAAATTTTCCATTTCAATCTAGGTTTCCAATCTTCCAACACATATTTTGATATTGGTGATGTTAACCCTCTCTATTTACTCTCTGATGGGGTATAAATAACTGCTTGCCCCAGATAAAAAATAAGAGGGACCACAAACATTTTAACCTTCTGTGTGGAGGCATACATGAATGGGTGTGCCTTCGTTGAAGGTTGTGCATCAGGGCAGGTAACTCGGCATGTAAAAATCCACTACCAAACATTAGCGGACAGGAGTTCCGCTGTGGTGACCCCTAACCGGGATAAGCCGAAAGACACAACAACATTCTGTGGTCTAACTCTACTTTATGTCCAACAGCAACAAAATGAGCCAGCACTCCGGAGACAGGCTGTATAAGAAATTTTTAATGTGGCAAATCCATCTTGAAAGGTAACACAAATAGCAAACCGGTTTCGACTAAAATCTCATAGCCTTCCTCAGTGCAGGAAAAAAACAAACAGATGGTGCATCCTGGTATTCATTTATAGCTGAAAAATTTAAAGTGGCAACCACTAAAAAACAACATTCACATGCATATAAAATTATCCCCCATTTTTAATATTATAAATGCAAATACATGTGAAAATTCACTAGAAGTAACCCATGTTTATGACAGTAAACATATAACGTAATATTTTTAAATAAAAAAGGTGTATTAAGGGATATACAACTATTAACAGATCAGCATGGATTTTAAGACATTTCATTTAAGCCAGGTTTAAATAATGCCCCCAACCTGATTATCCAGGAAAATTCCATATTATTCAATTTCTCATGCCAACCTGCTTTATTAGCCCTATGCATGTCTATTTTATCAATAATAGTGAATGTGAATCTGGCCGTTTTATGTAACCTAGTGTGTTTGAATAGAGCATTTGACAGTTTATTGTTTCTAATAGCACTTAAATGTTCACTAATACGATATTTTAGTGGTCTCGATGTTTGTCCCACATAGAATGCCAAACAGGAACAGGTGGCCAAATAAACTACCCAATCAGTATTACAATTCCCAAAAATGTTAATCTAGTATATTTTGGGAGTGTTTTTACTGGTAAATTCCATTGTTTTATGTATATATATTGACATGCATTACAATGGCCACATGGATAGCATCCTCTTAATTGGTCACCCAATATAGTAGTTTGTTTTGGTCTGGGAGGATTGTACCTCTTATAATGTGTAAAATGAGTATTTAATGTTCTTCCCCTCTTATATGAAAAAGAGCAAGTTGAAGGTAGTATTTCACCAAGATGTTCATGGGCTCTTAAAATCTCCCAATGATTATTTACAATTTGTCTAAAGAGGGGTGTGTTGTTACCAAATGTGGTTATGAACCTAATTGGCTGGCCCCTATTTTCTTGGTTAGATTGCTTATAATGTAACAATTCAAACCTAGGTGTATTTCTAACCTGATTTCTAGTTTGCATGATACGATTAGGATTGTATCCCCCTATCAATGAACCTCTGAGATAAATCATTTTCACATACCAAGTGTGACTCTGCTAATGAACATTTGCATTTAATCTGCAGAAATTGTGATTTGGGGATATTGTTGATGATGTGGTGGGGATGATTACTGGTTGCATGAAGAAGAGTATTGTACTGTGGAAATTTCCTATGAACTTTGTTGGCCAAAGTATGATCGCTCTGTCTGGAAACTACCACATCCAAAAAAACTATTTCTTGATATTGTATTTGTAATGTAAAATGGATGCCCATTTCATTATTATTCAGATATCTAACAAAGTCATCCACCAAATCCAAATCACCCCGCCACACCATCCAACAATCGTCCAGATACCTGCGCCAAATGTCAAGTTCCTGCATGTATCTATTCATGTTAGAATCATAAATGTATTGTTGTTCATAAAAACCCATAAATAGGTCAGCATAAATGGGGGCAAAAGAAGCCCCCATAGCCGTACCCCTAACCTGCCAGTAAACCTGCCCTTCAAAATAAAAAACATTTTTCGTCAGGACACATTCAGTCAATTGTATAAGAAAATTATTAAATTCTGGGCTATATAACTTGGCTTTATCCAACCAGAATGCAACAGCCGATAGTCCTGCATTATGTGGAATGTTGGTATAAAGAGATGTTACATCCAACGTACATAACCACCAATTAGCCTCCAACTGTGTGTCTTGAACTATCTGAAGAAATTCAGTTGTATCTTTAAGTCTAGATCTAACCAATTTGAGCAATGGTTTAAGATGAAATGTCAAAAAGGCAGATAGGGGTTCAGTTAGCGATCCATTACCCAATACAATAGGCCTACCGGGAGGATTTAAGGGATCCTTGCGAATTTTAGGAAGCAAATAAAGATATTGGGCTTTAGGATCTGATACTTTCAATTGATTACATATATTCCTGGTGATAATATTATCTTCAGTTGCTGAATCTAACATGGAATCAATATATATTTTAAAGCTTTTGGTTGGATCAACCACAAGTTGAATGTAAAACTTGACATCAGATAGTTGTCTAAGAACCTCAGCACGGTACATAGACCAGTCCATCACCACAATAGCTCCACCCTTATCTGCAAGTACAATAATAATATCATGATTGGATCTTAAAGCATGCAGTGCTTGTTGTTCCTCCAGTGTAAGATTATGTTTTTGGGATTGATAACGTAAAGAAAAGTGTAACTCCTTGGTCACACATTCTTTAAAAATAGATACATGCTTGTCCATTGGTGGCTGAAAGTTAGATGGACCGAATTTGAAACCTGTTGATCTTTGAGAGTCAATTGTATCTGAAAAGAATATTTTTAAATTCATCAACCTGCAAAAATCATTCAACTCATTAATCAGTATATGTTCAGGAACAGACGTAGTAGGTAGAAAATTCAAACCTGTGTTCAGCAGTTTTATTTGAGCTTCAGAAAGTTCAAAAGATGAAATGTTGTATACATTATTTATAGTTTCACAATTTTTTGTAACAAATTTGCCAAATTTGGTCCCCTTGTGTCTGTGTTTTCACCCACCCCTACATTTGCTAGATCTAAAGGGATCAAAGAGTCATCAGATTGTCTCCTTTTAGCTTTTGGGGAATCTTGGAGGGGAGGACAATCATAGTCCGTAGTGGATGAAGTATCATCCTCCGATGTAGCACTAATAGTTTGAGTATGTTTCTTCAATGTAGATCTGGGTCATTTTCGCCTATTGTTTGTCCTGAAACTGGAATCATTAAATCTGACAGTTTTTTGTACCATAAAAGGTTTACCTTCTCATAATCAGCCAAATCTCGGTTGAATTTGTAAATTTTCTTTTTGACCAATTGTTCCTCTAACTGGGCCAAATCTTTGGCCAAATTAGAAATGTGAGTATTCACTCTACACTTTCTTGGGAATTTATGATCCAACATATCCCTCCAAATAATTTGGATAAATCCCAAATAATTATACTTATAAATATTTTCTTGTTAATTAAACTTTATATAGCTACAAATTGGTTGAATCCATCCCAAACTTCATGGGATAACTTTAAAGGTTTAGCGATAAAACATATTTTAGCTCACAAATTATTAATTAAGGATCATAGGAAAAACATAAATAATCCGAAAATATGGGAGAAAATTTTCAATATTCTGTTGGCTTAATGTTCCGAATCCACTTTAACCCCTGGACATATATGTTTAAATTTTTGTTCAGCATTAATTATTTAGTATATTGACAAATGATCTTTTAATATTCCTGTCAGAAGTTCTTATCTTTTTATATTGACCTTGTTTAATTGATGGAAGCATCCATGTATATAGTGTATATATTTTGTAGTATTGTTTTTATAAGTTTCATTTGGGCATTGTTTGCTTTCTTGGTTTTCTGTAATATTGTATGATAACTCAGAAAAAATAATAAAGATTGATTATGGAAAAAAAAAGAAATGTGAGTATTATAAAATGTCTCTGATTCATATTTTTGGGCTTCTAAACAATTTTGGTAAATTTCAGTAGTTTGGGAATCTATAATCCGTTCATAATATGATATGAGAGTGTCTACAAAAAGCATTGAGGCCCGATGTTGAGTCTCAACCCATTCCTGAGATAATTGTTGGTCAATCATGCCAACCAATGGTTGGATCCTAATTCTAAGTCCACGTGGTGTAATATCCTTTGTTTTGTATGCTTTAAATAGCCTTAGGTGCCAAATATTAGATCTAAGAGCTCTCATGTTCTTAGTAATTTTGTGAAAAACAGCATTACAAAGTGACTTGGTATCCTTGGGTATATTAGATGCATTAGCTCCTGATAAATTTAATCAAAATACTTTAAGATTATCCCTATCAGCAGATAGTCCACCCAATATGCCCTTAAGATCCATATTGAAGTAACAATATATGGCTTATTATTATATGACTTACTATGATTTCAAAAAAAGGATGTGAACATCAAACAACAGGTTAATGAACCACAAAATACAATCTTAAATTCTGATCCCCTCAATTGTAGGGCTATGATTATAATTGAGAAGAAGCTGACCAACAAATAACCCAAATGGGTTGTTAACAAATAACTGACAATCGGTGTAAAACACCAAATTCCAACTTGTGTTATAACTAAAACTGTATTAAGCACTCATAAATGTATATTATAAAATTAAATAGGTTAATTAAGTGCAACCAGTCTTCCTGACTCCGGCATACTTAGATAGAATGCATTCACCAATGATTGTAGTCAACATTCGTTTCAACCACAAAAACATGAGTTGTATACCATGAAAATATGACTGTTCAATCAAGATCTTTATGCGCTTTCTTTAAGTGAGTGGCCGACATTCGTCTTAGCCTAAAACATCCATATACACAAAGTGAAAGCTTACAATATATGAACCATCCTAATATTGTATAATCTGTAAATCAAAATTGGATTGTTCACCATAACAAAACACCACAAGTGTTTGTGTATTATTATAAAGCAAGCCTGCTTCACAGGAAAATAACCCCGTTGCACCACCAAATAGCAATTGCAAAAAAAGTGTAGAAATGCCTAATACAGTAAATCCAATACGTAATCATTAAATCAAAGCCTGTTCCCAATCATAAATTCTAGCCCTACAAAAATTTTTTGGGACATCCCGTCAAATATAAGCCCAAGATATATGAAAGTATCAGGAAGTTGTAAAATAAAAAAAAAAATTTTATACAATAATATAACAGTTATGAATTTATAGTCCCAAACTGATATTAAACACCACCGTTGATGCATCCATAAAGAAAAAAGCCCCAAACATTAATTGTCTATTAAATGTTAGTCCATCATGCCAAAGAGCAGATGATTATTCCGAACTGTTAATTCGCATCCAATTGGTCCGAGAACTTGGCCTGAAAACTCAGTATAAATCCAGTAATTCGAATGCCAAAATGCGTAAACAACTGAATGAGAATGCCCAAATGTCCAACACGCAACAGTCCCAAAAAATGGCATCCACCACCAAACAAAAAGCCCTGTTTAAGCAGACATTTCCAACGGAAAAAAATCAGCACTCTACACCCGACCCATCAGAAGTGATGAATTGTCTGTAATACAATCACAGATAACAAATTTGGGTTGCTGATAAAAAATTATATATTAATTACAGTATTATTAGAACATGAACAGTCAAAGCTCCTTTTCAGCATCTTAGGATGATGAACACAGTTTTAGATCCACAAACGAACCTTTTCTCAATATGAAGTGGTAATATGTCCCATGAAATAAACTATGATCCACAGTAAAAACGGCCGACAACCCAACGAGCGAAAAACCAGGATCAACATGAGTTTAGAGCCACAACTATGACCGCTATCACCTCCAAGCGTCCCCAGCGTGTGCACGAGTAAACAGAACAAACCAAATCATGCACGGTAGATGAGTGCAAGGTTCTAACATATGTCCAACAGCAACAAAATGAGCCAGCACTCCGGAGACAGGCTGTATAAGAAATTTTTAATGTGGCAAATCCATCTTGAAAGGTAACACAAATAGCAAACGGGTTTCGGCTAAAATCTCATAGCCTTCCTCAGTGCAGGAAAAAAACAAACAGATGGTGCATCCTGGTATTCATTTATATTTGAAAAATTTAAAGTGACAACCACTAAAAAACAACATTCACATGCATATAAAATTATCCCCCATTTTTAATATTATAAATGCAAATACATGTGAAAATTCACTAGAAGTAACCCATGTTTATGACAATAAACATATAACATAATATTTTTAAATAAAAAAGTGTATTAAAGGTTATACAACTATTAACAGATCAGCATGGATTTTAAGACATTTCATTTAAGCCAGGTTTAAATAATGCTCCCAACCTGGTTATCCAGGAAAATTCCATATTATTCAATTTCTCATGCCAACCTGCTTTATTAGCCCTATGCATGTCTATTTTATCAATAGTAGTGAATGTGAATCTGGCCGTTTTATGTAACCTAGTGTGTTTGAATAGTCGTTTCCCACTTTTTTATTTGTGGTCTTGTCTTGATCATCATATCTTCCCATGTCATCCATGGTGAGTCACTCCCCTTTACTGATATCCAGGTCCCTAATATTCCATTGTGAATCACTCCCCTTTACTTATATCCAGATCCCTAGATATTTTATCCTTCTTTGACCCCATAATCCTGGTAATTTTTACAGCCACTCAAGTTTGGGGACATAAGTAACACAAATTGCCTTTGTTTTGTTTTCACTTAGTTTATATCATGATAAGCAACTATATTCACATGATAGCATAAATATCTCCTCCAGATCCCTGTCTTGATATGTTAGAAAAAAGAATTAGATTATCCACAAACATGGCCACCTTACATTCCTTGTTATTGGTCTTCCATCCTTTTAACAATGCTGTCCTTAGTTTTTGAGCTAGTTGTTCCAAGTATAACGTGAACAATAATGGTGACAAGGGACATCCTTGTTTTGTTTCCCAGCTAATCTGAATTTCAGATGTAACCTTCCCATTTAAGTTTAGTCTTAAACCAGATCCCATGTGCACTTCCAGAATAAGGTTAATTTCCCTTTGGAATTGCAGGGTATCTAGTTGCAGTCAATCTAGATAGTATATTGTATCATTTTCCATATTACTTTATCTTGCTCAGGGTAATTTCTCAAAATAGTCTTTAAATATGTTTCCAGTCCTCTTTGGGTCCCTGACCCCTTGCCCTGTTGTCTGTTGTCTTATCCCTTATTTTTAGTGTATTTCTCTTGGTTCCACATGGGAAAACATGAAGGAAAATTAACTCTCTTCTACTCTAGGCAGAAACATCTGTCCTAACCAGCACAGCAAGAGCTGCCATAAGTAAGAGAATCCTTTCACCCCACCTTGAATATGTCCTGCCCATTCTAGTTACAACCTCCAGTAAAAATACAGTCAATTATAGACTTTATCAATAAACTTTGTTGTTTCATCACTTGCTCTCCCTCCCATAAACCTGAATGTCTCCAAAGCCAAATGGCTTCCAAACAAAAATAGAGATTAAACGTTTTACTTCTATCTCTTCATTACAGAGCCCTAAGTCTTGAAACATTCTCATCTCATGCATTAAACTGACTGTGCTAACCACTTCTTACAAACTTAGAAATCATCCGCACTCTAGTCCAAGTTACTATTTCCAAAACATACTACATTGCACTGGCCATGCTTTTTCTACTTTATGGATCTCTTCCATATCCTCTAAATAACCTCCCCCATGCCAAACTTAGAATGTAAGTTAGAAAGGATCTCTAAGTCTAATGAAGGTGCTCATAGTGGAGCATATCATCTACCCTCTTTAACCGAATGCGTAGCTGTCTCGACAAGTGCCCTAGCCCAGTCCCTGAAGTAGCATCCTGACCCCTTGCTCAATCGAAAAATAGAAGAGAAAAAAAAGAAAAGACAACTCTAAGAGATTGCTGACAGCAGTCTGGAGCACACACCCTCTCCCAGACACATGTCCCCTACCATACACACCCCCCCTCCAAGACACACACACTCTCTCTGCTGCAGCTCCTCACTGGAATATCCAGCAAAAAAAAAAAAAGAAGCTTGTAAGTTGCTTTCTGTACTGACATTCAGAAATGATGGTAAGAATGTAGAATGCAAGAATGGCACTTTAGGATTGCACCCTCTAACCCCTTGCACCTGGAGCACATACCCCATTCACCCCATCCTTGCTACACTATTATCTTTAACCCTTTGCTGCTCTCTATTTATTTTATCGCCTTCTCAAAATTCTATCATCATAATGTCATTATTAAACCATTATTGTAAATATTGCACATACTCCACCCCCCTTTTTGGAGAGAGTTTCTGAGTGTGTGTATTGGTCATATTAATGTATGTAATGTTTGTTGCCTAGTTTGAATGCCAATATAAATAAGAAATACCTTTTGAAATATAATTGGATTAAGGTCTGTTAAATGAAATAGTAATTCATAAATGTTATGGTCACTTGGACATTATTAGTGATGTTTTAATTGAATTAATAATTTATAAATTGTGTATTCATTTTAAGTGATATCATGTTTTTGTGGTGGTGTTTTCATTTTGTGTTATTTGATGAAGTTTGTTAATGTCTTATGGACAAAAGCGCTCAATAAATTACTACTCATTATTCTAAAGCCTGGAAAAGTTTTTTTTTGATATTACTAATCCTAAAGTTTCTGATCATTGTCTTAACTTAAAAACCAAACATCCCTTCATAAAACTAAATTCCCCAAACACTCCATAAGCCTAAAACTCCCCTTCTACTTCCTAAACCTAAAACACACTTTGGTCCCTTAAAGCTAAAACCCCTTCTCACTCCTTGAAGTTAAACCCCTTTTCCTGCTCCATAAACTAAAAATCTCTTCCTGTGCCTAAGTTTAACCCCCCCCCCACTCCCACTCTGTGCCACCTCTCCAAACTCATATTCAAGTTCAAATGTGAGCAGCAGCCCATCCGAGCTGGGAAGCACTAAAGTCCCTGGTTTTCAGACAGCGCATATTGAGCACTGGGGTCTGAGTGCTTCCCACACAGAATGCACGTTCACACCAGTGCAGTATATTTAGGAAAGCAGAGTTTAAAGTTAGTGTTAAAAATTCTGTGTAGACAAGCAGCCATTATATTGAAGCAAAAAAAAAAATCGAATCTGATGAAAAGGATGCAGAAACTATGCTGAATATTTTTATTTTATACTCAAACAAACTTTAAGAATAAAGATTACATTGGACAGCTTCACTGACACAGACAGATAAACTCTGACTGTAACCCAGGTGACCTGAATTTGATAACAGGTTCAGGCTGTAACCCGGGTGACCAGAATTTTATAACAGGCTCAGGCTGTAACCCAGGTGACCTGAATTTGATAAGTGCCTTGGGAACCTGTGGGGGCTGTCAGTGGAGGAGAGGAAAGATGAACCTTAAGCCTGCTTGTGTCTCCTTGGGGGAGGATTAGAAAGTGTATGACTGGTCAAATGCTCTTTGGCAGAACCCAACTGTGCAGATTGAAGGTCACACAGATGTACTGACTCCAAGGGCCACAGGGCCATAGGTGCTTTATGTTCGGAACTATGAATATTAGTCACAAGGTCCATTGCACAGCAGCCCTTGAATAATACAGGCATATACAGGGAGCTGACAGAGCTAAAGAAAGCAGAACTCTGATGTCTGACTAGGAGATGGTTTCTGTGATTATCTGTCACCAGTTCAGTAGTAGAGGACCTGCTCATCATCATCATCATCATCATCATCATCAACAACAGCCCTTTTTTCTCATTTTTCTACATGGGGTCAGGGTGTCATGTTAGTTGTCCCCATCTCTCTTGATTCAATGCCACACTCTTCCTATCTTCTTCTATAGTCATGTCTGACTGCCACAGGTCTTCCCTCACACAATTCATCCACTTCTTTTCTGGATGCCCTCATTTCCTCTTGCCTTCTTCTCATCTGTCCCAAATCTTCTATACCACACTTTCTGCTTTCCTACACATGTGCCCAAACACCATGATCTGTTCTCTTTTGGCATTCTCTGCCATTGGAATTACTTGGGCTTCTGCTCTGATGTCCTCATGTCTTCATCTGTTCCATGGTGTGCATCCCAACACCTGTGTCAGGCACATCACCTTCATCACCCCTAACTTCATCAGCTGCTCTGCCATCATTGCATAGGTTTCTGTACCATACAGTAGTACTGGTCTCACCACTGTCTTGTACCCCTTACCTTTCAACATCTTTGGCATACTTCTGTCACACAGTACCCCTGCCATCCTATGCTGGTTGGCTGCAGCCTCTCTGGTTGTAGCTTCGACTTCCTCATGCAGACTGCCATTCTCTTCAACCACCCCTCCCAGATACATGAAGGTGTTTGCCTGCTTCACTATCTTCCTTTTTATTTCACGTTTCAGCTTCTTCTACTTTACCCATTTGCTGCCATTACCACTGTCTTATCTGTACTTAGGTTTATTTTATTTATTTATTTATTTTATTTTATTTTACATTTGTTGACCGGGCTAGTCTATCTGGATATATGTCCATTTCCAGTAGTGGCCCGGGGAGAAAAGCTCCAAACAGGATTATACAAAGTGAAATAAAGATAGTATGCATCTACTTAATGAGAGACATTATGACAATACATTAATATGTAAAAACAAAAAAGAAAAAAAACACTTTACCATACATTTAGTTTAAGTTAGTAGGTGAGAGCGGAAAAAAAAAAAGAAAAAAAGAAATAATTATATTGGAATTGGTGTAGAGAGATTAAGAGCAGTTAAATGAACTATAGAAGACAGATATAGTAGATTTAGAGCAGTATATCAGACAGAGAGAAAGGGAAACAAATAGCTAGTATCTATTAAACCTGTTATGTACATAAATAATAACAGTTCCTGGGATAACATGTAATGTCTAAAGGGCTAGTTTGTATTATGTTGTAGTTCAGGAAGGAATAGAAAAAGCTGAAATTAAGCTAGAGAAATCGTAATGCTTCATTAACATATAGAGAAGGAAATATGAAACAGATAGAATTGTTGAAGTAGGTTTAGAGGTAGTTTAGCAACAGGAGAGGGTATCAATCTGGTTTAGTACATGTACATAACCATTGAGATTTAAGGAAGGCTCTTACCTGGTTCTTGAAAAGTGGTGTAGATGTAAGGGAAGTTAGATTCTTTGGAAGCTTATTCCAAATGTTTCCAACAAAGTTAGAAAAAAAGGAGTGAGCAGATTTGTTATTGGATTTATGGGTGGCTACTAATAACCTGTTAGCTGAATGTAGAGTTTTAAGATTTTTATAAGGACTAATAAGGTTACAGAGTGCAGGGGTATTAGTGGGATGGTACAGGAACTTGTGAGTAATAGTAAGTTGTTGAAGAAGAACCTGATTTTCAAATTCCAGCCATCCTAGCTGTTTCAGATTTTGACAATGGTGGGTTCGAAAAGGGGAGCCAGTGGCAAATCTGGCGATATTATTAAAGGAGGTTGCCAGTTTGTTTAGATTAGTTTTAGATAGGTTGGTATAAATGGGGGAGGCGTAGAGTACAGTGGAGATTAGCTGGGTTTGTGCAATAGTAGTTCTGGCAGAGGTTGTAAGAAAGGGTTTAAGCCTGTAGAGGAAACCAAGTTTTCTATTAACTGCTTTGATGGTTAAGTTTATGTTAGTGTCATAGTTAAGATTATGGTCAATTGTTACACCTAACAGTTTGGTGGTTGTGTCGGGTGCTATTGCAGTGCTGTTATTAGATGCAACTGTGAAATTGATAGGGGTAGACTTCTGTGTGGGAGTGAACAGTAATAGTTTTGTTTTTTTGGGGGGGATGAGGAGGAGACAGTGTTGATGGAACCAATTTTCAACTAAGGTAAGTACTTTTTGGGTGCTGGACTGGAGTTCAGCCAAAGAGGCTGTGGCACCCTTGTGCCTTCAGTTTTGCATTCCATTCCCCTATCATTTGTTGAAGTTTCTGCTCAGTATCTACATGTAATGCCATATCATCTGCATACAGCTGCTTTATTGATCTGTCCCCTCTGACCGCTTTGCTAATGTAGTCCATCACCAGTATAAACAGCAGTGGACTCAGAGCTGAACTCTGATGTGCACCCACTCCCACTGGGAACCCCTCTGTGAGGCCGAACACTGTTCGCACTTGTGTCATTGGGTCCTTGTATGCAGCCTACACTAATTCTACCAATGTCTGAGACATCAAACCATCTCAGGGCTACACAAATCAAGTTTCGTGTGACCTTGTCACATGCTTTCTCCAAGTCTAGGTATGCTCAGTTGTACTCATTCCTCATTTTAATTTCTTCTCAACTATCTGACCCACAGCAAACACTGGATTGGTTGTGTTGCACCCTGATCTAAATCCAAACTGCTCATCTCCCATCTTAATTTCTACTATTCTATCTATTCATTTATCAGTCACCCTCTCCTGAACTTTCATGTGGTGTCACAGGAGTTTGATATCTCTGTACTGCCCACATTTGTCGATGTCCCCCTTTGTTCTTGAACAGTGGCACTAGACTGCTTATACTCTATTCACGTAGAATATGTCTTTCTCTGCACACTGCATTGAATACCCTCTGGAGCCATTTTTCCCTTAACTAACCCAAGATCTGGATCATACCTGCTGTGACCTCATCTGAGCCTGCTGCTTTCCCTGACTTCATTTCCTTAGTGCTGTTCTTACTTCTTCGAGGGTGGGCTCTTCCTCTTTTCTCTTCGTAGGCTCTGTCTGGGGAAGTACAGCTTCTGTGATGTTTTCTTCATTCAAAAGCTGCTGGAAATACTCCTTCTATCTGCCTTTGCTGTCCTCTGAGCTGATGAGCAGGCTGTTGCTGGCATCCATTATGAAGGGTGTATGATGACTGTCTTCATTATCTGCCTGTTTTTGCCTTGCAAGCTGATAGAGTTTCTTTGTGGCATCTGCTGAGTCAATTTCATGAAGCTGGTAAAGTGCCTCTGATGCCCTGTTCATTGCTATTCCAACTCCTGTCTTAGACTCTTTGATATCCAACCAATATTCCTTTCTAGCCTGGTCTGTCTTTACTGTCTCCCACTTTTTCTGCACTACTGCATTTTGATGACTTCCTGGACTTCTGCATTCCACCACTAGCTTTCTTTATGTACCTTATTTCCATACTTGGCTCAGCTGCATATCTGTTCTGTAATCTTCAGACATGCTGTTTTCAGGTGCTGCTATTTTTCCTCAGCTTCACCTATTTCCTCTTTCTCATAAGGTATTAGTACCCTGAGTATTTCTTTGAATTATTGTGTTTTTTCTCCAGTCAGCTTCCTGGTGTTCAGCCTAGTCTCTAGCCTTCTCTAACCCCTGCTTGCAGCTGATTGTGGCAACCTGTGCTTTATGCTGTGGGCTGACTATTTCACTGAGGTTGACTATGCAATCACTGATTCTACTCCAGTGGCCTTTCCTTACTAGGAGGAAGCCTAACTGAGTGGCATGTTAGTCACTTTTGCATGTGATCTTGTGAATGTCAGTCTTTGTGAACCATGTGTTGGCCACTGTCAAGCCATTTGCCAGACAGATGGCTGCTCCTTCTTTATTCTTATTGCGCCATGTGTGTGGACCCAGGTGTGACGATGCGAGCTATTGCCAGCTATGCAATAGGGCAGTGGATGTATAACATATGCCAGCATAACTAGCTGGAGTTTTGTACAGATGCTTGTGTTGAAAAATGTAATTGTAAAGTTGTTTTTGTTAAAAATGTACCAGCAGTGGGTCCTGCTGGATAGAAAAATAAATACACCTGTATGTCAGACTGTATTATATTTGTTGAAATTAATATTGTAACAGAGGATACTGGAAAAGAAGAGGTTAATCTCAGCCCCAGCTAACTTTTAGTAAAATATCCTGAAATTAAATTACTTAATTTAGGCCATAAAGATTGTATCTTACAATTCTAATTCCAGCCAGAGACAAAATGTCTGTGAAAACAAGGAGTAGGAATTCTGCTGCATTGTCCTTAGCAGTGAACTATTTGCTACCCTGGAAGGATGGAAGTGTTGAAATGGCTTTATGGCTTCCAGATGCTATATCTTAGCAAAGCTCTGTCTCTGTGTATGGTAACACATACATGTGAGACTCTGGTTCAGTTTCTAGTAAAGGGGGATAGTATGAGCGCCAGAAGTCAGATGACCTGATGTAAGTGATGTAAGTGATGTCATTCTGTAATCCAGCACTGAAATTATGTTTTAATACTAGGTGACACAAAAGTCTCAGTGAAGTCTGTTTCTGAAACCTGACACAGAAGGATCATTCACCCATTTTATCTTGCCTTGCTTTAGTTAGTAACCAAAAAATAGTAATTCCTTAGCTCAGTTTGGAAAATATAGTGATATAAGTAAAGTACTGTTTTTTTCTGTATCTGTGTGAATTTATTCATTTGTGTTATTTTAATAGTTTCTCTGACTGAAACTCTGGTGTTTATTGTAAACAGATATTTAATATTTTCATGTTCTTTTATTATGTACTAATAAATATATTTATACGTTTCATTGTGGGTGGTCCTTTAGAGAATATTTTAACCTTTGAAAGTACTTATATTTATTTGGTGACACTGTGGCCACTCCTGAAAGCCTTGCTGCATTAGTCAAACACTACCATTTATATTAGTATTAATTTTACTCAGTATAATTGGTACCCTTGTAAGAGCCTTAGAATAGTGTCTTTGGAGTGTCCTGGTAGCAGTATCTACCTTCTAGTCTGGGCAGAGGGGCATAGCTAGTAAATCTGTGCAGGCCTTTCCCAGGTGTGTGTGTGTGTGTGTGTGTGTGTGTGTGTGTGTGTGTGTGTGTGTGTGTGTGTGTGTGTGTGTGTGTGTGTGTGTGTGTGTGTGTGAAAATCAAATCTCAAAGTGTGTGTGCATGTGTCAGCGGCTTGAAAGTGGAGACACAGAGCACTGGTTTCACAGAGAGGGTGGTGGAGGACATGGCTTGGGCCACTCAGCTGAGGACTTAAACCTAAAACTGTGCTAGTGGGGAGTCTGGATAGAGAAAGAGGGGAAACCCAGACCCCAGACTGACAGTGTTCCCTGTGTGCTCTTAAGAGAAATTGTGCTTGGTGCAGAGCTATATCTGGAAATACTGTGTGTATCTATTTTTGTTCCAAGTGAATGTCCCTCACCAGTGTCAGTGGTGAGGATTCAGGCTGCTTGATTACTGGCCCAGATAAGGGATGTCACACCATTCAGTCCACATATCCTTTTCTGTCTGTCTCGATATGTGCATTCAGGTCTCTCACTATCAACAGCAACTCATGTTGACCTGATTTAGGGTCCCACTACTAGTGTTTGTGCACCATTAGCTCTCGAATCATTTGCCTTCTTCAACCTGTTTGTGTTGGCAAGTGCCCTAACTCCCACTGACTTGATTTCTGTAAAGTTATCAAAGGATAACAATCCCACCTTAAAAAATCTCACCCATTCCTTAAACCTAAATTCTGGATCACTCCCTAAATCTAAAGTCTCCCTTCCCTCCTTAGCTCTAATCTCCAGATCCCTCCCTAACCCCAACCTTCTGCTTTCCCAGTCAATCTCTGAACTTAAAATCCCCCTCCCTTCCCTAATCCTAATCTCCTGATTTCTCTCTAAACCTAACATCTACCTCCCCTCCCTGAACTTAACATTATGATCTCCTCCGTTAATCTAAAATCTCCCTCCCTGCCCTAAACCAAATGTCCCCCTCTCTGTTTCCCTTCCCTTCTTACCTGTTTCACTGTGAGCACGTGATCACATCTGACCATTTCAGCGGCTGTATGTTGCTCTTACAGCCAGTTGAGTGCCTGGTTGTGAGTCAGTGTAATTCTAGCAGCTGGGGGGGGGGCTCGAGCAGCTGTAATAACCCCCCTGTTTTATCTAGTACGTCCTGCAACTACAACTGAATGCCCTCCTTTTCTTACTATCACAACCCTACTCTGGGGTATAGGCTGAGATTATGAAGACTACCCTATCCTTACACTGGAGTCTGATTGCCATGAGTCTGTAGCTATTTATGATGACATCCTCCACTGTCTTCTGAAGCCTCTCCCTCACCACAGTTCCCACACTATTTATAGTCTGTCCTCCCCCAGGTAGTATATTCTGGATCCCAAGCCAAGTGGCTTTGCTGCACTGCTGTCCCATATTGTCTCTTGAATACAAAAGATGTCTAACCTCCTCCTTAGCATCATGGCATTTCCTTGTAAGCTGCATCCTGTCAATGGCCCGATGATGAGTGTAGAGTCGGATCCAGCTCAAGGTGAACTAGGCAGTTGCCTAGGGCCTGCTAACTGGGGGGCTGCCATAATGTTTATTTTTTTTTTAATTAAAAAAGTATGTGTGTTCTTTAAGGGCATTCTTCTTTAACAATGCCATCTCTTTCTGTTCACTGACGCACACACCTGCCGTTGCTTGATTCTTTTCCCATGTTATGAGTATAGAATTTAAATACAAGACATTACTGCTGGACATAGCATTTAAATGCACTCGCACACACCTGCCGTTGCTTGATTCTTTTTCCGTGTTATGCGTATAGAATTTAAATACAAGACATTATTGCTGGACATAGCATTTAAACGCACTTGCTATCTGCTTCCACGGAAGTGAGCACAGATGAACAACATTCCACCATTCATCAGTAAGGTGCATGTGAAATGCCTTAGACAGGGATGGCAGGATAATGAATTTGCTCAGGCTCAAACCCTGTAGCTTGGTTACAGGAGACAAGAGCTTGAATTAATCATTCGTTCATTAATGGCACACTCATGGTGTGTTCCTATATGTGCTCATTTCTGTGTCTGTTGGAATTTTGTTTATAGAGTGGACTTTTATTACTAAAGCTTGCATGTTAAGAAATGTTATCTCTGAGCCTACGTGGCACAGTGGCTCCCTCACACCTGTATCACGTATTATGTCCTATTAACAAATAAAAATAAAGTTATAGGTTACTGCAGAAAATGTAAAGGGTGCCAAGCTGTTTCTATGGGTAAAACCTACCTTTATAACAGGATACATAAGGCTGCAGAAAATGATGATCATACAAATGAAAGCATGCCAGTCAGTGATTGGTCATCTAGTAAAACAGAAGATGCTGATGTGAGAAAGTAACCAGAAAACAGCAAGAACACATAATGGGACATAGCCTGAAGGCTCTCACTTTTGGGGTGACAAACTATCCTGATAGTTATGTTACACATGGTTCCCCAATAGGCCGATCTAATTCCTTATGCCATATAGGCTAATAAGAAATGAGAGATCAGTTCCGGATTCCAAAGTCACCTACTTCGTTGATAGAAAAAAGCTTCTACAGAAATAAAAGTTAAAGAATCAAGAATTTTCCCTAGGAAATGGTCTGATAATCCTTGGACCAAAGTTTTTGGTTTAATTGAAACTCTTAAATTATCGTATTCTCTATAATTCTGACAGAATGTTTTTCTTAAATGTTTTGAATTAATTATTGGTAAATGGTAGTTTCATTATTTCTTTCCTGATGGATAATTTTCATTTTAGGCCAAATGTAAATAGAAGAGAATAGAAAATTGGAATGATTGTAATATTTTCATGTGTTTAAATTCAATAAAAATATTGGGAAAAAAAAAAAGAATTCACACACTCTAAACTGACAGAAAAAATAATGCAAACATTTGCTATTTTTGTCTTTTGAATGGCAGCTCTGATATTTACATTTCTAAGCATCATTGCCATAACAATTACTGATTTTACTTCACATAACAACACTCCATTAAGTACAGAATTTGTTTTAAAACAATGTCAAAACACAATGGCAGGTCGTCAGTATGTTTCCAGCTGCACTCTGCTGACAACGTCTTTTGTTCAGTCTGTAATGTTTACATACAAATCTCGACTAAGTTCTTTTCTCTGCACTTGAAACACAAAGTTGCAGTGTTGTTGTTGTTGTGTTTCAGCTTTTCCTGGTTAGGGGTCGCCATAGCGGAACTCCGGTCCACTAATGATTGGCAGTAGATTTTGACAAACGCCGAGGTGCCAGCTCGAAATTCAACCTTCAATGAAGGTACGCCCATTTACGCATATCTTTCAAATGCCCATCCAACCACGGGGAGGACATGCAGATGCCACACAGAAGGCACTTCCCACACTCCAGCCGAGAATCGAAAGGGAGAACCTCTTGCTGTGACGCAACAATGCTACCACTGCACCACTGAGTAATATCCAAAATAATGATGCAGAATATAATACCTTTTCAGGCCTAGCTTGCTTAGAAATAATGTCTGAAATAATTGTCCTACAAAAATCCATGCGTGACATTTATGCTTTAGCACTATCCTCTTATCAGAGATCTGTCCTTGTCATGATGCCACAACCTCATAACCAGGGATGTGTCTGCTTCACTTGCAGAAATTTCCCCGTCTCAAGAGTAGGAGAACTGGCAAAGCTGTTCTTTGCCACTACTGTCCTGGTTCATCCAATACCCATAAATGCCTGTTCATAATGCATTGTGTGTTTTTTGTGTGTGTGTGTGTGTGTGTGTGTGTGTGTGTGTGTGTGTGTGTGTGTGTGTGTGTGTGTGTGTGTGTGTGTGTGCATGTGTGTGTTAGCTGTGCGCATGCACAAAATGCCAACTGTAAGCATTTACCTGTACTACTGCAGGTGTGGCAGGCATTACTTTGTTACAGTATTAAGGCTGACACAATGCCATGCTGTGGAGTTGAGAGCATCTGGAGTTCTATAGTGGGCACACATTAGGGGTCAGGCCACACATAGGGAATGGGGTCCATTAACACTGAATGTTTCTAAGTTTCATTAATTGCACATAATCCAGACTAGTGAGTCAGAAGTAACATATAAAGCTCACTTGCATGTTTTAATGGAATGGTCATAATTTAATTTTATTTACTGCCTTTTTTTTACCAGAATGGTCCAATTGGGCATTCAGGCTCATTTTCAACTGAGGCCCAGAGATAAAAGCCCCATTAAAGCTTAACATAAGTAACATATAAAGCCCATTTACATGTTTTATAGGACTGGTCATTAGTAACATATAAAGCCCATTTACATGATCGATAGGACTGGTCATTAGTAACATATAAAGCACATTTACATGTTTGACAGTAATGGTCATTATTAACATATAAAGCCCATTTACATGGTTTATAGGACTGGTCATAAGTACCTTTTAAAACTTGTTTCCATGTTTTATAGAAATGATCAAATGTAACAAATAAAGCTCGTTTACATGTTTGATGGGATTGGTCTTAGTAACATATAAAGCCCATTTACATGGTTTATAGGACTGGTCATTAGTAACATATAAAGCTCATTTACATGTTTGATAGGACTGGTCATTAGTAACATATAAAGTTTATTTACATGATTAATAGGAATGGTCATTAGTAACATATAAAGCCTATTTACATCTTTGATAGGACTGGTCATTAGTAACATATAAAGCTCATTTGCATGTTTGATAGGACTGGTCATTAGTAACATATAAAGCTCATTTACATGTTTTATAGGAATGGTCATCAGCAAAATATAAAGCCCATTTACATGTTTTGTAGCACTGGTCATTAGTAATATATAAAGCTCATTTACATGTTTTGTAGGAATGGTCATTAGTAACATACAAAACTCATTTACATGTTTTATAGAACTGGTCATTTGTAACATATAAAACTCATTTGCATGTTTTATAGAACTGGTTATTAGTAACATAAAAAGCTCATTTACATGTTTGGTAGGACTGGTCATTAGTAGCATATAAAGCTCATTTACATGATTTATAGGAATGGTCATTAGTAACATATAAAGCTCATTTACACATTTTATAGGACTGGTCATTAGTAACATATAAAGCTCATTTACATGTTTTATATGAATGGTCATTAGTAACATATAAAGCTCACTTATATGTTTTATAGGACTGGTCATTAGTAACATATAAAGCCCATTTACATGTTTGATAGGACTAGTCAGAAGTACATTTTAAAACCTGTTTTCATGTTTTATAGAAATGACCAAAAGTAACATATAAAGCTCATTTACTTGTTTTATAGGAATGGTCATTAGTAACATATAAAGGATACTTACATGTTTGATAGGACTGGTCATTAGTAACATATAAATCTCATTTAAATGTTTGATAGGACTGGTCATTAGTAACATGTAAAGCTCATTTACATTTGATAGGACATCCTTAGTAGCATGTAATGCTCATTTACATGTTTTATAGGAATGGTCATTAGTAACATATGAAGCCCATTTACATGTTTTATAGGACTGGTCATTATTAACATATAAATCTCATTTGCATGTGTTATAGGAAATGTCGTTAGTAACATATAAAGCTCATTTACATGTTTTATTGGACTGGTTATTAGTAACATATAAAGCTCATTTACATGTTTGATAGGACTGGTCATTAGTAACATATAAAGCTCATTTACATGTTTTACAGGAATGGTCATTATTAACATATAAAGCTCATTTACATGTTTGATAGGACAGGTCATTAGTAACATATAAAGCTCATTTACATGTTTTATAGGACTGGTCATTAGTAACATATAAAGCTCATTTACATGTTTAATAGGACTGGTCATTAGTAACATATAAAGTTCATTAACATGTTTTATAGGAATGGTCATCAGCAACATATAAAACCCATTTACATGTTTTGTAGGACTGGTCATTATTAACATATAAAGCTCATTTATATGTGTTATAGGAATGGTCATTAGTAACATATAAAGCTCATTTACATGTTTTATAGGACTGGTCATTAGTAACATATAAAGCTCATTTACATGTTTTATAGGACTGGTTATTAGTAACATATAAAGCTCATTTACATGTTTGATAGGACTGGTCATAAGTAGCTTTGAAAACCTGTTTCCATGTTTTATAGAAATGATCTAAAGTAACATATAAAGCTCATTTGCATGTTTTATAGGAATGGTCATTAGTAACATATAAAGCTTATTTACATGTTTGATAGGACTGGTCATTAGTAACATATAAAGCATATTTACATGTTCAATAGGACTGGTCATTAGTAACATATAAATCTCATTTACATGTTTGATAGGACTGGTCATTAGTAACATATAAAGCTCATTTACATGTTTTATAGGAATGGTCATTAGTAACATATAAAGCCCATTTACATGTTTTATAGGACAGGTCCTTATTAACATATAAAGCTCATTTGCATGTGTTATAGGAAATGTTGTTAGTAACATATAAAGCTCATTTACATGTTTTATTGGACTGGTCATTAGTAACATATAAAGCTCATTTACATGTTTGATAGGACTGGTCATTAGTAACATATAAAGCTCATTTACATGTTTTATAGGAATGGTCTTTATTAACATATAAAGTTCATTTACATGTTTGATAGGACTGGTCATTAGTAACATATAAAGTTCATGTACATGTTTTATAGGAATGGTCATCAGCAACATATAAAGCCCATTTACATGTTTTGTAGGACTGGTCATTGTTAACATATAAAGCTCATTTATATGTGTTATAGGACTGGTCATTAGTAACATATAAAGCTCATTTACATGCTTTATAGGAATGGTCATTAGTAACATATAAAGCTCATTTACATGTTTTATAGGACTGGTCATTAGCAACATATAAAGCTCATTTACATGTTTCATAGGACTGGTTATTAGTAACATATAAAGCTCATTTACATGTTTGATAGGACTGGTCATTAGCTGCATATAAAGCTCATTTACATGTTTGATAGGACTAGTCAGAAGTACCTTTTAAAGCCTGTTTCCATGTTTTATAAAAATGACTGAAAGTAACATACAAAGCTAATTTACATGTTTTATAGGAATGGTCATTAGTAACATATAAAGCTCAATTACATGTTTGATAGGACTTGTCATGTGTACCTTTTAAAACCTGTTTCCATGTTTTATAGAAATGATCAAAAGTAACATATAAAGCTCCTTTACATGTGTTATAGGAATGGTCATTAGTAACATATAAAGCCTATTTACATGTTAGATAGGACTGGTCATTAGTAACATATAGAGCTCATTTACATGTTTGATAGGATTGGTCATTAGTAACATATAAAGCTCATTTACATGTTTGATAGGATGTCCTTAGTAACATATAATGCTCATTTACATTTTATAGGAATGGTCATTAGTAACATATAAAACCTATTTACATGTTTTATAGGACTGGTCATTATTAACATATAAAGCTCATGTTCATGTGTTATAGGAATTGTCATTAGTAACATATAAAGCTCATTTACATGTTTTATTGAACTGGTCATTAGTAACATATAAAGCTCATTTACATGTTTGATAGGACTGGTCATTAGTAACATATAAAGCTCATTTACATGTTTTATAGGAATGGTCATTAGTAACATATAATGCTCATTTACATGTTTGATAGGACTGGTCATTAGCATATAAAGCTCATTTACTTGTTTTATAGGAATGGTCATTAGTAATATATAAAGCTCATTTACATGTTTATAGGACTGGTTATTAGTAACATATAAAGCTCATTTACATGTTTTATAGGATTGGTCATTAGTAACATATAAAGCTCATTTATATGTTTGATAGGACTGGTCATTAGCATATAAAGTTCATTTATATGTTTTATTGGAATGATCATTAGTAAAATATAAAGCTCATTTACATGTTGCATAGGACTGGTATATAGTAACATAAAGCTCATTTACATGTTTTATAGGACAGGTCATTAGTAACATATAATGCCCGTTTACATGTTTGATAGGACTGGGTCATAAGTACCTTTTAAAACCTGTTTCCATGTTTTATAGAAATGATCAAAGGTAACATATAAAGCTCATTTAGATGTTTTATAGGACTGGTCATTAGTAACATATAAAGCCCATTTACATGTTTGATAGGACTGGTCATAAGTACCTTTTAAAACCTGTTTCCATGTTTTATAGAAATGGTCAAAGGTAATATATAAAGCCCATTTACATGTTTTATATGAATGGTCATTTGTAACATATAAAGCCCAATTACATGATTTGTGGGAATGGCCATAAGTAACATAGAAAGCTTGTTGGCATATTTGTATGAATAGTCATAAGTAACATATAAAGTCTGTTTACATATTTTATATGACTAGTCATAAGTAACATATAAAGCCTGTTTATATATTTGAGTGGAGCGGTCATAAATAACATATAAAGCTTGCTGACATGTTTATAGGAATGGTCATAAGTAAAGTATAAAGCCTGTTCACATGTTTGATTAAAATTGTCATAAGTAACATACAAAGATTGTTGACGTGTTTTATAGGAATAGTCATAAGTAACATATAAAGTCTGTTTATGTATTTTATAGGAATGGTCATAAGTAACATATAAAGTCCGTTTACATGCTTTATAGGAATGGTCATAAGTAACATATAAAGCCTGTATACAGGCTTATAGTATCAATGGATATGAAAAATGGTCCTTGCATTGTCATAGCAGAATGTTAAAATCAAGAGGGTAGCTGAGAACAATAAGGCTGCTGGACCTTTGGTATTTATTTTACTTTATTTTGTTTAGAAAGGTCAAGTCATTAGCCTGGTAGCCCCTTCTAGGGGGAAATGAAGAAATGTTCTCTAGCAGCTGTTGTAAGTTGAAATGCTGCATATTATTTGTAGACTGAAACACAGCTAACAGAATTCACAATAATGTGAAGCTACATTGGTTACATGAGATGAAACTGTTTGTACACCAAAAAAACACGGCTAACAGAAGTCACAATAATGTGAAGCTGCATCTATTATACATGAGAAAACTGTTTATACACTAAAACATGGCTAACAGAATTCATAATAATGTATTATTTATTTATTTGACATTTGTTTACTGTGGTGGTCTGCTTAGGTCTGCAGAATACGTTTTCAGTGGAGGCCTGGGGAAAAAAGCTGCACATAAAGTATAGTGTAAATACAGTACAATCCACAAACAATTGCAAGCGATGTGAGGAATACTATACAAAAATAGGTTGAATGAAGATAAACTAAGTTACAAGATATACTACACACCTAGAGAATTCTATAGAGTTATATTATTGTAGACAATTTTAGTTATTCTAACAATATATATATATATATATATATATATATATAGCCTATGAGTAGATAAAGTGTACAAACGTATGTAGGTAGTACAATTTATGACATCAGCTGTTACAGTACATGAAACATAAAATAATTTCAGTTAGAAAATAATAGCAGAAGAGTTAGTGGTGCCAAAAGATAGTGAGAGTTAAGAAGACTAGAGGCATTACAGACTGATCCGTAGCTTAAGGGTGTGGTACGGAAACAGAAGAGGAGTTAGGAGAGCCTTAGGATCCTGCAGATTGTGAAGGAGTGAGATATGATAGAAGAAGAGGATGAAGCTAGTGTGGAAGAAGAGGAAGAGCTGAGCCTTAGGCTGGATTTATGCAGTAGCAGAGCCGTGTGTTTTTCAGATTATTTTTTAAAGAGGCTTTAGGCATAGACCTGGTAGCTAGAGGTAGTGAATTCCATAGTTTAGAGACAGAATATGAATACAGAGAGTGACCTGTTTTTTTTTTTGTGGGTTTTGAGTTAGCTAAGAGATTTAATGTGATGAAACATTGGTTATAAATTATGAAACTGTACACTGAAACATGGCTAAAAGAATTCACAACAGTGCGAAGCTACATTAGTTACACATGACAAAACTATTTATACACTGAAACATGGCTAACAGAACTCTCAGTAATGTGAATCTACATTGGTTATACATGCTGAAACTGTCTGTGCATTGAAACAGAGCTAATAGAATTCACAATAATATGGTGCGACATTGTTATACATGATGATAAAGGAACAAAATTTCCATCAGTGGTGATAGATTAAGAGGAATGATATACGGAATATAAGGATCCACAGACATCAAGTAAAATTCTTGATCAAACACCCTTATGTGCACATTAAGATTCTATTTGTGGGTGGATTGCAAATACAAAGCGGAAAAAAACTACATATTCTAAGACTATAGAAATGATGCAATATATATTTTTATGTTTAACAACCATTTTTGTTCAAAAATCTGTTTATGTTTGTCAACTCATATATCTATCTATCTACAGGCAAAAACTAAACCATTGGACCAGATAAAGTCCAGACCAGGCTCCAAAAATATAATGCAAGAAATCCAAGCAGGCAATGGACACACACGGCATAAAACCAAACGACTTATTTAGTAAAAAATATGTAAGCACTTTCCCGTAGTACTCCTATGCTTCATCAGACATAAAATTCTATCAGAAGCCTAAACATTTTAAACACTGTTAAACCAATCACTGCTATCAACCTTTCTCCCTCCAATTAAATAATTAGTGGAAACCAAGTGATTTAAAGTAACCTAACACTTTAGAAAAATAAATACATTTTTAGTATGTTCCAACCACAACTTATATAATAGATTTCAGATATAATAAATACGGCATACATTGCAGATATTTAAACAGTATAATATGCATCATACATAAACAATCTCATCATGCTGTTTATTATATCTGAAATAGGTTAGATTGCTCAAATCAGTTTTTATTATTTTATAAGAATGGTGTAAGTTGTCTTGGAGCAATTAATTTGTGTTTCTTAACTGTGTGAGATTGAGAAAGGTTGCACATAATATTTTGTGTTCTCTGTTTAGAGAATTAGATTTTTGGTGTGAAAGTGAAACACTGTATGCATTTTAACCAAAAGCATTTCTACTGAACACCACCACAAAGGAGTCTTAGATACAGTTTTAGACTGAGCGCTTTCATTCTTTTTAATAATTAAGAACTTCTTCAGAATCTAAAGCACTAAACCAAATACAAGATTTAAAAAAAGTAGCACCAAAGTCATGTGACCAGTGGCAACCAATCACAATATAGTCTACAAAATCTTCCCTTAAAGTTGCAATGTTAAAAACATATTTAAAAATGATCGAATGAACAATGCAACTTAAAAAAGATATGTTAATGACTTCTTCACAAAATCTATGCTAGTAGTTTGTTCAATGTATGTATATAATGACACCACATTCAACGATACAAAAACACATTTGTCTTCTAAACACTATTAAGAAGTTATAGCATAGAATTTATGAACATAACCTGGCCATAAGAACTAGAGATCACAATAATTCTCTAGCTAAACACTCTCTAAGTTGTCTTATTTTCAAGAAATTTCAGTTCTCTGTAATTGATGCCGTCAGTCTCAAGGTCTTCTCAGGGAATTTTGCCGTACTTTTAGAATGCCGTGAATCACATTGGCAAATTAAATTAAGAGCTGACAAAAATCCAGCATTGAATGAATCCTCGAATATCAAGGACTTTTTGTTAGCTCAGAGGTTTTAACAGAGTTTTTTCTATATAGATTTATTAAACATCAGATGTCTTTAAGTTGTCTTTTTTTAAGTTGCATTATTCACTGTATCATTTTTAAATATTTTTTTAACATTGCAATTTTAAGGGGAGGTTTTGTAAAGTATATGTAACCCTTTTCTCGAGAAGATTGTCACTGTTGAATTGACACTCTGAACCCATGTGCAAAACGGAAAAAAGGGGTTAAGGATGGATGGATAGATGGATTGTGATTGGTTGTCACTGGTCACATGACTTTGATGTTACTATTTTTAAATCTTATATTTGGTTTAGTGTTTTAGATTTTTAAGAAGTTCTTAATTATTAAAAAGAATGAAAGCGCTCAGTCAAAAACTGCATCTGAAACTCCTTTGTAGTGGTTATCAGTAGAGCTGTTTTTGGTTTGGTGTTGTTTTCTGTTCTACACTGCCTTTTTTGGATTAACTGTATGCATTTTATTTATAAATATGTTAACGATAAAAGGGCCTATTTGTAACTCATAGCACATCTATTGTTATTTACTAGGAAAATGACAACTTACTGGTCCAGTTTACTCACAATGCAGAGCAGATACACATTATCAGATAAACTTAAAACAGGTGTTTCCATTTTCTAGCTATTAATGCCCTCCTGACAATGGCTGTTATTTGTAGAAATCACATTCTCAGCATTTGAGGTAAGTGTGATATATCAGTGTAAGTTTATGTAGCCATACAGTTTGTGTGGCCAAGAAGATGGAGTCAGCTATTTGTGTGCCAGATTCATATAACAGATGCACATTAATGCATTCGCAGAACTTATGCAATAAATGTGTTGCCTCTTCCCAACACTCCAGGTATTCTACATTTAGCTCAAAACCCTTTTTTTCTGTCTTGTTTTGGATGTCCCATAACCAGTATTTATAAACAAAAACATTTTCTTATATTAGTGAGAATAAAAAGAATGTGAAATAAATAGATAAATAAATACTTAATTGGAACATCTAATCTCTAATAAGCTGCTGTGTGTAACTAAACAGTGGTACAGGAATGGGGGAGGTCAGTTTCAGATACAACGTGAATGGCTCAGGGGAGATTTAAAGCAATATTATCTCACAAAAAGAGTGTTAGATAACTGGAGCACCATTACTGAAAATGTAACAGGATAAAAAACTTATGAATGAATCCAAGACTTCATTTACAAGTTAAAATACCACCCTTATGATAACTGAGTTGGGGATAAGACGTTAAATAATTATAATAAACAGCTTATAAAGTCAGGCTAGGTCAGTTATGTTATCCTTAGGAGTTATCAGTGGCTATGTTTTAGCTAGTTACTAGGCATGCAGTCTAGGAGAGTATTGTTTGACTTAATCCAATATCCCATTTGCAATAGTCAAGTTAAGTGACATAGTCAGAATCACAAACATGGCAAATGAAGGCTGAGAGACTCAAACTTAGCATGCAGGAACTAGCTCAGTCCTATGCTATTACCACACACAGCTCACAGCCTTAATCCTATACTCTTACCAGACACAGATCACAGCCTTAACCCTATGCTCTTACTGCACACAGCTCATGGCCTTAATCCTATGCTCTTATTGGACAGAGATCACAGCCTTAATCCTATAGTCTCACCAGACACAGCTCACAGCCTTAATCCTATGCTCTTACTGCACACAGCTCATGGCCTTAATCCTATGCTCTTACTGCACACAGCTCACAGCCTTAATCCTATGCTCTTACTGCACACAGCTCATGGCCTTAATCCTATGCTCTTATTGGACAGAGATCACAGCCTTAATCCTATAGTCTTACCAGACACAGGTCATAGCCTTAATCCTATGCTCTTACTGCACACAGCTCACAGCCTTAATCCTATGCTCTTACTGCACACAGCTCATGGCCTTAATCCTATGCTCTTATTGAACAGAGATCACAGCCTTAATCCTATACTCTTACCAGACACAGATCACAGCCTTAACCCTATGCTCTTACTGCACACAGCTCATGGCCTTAATCCTATGCTCTTACTGCACACAGCTCATGGCCTTAATCCTATGCTCTTACTGCACACAGCTCATGGCCTTAATCCTATGCTCTTACTGCACACAGCTCACAGCCTTAATCCTATGCTCTTACTGCACACAGCTCATGGCCTTAATCCTATGCTCTTACTGCACACAGCTCATGGCCTTAATCCTATGCTCTTACTGCACACAGCTCACAGCCTTAATCCTATGCTCTTACTGCACACAGCTCATGGCCTTAATCCTATGCTCTTATTGGACAGAGATCACAGCCTTAATCCTATACTCTTACCAGACACAGATCACAGCCTTAACCCTATGCTCTTACTGCACACAGCTCATGGCCTTAATCCTATGCTCTTACTGCACACAGCTCATGGCCTTAATCCTATGCTCTTATTGGACAGAGATCACGGCCTTAATCCTATAGTCTTACCAGACACAGCTCATAGCCTTAACCTTATGCTCTTACTGCAAACAGCTCATGGCCTTAATCCTATGCTCTTATTGGACAGAGATCACAGCCTTAACCTTATGCTCTTACTGGACACAGCTCATAGCCTTAACCCTATGCTCTTACAGGACACAGCTCATAGCCTGAGTTCTATGCTTTTAGAGGAAACAGCTCACAGCCTTAATTCTATGCTCGAACTGCCAGGCCACTCTTCTGTCCAGTGCTTCTCTGCAGATCTCTGTATGTCAGTGATGACACTTGGATGACCTGCCTGAAATGGGCGACTTTTTGGGAAGGTTCCTCTTGTGCTTCCAAGCTTTCTGGCTCCTATGTAATGACTTAAGTTATCACTATATTGAGTCATCACAACAGTGAGGACAAAGTGGGTGACAGTCCTTTTTCCTGTACTGCCCTAAGCCTCTGCCCCAATCCCCCCACTCTAATGGTCACTTTTTGTTTTTTTTGTTTTCTTACAAACATGTCCTAAAGGGACTATTGCTAAGTCTAAATGCACATGCTTTGCCTTACACTTTTCTTCCATAGTTTTTGTCTTAATACAATAAGCAAACATTCCACATATTTTAAAATCAAATACTGAAGTTCTGCTATTAAAATAAGAAGGATAATTTAGTTAAGTTTTTGTACTTTGAAATTACTTATCTACTGCAATGTGACACTGGAAATGTAATATTCCTAAATGCTACTTTTGTATTAACTCTGCTTATCAGCAAAACTTATAAAACCCATGGAAATGACCAGCACTGATAAATATTTCTGGTATGTGATGAGACCATCATTAAATAAAGCTTTTGATTTCTTCTGAGTACCTTATTATAATTTAAACAAAATGCTTGACTTTGGATGAAAGAGCAGTTTTCATGAAAAGAAATATTTGCTTATTATCTGTTATTTAATCACATCTAACACTTTAAGTAATGCAGTACGTGACGTAGTCATGCATTGTGTCTCTCTGCATAAATAGCCTGCTGACTGGATGGGTATCCAACTCGATCCCAAACCACAAGGCTGTCATGATGAAGGTCTTCTCTCTTCTTCTGCTTTGCACTGCAGTCTTCTTCACTGTGTCTGGTAAGTAAACTGTGCAGCACTGGACAGGAAGAAATAACAGAGGTGGTTGTTTTATTTATATATTTATTTTGATACTGAGAAATACTTTGTTGAGAATATTTATAGGAAAACACCACACTCCAGTGTTATTAACTTTAACACAGAGTTATTTTTCCTACAATATTTCTTAAATATTTAGCGCTCACAAAGCTTTCATTATTTTTCACTTATTCTCATTTTCACCTGTTTCTCTTCCACAGACCAGGAATGTCTCAGCATTTTTCCTTATTCATATTTCATTTTGTTTCAGAAAGATTTTTTTTCTCAAACTGCATGACCTAGGTTAGACAATAGGAATTTAATAGTTTTTAGAATTGGTTGCCACCCACATTTGTACATCAGCAGACTTTCTTACTGCCATCAGTGGCTATAATCAACTGAAGTGAAATTATTTTTCTAATGAGTCAGTTGTTGCAGAAATCTTCATTACTGCATACACAGACAGGGGAGTATTTTATTTGTATCTTTCAACTTCTTTGATCAAGAGTGCTGGACAAGCCAGAAATAATGGGAAACAAATGCTCAAAACCAGGGACAATTTTTAAGTATCACTCTAATTCGCTTAAAAAGTTACTAGAACAACAGCTTTACATCAACATGCATTTTCTGAATGATAATTTGTCTGAAAACGTAATGACAGGCATTGCTGACTGACTGTAATCCACAGTGATTTACTCAAAAGTGTAAAATTTTTGTTACGGACAGTACAAAAATATGGGGCTAAATCATGGCCAGACTGTAAAACTGGGGACAGCTGAGAGTTGTGTCCTACACCAGTGTAATAGGTAACAGGTAACTAGGGCACAAATCATGGACAGACTGTAAAACTGGGGACAGCTGAGAGGTGTGTGCTACACCAGTGTAACAGGTAACAGGTAACTAGGGCACACATCATGGCCAGACTGTAAAACTGGGGACAGCTGAGAGTTGTGTCCTACACCAGTGTAATAGGTAACAGGTAACTAGGGCACAAATCATGGCCAGACTGTAAAACTGGGGACAGCTGAGAGGTGTGTGCTACACCACTGTAATAGGTAACAGGTAACTAGGGCACAAATCAGGGCCAGACTGTAAAACTGGGGACAGCTGAGAGGTGTGTCCTACACCAGTGTAACAGGTAACAGGTAACTAGGGCACACATCATGGGCAGACTGTAAAACTGGGGACAGCTGAGAGGTGTGTCCTACACCAGTGTAACAGGTAACAGGTAACTATGGCACAAATCATGGGCAGACTGTAAAACTAGGGACAGCTGACAGGTGTGTGCTACACCAGTGTAATAGGTAACAGGTAACTAGGGCACAAATCATGGCCAGACTGTAAAACTGGGGACAGCTGAGAGATGTGTGCTACACCAGTTTAACAGGTAACAGGTAACAGGTAACAGGTAACTAGGGCACAAATCAGGGCCAGACTGTAAAACTGGGGACAGCTGAGAGGTGTGTGCTACACCAGTGTAACAGGTAACAGGTAACTAGGGCACAAATCATGGACAGACTGTAAAACTGGGGACAGCTGAGAGGTGTGTGCTACACCAGTGTAATAGGTAACAGGTAACTAGGGCACACATCATGGCCAGACTGTAAAACTGGGGACAGCTGAGAGGTGTGTGCTACACCAGTGTAATAGGTAACAGGTAACTAGGGCACACATCATGGCCAGACTGTAAAACTGGGGACAGCTGAGAGATGTGTCCTACACCAGTGTAACAGGTAACAGGTAAGAAGGGCACACATCATGGGCAGACTGTAAAACTGGGGACAGCTGAGAGGTGTGTGCTACACCAGTGTAATAGGTATCAGGTAAGAAGGGCACACATCATGGCCAGACTGTAAAACTGGGGACAGCTGAGAGGTGTGTCCTACACCAGTGTGACAGGTAACAGGTAAGAAGGGCACAAATCATGGCCAGACTGTAAAACTGGGGACAGCTGAGAGATGTGTGCTACACCAGTGTAATAGGTAACAGGTAACTAGGGCACAAATCATGGCCAGACTGTAAAACTGGGGACAGCTGAGAGGTGTGTCCTACACCAGTGTAACAGGTAACAGGTAACTAGGGCACAAATCATGGCCAGACTGTAAAACTGGGGACAGCTGAGAGGTGTGTGCTACACCAGTGTAACAGGTAACAGGTAAGAAGGGCACACATCATGGGCAGACTGTAAAACTGGGGACAGCTGAGAGGTGTGTGCTACACCAGTGTAACAGGTAACAGGTAACTAGGGCACAAATCATGGCCAGACTGTAAAACTGGGGACAGCTGAGAGGTGTGTGCTACACCAGTGTAATAGGTAACAGGTAACTAGGGCACAAATCATGGCCAGACTGTAAAACTGGGGACAGCTGATAGGTGTGTCCTACACCAGTGTAATAGGTAACAGGTAACTAGGGCACAAATCATGGCCAGACTGTAAAACTGGGGACAGCTGAGAGGTGTGTGCTACACCAGTGTAATAGGTAACAGGTAACTAGGGCACAAATCATGGCCAGACTGTAAAACTGGGGACAGCTGAGAGGTGTGTCCTACACCAGTGTAATAGGTAACAGGTAACTAGGGCACAAATCATGGCCAGACTGTAAAACTGGGGACAGCTGAGAGGTGTGTGCTACACCAGTGTAATAGGTAACAGGTAACTAGGGCACAAATCATGGCCAGACTGTAAAACTGGGGACAGCTGAGAGGTGTGTGCTACACCAGTGTAATAGGTAACAGGTAAGAAGGGCACACATCATGGGCAGACTGTAAAACTGGGGACAGCTGAGAGATGTGTCCTACACCAGTGTAATAGGTAACAGGTAACTAGGGCACAAATCATGGCCAGACTGTAAAACTGGGGACAGCTGAGAGGTGTGTGCTACACCAGTGTAATAGGTAACAGGTAAGAAGGGCACAAATCATGGGCAGACTGTAAAACTGGGGACAGCTGAGAGGTGTGTGCTACACCAGTGTAATAGGTAACAGGTAACTAGGGCACACATCATGGGCAGACTGTAAAACTGGGGACAGCTGAGAGGTGTGTGCTACACCAGTGTAATAGGTAACAGGTAACTAGGGCACAAATCATGGCCAGACTGTAAAACTGGGGACAGCTGAGAGGTGTGTGCTACACCAGTGTAACAGGTAACAGGTAACTAGGGCACACATCATGGGCAGACTGTAAAACTGGGGACAGCTGAGAGGTGTGTGCTACACCAGTGTAATAGGTAACAGGTAACTAGGGCACAAATCATGGCCAGACTGTAAAACTGGGGACAGCTGAGAGGTGTGTCCTACACCAGTGTAATAGGTAACAGGTAACTAGGGCACACATCATGGGCAGACTGTAAAACTGGGGACAGCTGAGAGGTGTGTGCTACACCAGTGTAACAGGTAACAGGTAAGAAGGGCACACATCATGGGCAGACTGTGCGCCGACATCTATTACATCACAGATATGATCAGTTACAAACAGGAGAAGCTGGGTTCTGATTAGCCTTTTCTCCCCTCCTCACGTATGCTGAATCTCAAGCTCAGGGATTAAGATTCCTGCAGGTTAACAGCAGATGTGTTACATGGTTAAGGCAAAGGCACACTCCTGATACAGTTAGTTTATTTCTGCTGACAAAATTTATAGTACTGATTTAAAGACGTGTTCAGTGATGCACACTGGAACATTTTGGTGTGTTTATAATGAAATGAGTCTTTCTTAACCAGAAATCAGACATCACAAATGAAGGATATAGTACAAAATAACACAGCTTCCCAGTGTTCATACATTAATAGGTGAATACTAGGCTTTTGATCCAGCAGACAGTTTGTAGGTCCAGCCACATGATCCCACACTGAGATGATCGAGTCACAGATTAATACCGTACCACAGCCAGTCCTGGGATGTGCTTAAGATTGCCCATCCAGTTTTCCAGGTGACATTTTAGAAGAACAAGGGAATGACTGTGCTTTATTCCAAGGGGAGTCTGTTCCACAAAGGTGTGTATCCATCACAGCAGCAGGTCCTGCTTATGTTGTGATGGAGGTTTATATCTTCTGAGTAAGTGCTGAGGGTGTTATTAGTTTTGTGGATGTGCAGAAGGTTGCATAGGACTGGATCTTTTGAGGCTGAGTAGGCAAGGCAGAGATCCTCTATCCATGGGTGATAGCAGACATAAAATAGTGAGACTGCTTTAAGGTAGTCTGGGTAGCGTAAGGTGGACATACCTTTGATTGTTTTTGTAAGAATCACTGTGGTCTCTGCATCTGGGTCATGTGCCTGGACAAGTACATACCAAACAAGGCATTATATTTGATTATTGCCTAATAAGAGAGGAGTAAAGGAGACTGAATACTTCCTTTGCTCTAGAAGATGTACACTGGGTGATTAGCCTGACTATATAAAAAGATTCACTAATGACAGTGGTCATTTAGTGGTCAAAGGATAGTTCATTGACAATGAAAGTGCCCAGATCCCTAATGAGTGAGTTAACTCCTGGCAGTGTCCCAATATGATAGGAGCAGGGGTATCGGGGTTTGCCAAAGGACACAATGCTATATTTCTTGGATTTTAATTTGAGGCTATAATATAAGCATCACTTGTTAGAGTGTATGTTAAGATTTCCTGGACTGTCTAGAGGTCATTAGGGGATTTTGTGAGAGCTACCGATGTGCAGTCATCAACAAATGTTATCAGCCACAGGCGCTTGGTGTCAGCCTTGATGTCACATAAGTATATGCCACAGACGAGAGGCTCTATTACCAATCCCTGGGGAGTACTATTTGTAACTACTCTTTCAGATATCAGAATGCCTCCAACATTAATAACCTGAGTTCCGTCAGTGAGCCAGTTCGCTACCCAGTGGATAGCACAGGGGTTTACATTTAATCAAATTAACTTATCAATAACACTACAATGCAGAATGGCATCAAAGACCTTGGACAAGTCTTGGTATGCTGTGTGACCTAATTAGCCTGAGTACAATGTCCCAGTGACCTGTTTAAAAGTTACCAAATTTAGGAGGCAGGATCTGCCTTTAACAAACCTAAACTGGTTAGGGTTCAGAGTATGAACAGCGCCCATGCCCTTGTTAATAAGTTCCATAATGGGTTTACACATACGGCCTCTGTGGTTTATGAGTCTATAGTTGCCCAAGTCAGTAGTCGGTCCCGCTTTGTGGAGTGGGATGACTGCAATAGTCCTCCATTGAAGAGGTGAGACTGAATAGCTTTATAGCGAGTCTGCAAGACAATGAAGACAATGTTTTGTGCTGCCAAGAATATAGTCTGTCTTATTATCAGGTTGTATGGAGTGAGCGTTCCTAGATTTGGAGGGAGCACTGCATATGCTCAGAGGTAACTGGGGGTGATGTAAACATGTACATATGATGTGGAAAAATAGGAAGAGATAGGAGAGTAAAGTCTGAGTTGAATTTGTCTGCAAATACATTGGAAATGTCCTCCAGGGATGACTATCTGATGTTATTTTGTGTTAACTCACAGCATTTCTGGGTTTTACTTTTAAGGTTTCTGATGTATCTAAAGATGGCTTTATGGTTGTCGTTAGCATGAGTGGTGATACTTAATTCATAATTGTTCTTGCAGAATTTGATTTTGCTCCAGTTTTGTTTCTAAATTCTTTGTTGATCTTCTTTAGTTCTACTCTGTCTGATGGAAAGTTAAACCTACCTTTCCTGCTAGGAGTTTATTCCTCTTATTGTATAGCTGGTTGATATAGGTGCTCCACCAGTTAGGTTTGTTCTTGAATCTGGCACTGTATTCATGCCTTATGAGCATGTCATGAAGGTCTTCAAGGTAGTGAGGCTTTTGGAATTTGATCTGTTCATCAGTTAGCTCAAGTAAATTTGCCTTAAATTAGTCTCTAAGAGCAGTGGGGTTACTGTGTGACTCATCTTATCCGTAAAAGAACTGTTACAACACTGTCATCATATCAGACAAACAAAATGGAGACTATGGGTGCTCAGCATGGAAGTGCTCTATTGGTAAGGACTAGGTCAATAAGTTTTAATATCCCTCACTAGATTTAAGACAAGATTGTCTAAGAAGTTGTTATTAGTGAACCCCAGGAACCTCTGTGCTTACTTATTTGTGGAGGTATGGGTTCCCCAGTCAGTCCCCTGAGAGGATAGTGTAGGGCTGTATCATGAGAGGTGTCAGTTTGTTTAGTTACACTTCATGGGCAGCCAGCATCACGGGGGGGGGGGGTGATAGTTGGCTAAGGTAATGTCCTGGGTTTTATTTATCATAAGAAGAATGTGGAGGAGTTAAATTATTCAAGGTCACCGCCCTGCATTTTTTTATTTATTTATCCATTGTGGAATGGGCTGTCTCACTACATTAGTGGCATCTTTTCTAGGGTGACCCAATGTGTTATTTGTACTACTAGGGGAAATTTGACCAGGACATTCAGGGAACTTCCCCTACTCTTTTTAATAGGTGGCATGGAATCTTTTACATCCACCTGAGCTACCACCAGTTCGAGCAGATGGGACCTTGGTTTAACATCTCATTCGAAAGACGACACACTCAGGAGTGCAGCACTCCCTTATGCTGCACTGCAGTATTAACAATCCATCTAGCTGGTGTGGGAATAGAACCCACCAAAGGTGGGTGCGCAATGTATTATGCCACTGCAGTGCCACACTGTTATGAGTCTGGACTGAAATGTTTTTTTAGGAACACTGATACACCCCCTACAGTTATACCATCCACTTTAGCAGTGGATCTGAAGGAGTTCTAGGCACTGTAGCCCTGCACTGTTGGGGTGCTTTCACTGTTCTGAAACCATGGTTCTGTAACAAAGCACATACTTATATTGTTAAGAGTTAGGAATGCCGGAAATGTGTGTATCTTTCTGTTTTGGCTTCTAGCACTGAGCTGTGATACTTTTATGTGATTTTGTTTGTGTTTGCTTATAAATATAATTTCAGGAGATTGACTTTGCCTAAGAAGGAACTATGGGGGAAGAATAAGTCTTTGCCAATATATAGACACCAAGAGGCGAGAGATGCAAATGATCCTGGGTTATCAACATCTCCTCCCAGGCAGATATACAATTGCACACCCTAGAATGATATCAGTAACTAATTCAATGATATAAAATCACTTAGTTTAAGTTTGTATTGCAGCATCATCCTTTGTGATAGTAGTTTCACACCCATGTCGGATGCATATTCTGAGAGCTCCACCATGTACCTCTCCATATGACCCAAAGTAGTGCATCATAAATAGTTCACAATTGTTTGAGCATTTGCCATGTTATATGTATACTTGGGGACATAGTGACATTTCAGATTTTGGAACATGACAGGCAGCTAACCACCGCTCTCCTCTTGCTCAGCCTGGTAAGTGGTGCATCTGTGTCTATGACTATGGAGTTGTCTATAACCAGGACATTGCCAATTTTACTAGCTTGGTCTTGTTACCTTAATGTCTTCAGCATGCTAGTCATGTGACCCCTCTTACGGCTGCATTTTCTATACCATCAGAGCTAGCTATGTGTTTGTTGGAAGATGTTGATGCTGGATTCCAAACCAAGACCTCACACCAGTCAAATGACAACATTTTGCAGGTGACCTGCCATACCATTATGTGGGGCCTTTGTATACACTCAACCATAATTGAAATATATTAATTGAAAGGTTAAATACCTCAGACTAAAGTAAAAATTATCTAAAAAAATAAAAACTTACTTTTTCTTTGACTCAAACTAACCTTTACTCAAAAATAGTGTTTCTGCTCCTGTCATCTTTTATATTCCAGTCAGTGCAAAAACACAAATGCTGAAGGAAAATATTTTGTTGCATGTTTATCATTCTTTTGCATATTAGCTCAGACTTTATTAACAATGTTAAACCTTCTTGCACAGCACTCTGTTTCTAGAGGAACTCGGGATGTTTGGTCTGGTAAAATATTTTGATCAAAGGGATCCCTGTTTAATTTCTCTAAGACTTTTGGGTTTCTAATACCATGATGGGAATGAACCCATTCCTAAGTCAGAGTAGAATTAAAGTGCATAAAATTAGTATTTAAATATTTGATGTTAGCCAAAAGTGCTTTTGACTGCACCCACAATATTCCACAACAATAGCTTATCTAAAGACTAATAAATTATTTTCATGACACCCATTGCTTCTACTACTACTATTGCAACTGTCTGGGTATCCTTCTTCCACATTGTCCTCACTTCTTCCTACAAATCCTGGTATTTTATGACTTTGTGTCTCTCTGTATGTGAGACACTGTAGTCACTGGGTGAAGCCATTTCAATGATCGGTGTTAATTTTGTCTTCTTTTCATGGACTATTGTATCTGATTTTCTCACAACTGTTTTTAGTCTGTTGGTAATGGGTGATCCCATGTGATATGAACTTCATCATCTCTATAATGCTTTTTGTGGCTCATGTTTCCTATGCTTCTCAGCTACTTCAATATTGTAATATTTGCATAATCCCCATTGCAACAGTCTTGCCACATTATTATGCCTTACAAGATACAGGCTCTCCGCCATTAATATATCACAACCAGCAACAAGATGTGTGACTGCTCTTTGTTCTGTTTAACAGAACCTATATTTGTCTGTTTCTCTCACATATTCAATGGACCTTGTAAACCTACATGTACGTAGTCCGTTATCCTGGGCCACTGTTCAAAGGGGGTCCATTATCACATGATTATTCAAACCCAAGGTATCAAAAATTTTGGGAGGTCACTAGTCAAAACAATAACACTCCCATGGTCACAAAACACATAGCATATTTTTTTACCTCTAACATAGGAGCATGCCTCCACACCCCAAAAACAATGCATTGCACAAACTCAGACAAGATAAAGACTGGAAATTGCTGCATTTATTTTCTCATTCTTCTTTGGGTCAGGCCGCTGGGGATCTTTTAAGTCTGATAGTCTGAACACTGATTACGTATCTGATGTCAAACAATATGGCTCGCTATTCAAAGCCACATGGGCTTGGAAGCATTTTTTTAAGAAGAGCACGATCAAAGTCATTTAACTCTAATGTATCATATAAAGTAAGACATAAATGAGAGAAAAGAAACGGAATATTTTAAAGTCGATAATTTTAATTCTGAAATGGTTCAGCTTCCCTAAATAAGGCTAGCTGAATACACCATTCGGTGTTATGTAACAGATGTAGTGGGATTTGAACCTAAGTTTAAACCAAAGTGTTTCAGTTTCATATAACTGCTCTATTTTTATTGCAAACCATTTTCACTAACAATGATGTTAGTCTAAGACTATTTCTGTGAATATTCAGAATGTTTCATTGAACATTAAAAATGACAGGTGGTTTGTTGAACATGGAACATGATGGTTAGTAGCCAGTGACTGAATCAATCCTTTTCTTTCTCCATGTAGGTGCAGCAGTAAAGTCTGCAGCAGATGAGGCCGAAGAGTTAGATGACCTGCTGAGTGACGTCTCCGAACTTGGAGCAGAGCTAGGTAAGCTAACAAGTACAGCCTGATACCACTGTTTGATTACGTCTTGCTGTTCCCATCCTAATGACTGTTTTGAGTATCACACAGGTTTCTCATAACAAGGTATCCTTTTTCATTGTGCCAAGAAGGCAGCACCATCACTATGAACTTGTTAATATAGTTTGATTACTTTTTTATAAATGTAAATTTGCCTATCTCATAAGTGATAATTCAATAAAGGAGTTTATAAAAAGAATGATTACTAGATATGCCCCCTCTACAGTCCTAGACTCCAAGACTTTGCTTTGATGGTCAGTTGGCTGTGGGGTGGTGACTGTTCTGGTAATTTACTTCAACTCAAGCCTGGCTCTTTCCTCACATGGACAGATAATGGAGAACTGAGAACTGGTGACCAAACATGGTAATGAATTAATTATTGCAGGAGATCTACAAGCGAATGTTAACGAACTTCCTCAGGCTAAATCAAATTAAACAAAAGTTGCAACAGTAAGCTTGACTACATGTAGCAACCATGAGGGAGAAGGGTGAGATTTTTTAATGAGGTACTTGAAATAGAATGTTTTTATCTAGTAATAAACTTTACAATCTGAGAAAAGATATTCCCCAACATGCTTCCTTTATTTCCTTTACTTCATCTTCAGTTTTATTATATTTTAGAAATAAATGTCTAGTAATGAAGTGATAAAACACATAGTAAGCAAAAAAAATGAATAGACTAAAACAATGCAATATATAAATAACACACACACACATATATATATATATATATATATATATATATATATATATATATATATATAATTAAATGTACATAAATGCAAGAAATACATAATTGAAAATAAATAAAAATTGTTCAGTCTGACACATAGTTGAGAACTATGGCCATTAGAAGACATCCTTAGATGAAATTGCAAAGTGATCAGTTTGAATAACTAGGTCTTAAGTGGGTCTTTGGAAGTACTGAGGTAGCATTTTCACCACTTTTAACAAAGGCTTCATTAGACAAGTAAGACATAAACTGTGGTACACTTATAAACAATTGCAAAAAGTTATATGCTAGTAAAAAAAACACCATTTCAAAAAGCACTATATACAAATGCAGATATAAATCAAATCAATAGTTAGATAATACATAACCAATAAATACAATCTTAAAAATGTAAATTCAGCAACAGCAGCTAAAAACAAATATTCAAGACTCATTGAAAGGTGAAATAACTCCCTGCCAAGCAAAGACTAATAGAACGCTTAGTTGTATATCAGGCTCCCAACTATTCCGACTTGTATACAACCAAACCTTCTCCCCATTAGCAGCTAAACTAATATGACAGCCCCATCCTACATCCGCAGGAATCATAACTATTCAGCTCCCAAAAATAAAGTTTCGCTACACAGATCCTTGATTCTTCATTGTCAGCCTGAAAGGAATCGGTTCCTTCTTGTCTCAAAGAAATATCATCATACCCAGTGTTCTGGATACAATTAAAAACTCATCTTCTGAAATTTGCTAATTTTCATTTATCCTTTGTTGAGCAGGTTAGTCCTACTAGGCTAATGGCCTCTTTTCAGGGGAGACTGAATGTAGCATTTATACTAGTAGAGGAAATTTGGTTAGGACATTAATTTCTCCTACTCTTTTTGATAGATATTAAGGATCTTTTACATCCATCTGAGCTACTACCAACTCAGGCATATTTAGCCTCAATTTAACATCTCATCTGAAGGATGACACACTCAGGAGTGCAGTGTCAGCAATCCAGCTTCCCGGAGTGGGAACAGAACCCACAGCTTTATGCATCAAATGAGAGTGTGCTACCTCTTACACCACTGACAATTGCTAATATTATGCCTCTGGACACAATATCTATGCACATCATATTCTGACACCGTCTAATAACTTTAGTACTCTCTATCTTCCTCTAACTGTATATCATATTTACTTTAAGATTTGACATTCTTATTTGCAGCGAATATAACTTCTGCATAATGCATAAGTTCATTTCAGCTTTAATCAACTTTATTATGGAAAGATTTTCTCATACTGGATGTACAACTCATCATCATCATCATCAGCCACCTCTTTCCCATTTTCTACATGGGGTCAGGGTATCGTGTTAACTGTCTCCATTTCTTTCACTTCAATGCCACACTCCTGCCTTCTTCGACACTCATGTCTGACTGTTGAAGATCTTCTTTCACACAATCCATCCACCTCTTTGTTGGATGTCCTCGTTTCCTCCTGCCTTCTACCTGTCTGTCTCAAATCTTCTTTAGCAGATTGTCTTCTGCTCTTCTGCACGTGTCCAAACCACTGCAATCTGTTCTCTGTGATCTTTTCTGCAGTTGCAGCTACCCTGGCTTCTGCTCTTACATCCTCATTTCTTTATTTGTCCCACAGTGTGCATCCTCCCACCCTTCTCAGGCACTTCATTTCCATCATCTCTAGCTTCTTCATCTACTCTGCCCTTATTACCCAGGTTTCAGCTTCTTTGGCATTCTTCTGTCATAGACTACATGTGAAACTCTATGCCAGTTGGCTGCAGTCCCTCTGATTCTAGCTTTGACCTCTTCATTCAGACTTCCCTTCTCCTCAACCGCCCCTCCTAGATACTTGAAATTGTTTACCTGTTCCACTGTCTTCCCTTCTATCTCAGTTCTCACCTTCTTCTGATTTCCCCACTTTGCTGCCATTACCACTGTCTTATCTGTGCTTAGTTTCATCCCATGTGCCTTCAGGTTTGTATTCCAATCCCCTATCCTTTGCTGAAGTTTTTGCTTAGAGTCTGCCCCTGCATACAGCAACTTTGTTGATTTATCTCCTCCGACCTGTTTGGTAATGTAGTCCATCACCAGTATGAACAGCAGGGGGCTCAGCGTTGAACCCTGGTGTACACCCACTCCCATTGGGAACCCTTCTGTGAGGCCAAATACTGTTTGTACTTGAGTCATCAGGTCCTTATGCATAGTCGGTTACCTATCAAAACATCGAATGATCATAACATCTAAACCCAAAACATCAAGACCATAACATCTAAACTTCAAAACATCTCAAACTCATAACATCAAATCTCAAAACACTGAAAACTACAAAGCAACTATAAATAACATCCCACACACTATTTACTATGTTTATGCAGGGGGCAAGCGCCCCCTGCACGCCCCCACACCCCCGTAAATTAAATATACCAACGCCGAGACTGCACTACAGTGGGGTTTGGAAATTAACTTTTTCCCCCACTGTAGTGCGATCTTGGAGTTGGTATATTTAATTTATGGGGGGCACTTTGGGGGTGCAGGAGGCTTCCCCCCCTGCAGAAACATAGTAAACAGTGTGTGGGATGTTATTTATAGTTGCTTTGTAGTTTTCAATGTTTTGAGATTCGATGTTATGACTTTTAGATGTTTTGAAGTTTAGATGTTATGGCCTTGATGTTTTGAGTTTAGATGGTATGAGGAGTAGATGTTTTGATAGGTAACCACATAGTCTGTACTAATTCTACCAATGTGTGAGACTTTGAACCGCCACAGTACTGCCCAGATCAGCTTTCTTGGGACCTTGTCATACCCTTTCTGCAAGTCTAGGAATACCCAGTTGGACTCTTTCCTCATCTCTAGTTTCTTCTCAACTATCTGTCTGGCTGCAAACATTGGGTCAGTTGTACTGCATCCTTATCTGAACTCAAACTGCTCATCTCCCATATTACATTCTACTACTCTGCATATCCATTTATCAATCACCCTCTGCAGAACTTTCATGCAATGTGATAGGAGTTTGATGCCTCTGTCCTGCCCACAGTTGTGAATGCCCCCTTTGTTCTTGTACACTGGCACAAGTATGCTTATTCTCCAGTCATCTGTGATATGCCTTTCTCACTGCACTGTGTGAGTACCCTCAGGAGCCATTTCTCCCTTATCTCACCCACTATCTTTATCATATCTGCTGTGACCTCATCTGAGCTTCTTGCTTTCTCTGACTTCATTTTCCATAGTGCTGTTCTTACCTCCTCTGGGGGGGGGGTCCTCTTCTTCTCTCACTTTAGGCTATTTCTGAGACAGTACAGCTTCTTTGGGGTTCTTCATTCAGAAGCTGCTGGAAATAGAATCATAGGAAGTTAATAGGCTAATGGCCCTAGGGCCCTTACAAGCCTAGACAAGTTCTAGCCTTATTTCCATGATCATCACCTATTGTCCCATCCAAGAGGGACACATGTGGAACCCCCGGGGTGAATTTATGGTTACCAATCCAATTGTCCAGACTAAACTTGAAGAGGGCCACTGAGGTGCTCTGTTTGACATGAAGTGGGAGTCTGTTCCAAAGGTGTGGTAACCTCTGGTAGACAAATCTATCCCTTCAGCAGGTTCTAGTAATGTAAAATACCAGGTTACGGTCCTTAGAGTGAGTAACCCATGTACCATTTGACTTACGGAGATGCAGCATTTTCAGTAAAGCAAGTTCAGAAATTGCCTTGCATGCAAGACAGAGATCGCCTCTGAGCAGTCTGTATGAAACAGAATAAAGTAACAGTGATTTCAGGTGATTCGCGCAGGACAGATGATGAAGACCTTGAATTTTCCTTCTGAGGATCCTTTGTGGTCCCTCTAATTGCTGCAGGTGCTTGGAAAGGTACATACCAAAAGGGGCATTGCACTCAGTTATTGGCCTGATGAGGGAAAAGTAGAGGGAGGTTGTAAATTATGGTGGTCAAAGGTAAGGTTGCTGTCAACCTGTGTGCCAAGGTCTCTCACCACTGAGTTAAGACTTAAGGTATTGCTATTGATGTGGTAGTTATCAGGAACATCACTCTTACCAAGAGAGATGATAATACATTTTTTGCATTGAGTTCAGGGACATGACTTTGGCACCAATCATTTCCTTCTGTAAGACCCTCTTGTAGAATGTTGACATCACTTGGAGACTGTATGACTGCTCACAGTTTGCAGTTATCAGCAAACTTTCTCAGCCACGGGCCTTTAGTTTTTGCTTGTACTTCAGAGAAATAGATTTCAAACAGGTCCCAGAACTGATCCCTGCTGAACACCACTCTTTACAGGTCTGCTGGTGCAGGTGGATTCTCCCATTTTGACTATATGGGTCCTATCGTTGAGCCAGTTAATGACCCATCTAATATTATAAAGGTTGATACCTAGCTGGGTAAGTTTGTCAATGATGCCTGACTGGAGAATAGTTTCAAATGTCTTGGCTAAGTCTAGGTAGGCTGTATGTACAGGTTTCCCCCTCATCCAGGGCCTTGGTGACTGTATTGAAGAAGTCCACCAGGTTTAACAGTCATTGTCTCCCCTTGACAAACCCAAACTGGGTGGGGTCAAGCATTTAGAGATTACTTATATCTTTGTTGATAAGGTCCATGATGATTTGCTTCATGGCTATGCATATAAGGCTAGTCAGGTGAACAGGTCTATAGTTCCTGGGATTCAGTGAAAGCACCATCTTTGTGTAAGAGAATGCTGGTGTGCATTTTCCATTCAGCTGGGATGAAGGCGGTGCTTAGACTATGATTGAAAAGAGTACCCAATGGTGTTGCTAATTATTGTTGAAGCCCTTGTAGGACACAACCTGGGGTACTCCTTCCATCTCCTTTTGATGTCCTGTGCACTAGTGAGCAGGTTGTTGCTGGCATCCCTTATGAAGGGTGTCTGACTATCTTCTTTAACTTTCTGCCTTTGCCTTGCAACCTGATATATTTTCTTTGTGCCACTTAATGAGTCACTTTTCAGAAGTTGGTAGAGTGCCTCTTACGCCCTATTCTTTGCTATTTTAACTCCTTTTTAAGCTTCTTTGTTAGCCAACCAGTATTTCTTCCTAGCCTAGTTGCTCTTTTCTATCTCCCACTTTTTCTGGCACTCCTCCTTTCTTTTGATGACTTCCTGGACTTCTGCATTCCACCACCAGCATTCCTTATGTACCTTATTTCCATACCTGGCTCAGCCACATATCAGTTCTGTAGTCCTCACACATGCTGTTTTTAGGCACTGCCATTCTTCTTCAACTCCATCTATTTCCTCCTCTTCTTGGGATGCTAGAGCCTTGTGCAATTCCTTGAATTGTTGTACTTTCTCTGTGGTTAACATCCAGGTCTCCAGCCTAATCTTTGTTGACCTTAAAGCCTTCTCTGACCACTGCTTGCAGCTGATGGTGGCAACAGCTGGTTTATGCTGTGGGCCGACTGTCTCACTGGGGTTGACTTTGCAATCACTGGGTCTACCCCACTGTCTTTTCCTTACTAGGAGGATGTCTACCTGAGTTGCATGTTGTCTTCTGTTGTATGTGATCTTGTGACTGTCTCTCTTTCTGACCCATGTGTTGGCTACTGTCAAGCCATTTTCCAGACAGAAGTCTAGAATTTCCAACTCCACAGAAGAATGCCAAAATTAGGATCCAAACATGAAAATTATAATGAAAAGTCCACCACAGTGTTAGCAAGGAAGGCACAAGCACCAAGGCATAAAAGTTATAAAATTTATTCCAAAAGATGCGAAGACTGAGCGCTTTCACCAGCAACCTGGTATCATCAGAGGAGTCTAGAATGGTCTCCCTTCTTTATTCCTGTTGCCCCACCCCTGAGACCCAAGGCAGTCATAATATCCTGTTCTGTCTGTCCCGATATGTGCATTCAAGTCACCCATTATCAACACCAATTCATGTTGTCCTGCTTTATCTAGTAGGTCCTGCAGCTGCTGCATGAATGCACTTGTTTTCTCACTATCACAACCCTGCTGTGGGGCATAGGCTGAGATTATAAATACTGCCCTATCATAGCCTGAGATTATGAATACTGCCCTATCATAAACTAGGATTATGCATACTGCCCTATCATAGGCTGAGATTATGAATGCTGCCCTATCATAGGCTGTAATTATGCATACTGCCCTATCATAGGGTCAGATTATGCATACTGCCCTAACATAGGCTGAGATTAAGAATACTGCCCTATCAGCAAGTTCTGTTTATTGTGATGACAAGGTTTAGGTCCCTAGAGCGTGTAGCTCAGAGGGATTGGGATTTCTTTAAGTGGAGCATGTCCAACAGCTCTGGGTTTGACATAGCTTTGTATGTTAGGCAGAGATCGCCTCTGAGTAGGCAATATGTGACAGGGTAAAGCTGGAGTTTTTTGATATGGTCTGCATAGGGCATCTGTTTAAGGCCGGGATTCCTCTTTGTGAGGTATTTCTGCGGCCTTTCCAGTTGTTGTAGATGTCTTGTGAGGTACATACCAAAAGGGGCATTGTACTCTATAATGGGTCTAATGAGTGATGAGTAGAGGGGAACAATGACCTCTTTTTTCCTGGATGAGAAACCTTTTGTGATGAGGTGTGCCACATAGAAGGATTTCCTGACTACTGTGGCAATGTGATTATCAAAGGAGAGACTACTTTCCACCTGTGTCCCAAGGTCTCTTATCACACTTTCAGTGTTAAGTAGACTACCACCTATGTGGTAGCTCATGGGTACAGAGTTTTTACCAAAGGGGTTGAAAATGCACTTTTTGGCATTGTGCTTGAGGCCATGTCTTTGACACCAGGCATCTGTCTCAGTGAGGCCCTTTTGTAGGATGTCCACATTGTTAGGAGTTTTGATTATGGCTCCTAGTTTGCAGTCATCTGTGAACTTCATTAGCCAAAGACCTTCTGTGTTAGCCTGTACTTCAGAAAAGTAGATACCAAACAGGAGAGGACTCAGGACTGAACCCTGTGGTATTCCACTTATCACTGGTCTGAAGTTGGATTTGGAGTCTGCTAATTTCACAGTGTGGGTGCTGTCAGTGAGCCAATTGGCAACCCATCTTGTGATAAAGGGATTTATACCTAGTTTAGTGAGTTTATCTATCATTCCAGAGTGAGGGATAGTGTTCAAAGCTTTGGTGAGATGTAGATAGGCTGTGTGAACCACCTTACCCTCATCGATGGCTTTGGTGACTTCTTCAAAGAAGTCTATCAGTTTTAGGAGACATGATCTGCCTTTTACAAACCCGAACTGGGTGAGGTCCCAAGTTTGGAGATTACCATTGTCTTTGTTTATAAGTTCCATGGCCTTCAGACCAGGCTCATTAGGCTACTGGGGCAGTAGGTCCCAGGGTCCATAGTGGCTCCCCTTTGTGGATTGGGATAACCGTTGCTGTGGTGCCATTCAGTGGGTACAAAGCCTGAGGTGAGGCTATGATTGAACATGGTGCTTAGGTGGGGTGGCAGTTCATTCTGTAGTTCATGTAGAATGCAACCTGGGATGTTGTCAGGTCCTATGGATGCTGTGTTCTTGGCTTTGGAGAGTGTGTTTTTTATCTGCGCAGCCATGCTTACAGGAACTTTGCTTTCTTGTGGTATAGAGATGGGCCCTTTAGAGGGTGAGAGAGGGGTAAAGTTAGCACTGAACCTATCTGCCAGGATGTTGGCAATATCAGTTGGCTCTGTATATTTGGTACCATTGTGCTGTAACTCAGAGCAGATCTGAGTGTTGCCATTGAGATTCTTGACATAGCTATAGAATGCTTTATGGTTGTCTTTAGAATCAGTGGTGATTTTGTTTTCATAACTAGCTTTGGAGGATTTTATGAGGGATCTCAGCTTCTTACTAAGGCTGACCAGGAAGTTCCTCCAGTCATGGGCTTTTACTCTTTTTTTTGCAACAGTTTCTTTCTTCTGTTGTACGGTTTGTTTATGGAAGGGGACCACCAGATTGGCGTCCTTTTTTTAGAGGATAGCATCTTGGTTCTGTTAGGGATAGCATGATCCATGCACTTGTGTAAATGCTTATAAAGTGCATTTGTGTAGGATTCAGCAGTCATACCTCTATTGTCCATCTGCATGGGTGTTGTGAAGTTTGCCACTTCTGTCTTAAGAAGCGTGAAGTTGGCTTTGGAGAAATATTTTATGGTGGTTTCCCCAATTGGGGGGGGGGGGGCAGGATGTGGATGTCTAGGGTGATTAGCTTGTGGTCAGATCTGACCAACGAGGAATTGACCTCTGGTGTGGAACACTGGTCACCCATGTTGGTAATGACCAGGTCTAGAATATTGCTGCCCCTGGTGGGGGTGTGGATAAGTTGATCCAAGGCACTGGAATTTATGAATGCCAGAAAATGTTGAGCAAAAGAGTTGGTACATGAGTAGTTTTCCCAGTTAATGGTGGGGTAGTCGAAATCACCCATTATGAGGGTGTTGGGTTGTACCACAATATTTTCCAGTGTATCAAGAAATGAGGAGAGGCAATCCTGGGGCATAGTGGGGGGTCTGTTGCAAGCTACAATTTGGATTGCGGTCTTGCCCAGAGTTAGTTGCACTTGGATAATCTCAGATGCATTGTGCTGAGCAACTAGCCTGGAGGTGTGGATATCCTTAATGAATATGGACATGCCTCCGCCTTTAGTGCTTTGGTCCAAGTTAGGTGGCCGAAAGGTGTGGTATGAATTATAGCCTGGTAATGCATGTACTTCAGCTTTGGTGCTGTACTTTCTCTCATGCCGAGACAAAAAATTCAAATAAATAAAAAATAAATAAATAATTCCAACTTTCTAGATATTAAAATGTATTGTAAACTAATGCTGTCAATACGGCATTGGGGATTTTTAATAACACCTCCAAATCACCTCTTTCATCTAGTGCTGCATGTTTCAGAAGAAAAAAAAATGAGTATCCTTGAAAGATGCCTTGTAATAAAATCTTGGAAGTACATCGCACACCAGCTTTGATGGCATACACGTGCTCACAAAGTATTTGGCTGCCATACCTCTCAACCTTTTAGCACAATAAATCTGGACAAAGCCTGACATAATGGGAGGACAAAGGCCCAAAAATAGGGACATATTTTAAACGTTGCTATAATAACAGAATTTATGTTAGAATGCATTAACTTACAACGTTGCTATAACAGAATTTGTGTTAGAATGCATTAACTTACAACGTTGCTATAATAACAGAATTTGTGTCAGAATGCATTAACTTACAACGTTGCTATAATAACAGAATTTGTGTTAGAATGCATTAACTTACAACGTTGCTATAATAACAGAATTTGTGTTAGAATGCATTAACTTACAACGTTGCTATAATAACAGAATTTGTGTTACCATGCATTTTCTCGATGATATGAAGTCTGATACTCAAATGCATGTCATCATTTAGTGACTTTAGTCCGTAAATCATCCCGGTCATTTGTCAAAAAAACACAATTTTTATGAGGACCAGAACAAAAATAATGTGGCAAAAAATCTGGACATTCTGCAAAAATCTGTACAGTTGAGAGGTATGTTTGGCTCAATCTCCTCAGCACTTTGCCAACGTTAAATCCAGTATCTGTATTGGACATGACAACAGAGACAACAGAGAAAGTGCTGTGTCATTAATATAATATGGGCTGTTTCTCACATAAGAAAGTGCTGTGTCATTAATATAATATGGGCTGTTTGTCACATAAGAAAGTGCTGTGTCATTAATGTAATATGGGCTATTTGTCACATAATAAGAAAGTGCTGCATCATTAATATAATATGGGCTGTTTGTCACATAAGAAAGTGCTGTGTCATTAATATAATATGGGCTGTTTGTCACATAAGAAAGTGCTGTGTCATTAATATAATACGGGCTATTTGTCACATAAGAAAGTGCTGTGTCACTGATATAATATGGGCTGTTTGTCACATAAGAAAGTGCTGTGTCATTGATATAATATGAGCTGTTTGTTGCATAATAAGAAAGTGCTGTCTCAATATAATATGGGCTGTTTGTCACATAATAAGAAAGTGCTGTGTCATTATTGTAATATGGGCTATTTGTCACATAATAAGAAAGTGCTGTGTCATTAATGTAATATGGGCTATTTGTCACATAATAAGAAAGTGCTGTGTCATTAATGTAATATGGGCTATTTGTCACATAATAAGAAAGTGCTGTGTCATTAATGTAATATGGGCTATTTGTCACATAATAAGAAAGTGCTTTGTCATTAATATAACATGGGCTGTTTATCCCATAATAAGAAAGTGCTGTGTCATTAATATAATATGGGCTATTTGTCACATAATAAGAAAGTGCTGTGTCATTAACATAATATGGGCTGCTTGTCACATAATAAGAAAGTGCTGCGTCATTAATATAACATGGGCTGTTTGTCACATAATAACAAATAGCTGTGTCATTAATATAATATGGGCTGTTTATCACATAATAACAGAGGCTGTAGAACATACATAGGTTCATAGATGTTTACTAGACTAATGACCACAAGGGCCTTTTTAAGCCTAGCCATGCATCCCAAATCTGTGACAAGTTCTGATACCCTTGATAAGTGTAAGCATGGGCCTGGGAGATGAACCATTTACAGGTTACCTGTTTGCATTAGAGACATAGGTGCCAAAGCAGGGATGAATTTCCAGTTTCCCATCCAATTGTTCAAGTTGCACTTGAATTGGGTTAGGGAGGAACTCTGTTTCACATGGATAGGGAGCCTGATCCATAGATGGGGTAGTCTCTGGGATACATACCTATCTCTCCAGCAGGTCCTATTTATATCACAGGCAAGGTTTATGTCTTTAGAATGGGTAATTATGCTAATTTTTGTTTTATGGATATGCAGGAGGTCCATTAGAGTGGGATCTAACAATGCCCTGCATCATGCCTCTCAACCTCCTAATGCAAAAAATCTGTACAAAGCTTGACAAAATGGGGGTACAAATAGGTACATATTTTAAATATTGCTCTTATAAACTTAGAAAGTTGCTAGATTGACCGGATTTGTTTTAATATACATTTTCTGATGGGTATGAAGTCTGAAACTCAAATGTATGTCAATATTTAGTGACTACAATCCTGAGATCATTCCAGTGATTCTACATAAATCTGTACAGCTGAGAGGAATGCCTGTATGTCAGGCATATAACTCCCCTCAAAAGCCTGTAGGATACAGAATACTAGGATATGGCCTTGAGGTTGTCTGCATAGGATATATCACTTATGCCCTGTATTCTTTTAGTGAGGAACCTCTGTGGACATTCCAGTTGTTGGATATGCCTGGTTAGGTACATACCAAAGGGGGCATTGTACTCAATGATAGGTGTGATGAATGCTGAATACAGTGGAACAATGACTTCCTCGGACTTAGACGCTATATCTTTGTTTATAAGTTGTGCAACATAGAATGATCTCCTCACCACTGTAGACACATGGTGATCAAAGGCAAGATTACTATCTACAATTGCCCCAAGTTCCTGACTACTTTAAGGGGTGTGGTGTCAATATGATAGTTACTAGGGATGGATGACTTCCCAAAGGATACTATTATGTATTTCTTGGTATTTAGTTTTAGTCCATGGTTCTGACACCAGTTATTTGGCTGTGTCAGCCTCTCCCGGAGAACATTTGTGTCAGTGTGAGATTTAATGACAGCTCCTAATTTGTAGTAATCTGCAAACTTAGTCAGCCAGAGACCACTGACATTGGCCTTGACTTCTGAGAAGTAAATGCCAAAATGGAGCAGTCCAAGGACTGATCCCTGAGGGACTCCACTTATGATTGGATCTTTATAGAGACGGACTCCCCAATTCTAATTTCCTGGGTCCCGTCTGTGAGCCAGTTGGCTATCCATTGAGTGACATATGGGTTTCTACCTAACCTCTTGAGTTTGTCAACAATGCCCGAGTAGGTATTGTCTCAGATGCCTTGGCCAAATCAGGGTAGGCAGCTGAACAATTTTGCCCTCATCCACTGCCTTGGTGACCTTCTCAAAGAAGTCCACCAGGGTGAGTAGGCATGATCTGCCCTTGACTAAAACCAAACTGGGATGGGTCCAGTGTCTGGAGGTTTACTATATCTCTGTTGATCATCTCCATAATAATTCTTTCCATGGCTTTACATATAAGACTAGTAAGATTTATGGGTCTGTAGTTTCCAGGGTCTGTAGATAGCCCACCTTTGTGCAGAGGGATGACTTTTGCCTTTCTCTATTCATGAGGCATGAAGCCTGTTTGGAGGCTACAGTTAAATAGTAATTCCAGAGGCCCTGATAGGTCTGTTTCATGCTATTTAGAAGGCATCCTGGGATATTATCTGGGCCCATTGATGCAGTGTTCCTGATCTTAGAGTGAATATTAAGGACCTGTTCCCTAGTGATAGTAGGGGGAGTTATATTTGATATTTCTTGAGTGAAGGTTGAAGGGGAAGAGGAGTAAAGTTGGAGCTGAATTTATCAGCCATGAGGTTTGCTATATCTTCTGGCTCAGTATAGGTGGCTCCATTTACAATGAGCTCTGCACACAATTGTGCATTGCCTTTGGGGTTGTGGACATAGCTAAACAATGCTTTGTGGTTGTCCTTGGCCTGGGAGGCCAAACTTGTCCAAATTTGGCTTTGGTACACTTTATTTGTCCTTTCAGTTGTTTGTTTGGTTTAATGAGAGTGCTTTTATCCTTCTGGGTGCTGCACCTCCTAATTTTTGCCATGATTTTATTCCTCCTGTTATACATCCGATTGATTTTGCGATTCCACCAGGGTGGCTTGTTTTTTGAGTTAGTTCTGTACTTCTTCCTTGTGGGTACAACTGCCTCTATGCAGCTATTAACATGCTTGTACAGGGTTTCTGTGAACATTTCTGCATAGGCAGAAGTGCTCTCAGGGTTTATAGGGGCTTGAACTTTTGCCAGGTTCTCACTTAATAGCAGGAGGTTAGCCTTAGAATAGTGCCTGAATATTCCCACCTGAGCTGGGGGTCCAGGTTTTATTTTTACTTCATAGGAGACCATTTTGTGGTCTGACCTTACCAGGGAAGGCATTACAGTAGGGGGTTGAATTACTCTCCCATATTAGTGAGGACCAGGTCCAGTATGGTTGCATTACTGGTTGGTGTCTTGACTATCTGGTCTAGGGAGTTTGTGTTAACAAAATCCAGGAATCTCTGTGCATGTATGTTTGATGTCATATAGGATTCCCAGTTAATAGTGGGGTAATGAAAGTCACCCATGATTATGGTATTGGGTTGGATGGTTAGTGTTTCTAATAAGTTTAAATACATGGTATGGGTTTCCTGGGTCATAGAGGGGGACCTATAGCTTGCAAGAAAGTGACATTGGATGTTACCTATGGTGATTTGAACATGTAGCAGCTCAAGTGCATTGTCCTGTTTGATCAGCATTGAAGTATATTTATTTTTGATGTAAATAGAAACACATCCACCTGTAGTAGCTGCCTGTGAAGTAGCTGGTCTAAATGTGTGGAAGGTATTATAACCTTGCACTGTTGGTGTACTCTCCGCGGCTTTAAACCACGTCTCAGAGACCGCACAGACATCAGCATTCTCTAGGGCAAAGAGAGCTTCCAGGGAGTGGAGTTTTTTGTTTAGGCTCCTAGTATTGAGCAGTAACAACTTTAGATTTTCTTGGTTTTGATTTGCTATGTTGGAAGTACTTTCAGTTTGGCATTGCCTAAAAAAGGCAATATGGGGGAACACAATGTTTTAGCTAATATTCGAAAGCCTAGAGGGGCGAGGTGCAGACCATCCCTGGCAAAGCAGCATGGTCTGTTGACCATCTCCTTCCATGCTGACAAATATTGCACCCTCTTAGAATGACACCAGAAACTAAGCTAATTACTAAAGTCAATCATCTTTTGTTTGTATTGTGGCATCATCCTTGGAGAAGCTAAAATGCTGCTCAATGCTAGGCTCATACCAGCCTGAGATACATATTCCGAAAGCTCTATGATGTCTCTCTTCATATAGTCTAGGGAGGTACTTCTTAGGTCATTTACTGCCACATGGACTATGACTGAGTCATGTTGATAATTGTGATCCAATGACCTGAGTGCATGCGTAATGTGGTGGATTCTAGTCCCTCATAAGCAACTGACCGTAACTTTCTCCTTACTCAGTCTAGTGAGAGGCACATCAGTGTGTCTCATGATGGAGTCTCCAATGACCAGAATGTTGGAGTGTGTGGTGGCTTGACTTATGGGCTTAGAGGTAGAGGCTCCATGAGATGTAGCTCTATGTGTTGATGTGGATGTTGTCTTGAAAGACTGTGGTTGGAGCTGCTGAGGGTATTTCTTATGAGTACTTTGTCTAGGAGGTCTTTGTGGTTTAGGAAGGTTACATGTAAGTGCCTCAGTATATGTGGGTCTATATGTCTGCTTTGAATTGTGCGTGATGGGTGCAGTATGTGTACTACTGATAACCTTATTGACATCCATATGCACCCTTTTTCCTAATCTACCTGTCACTTGTTGGGCATGAAATTTCTCTGCTAAGCTTAATTGTTGTCCCCCCATTACAACAAAACATTAAGGTACACTCTGCTGCATTAAAACTGCAGCATTCCCCTGGAGAGCCTATTTCTTTCCGATATTATTTGTAATATAAGCTGTATTAGCAGACTATAATGAAATTGCAAAGGATTGACAGCATACCTCTTTTGACACTATACAAATGTCTGATCTCTGTTTGTTACCTCTCACTACTTTGACTTCTGCCAGTACAATGTCCACAGTCACTTCATCCTACTGACCATCTCTGTGAGGTGTACAGTCTTTGAACTGAACTCCTCATTGGAAGAAGTGTCTTGAGCATCTAATGATCTAAGTTTTTGGGAACCCTGCAAAGCCTAGTCCTTCTACAAATTATTCTAGCGCAAATTTCCTATTAACAATTGACACCCTGGCAAAATCCCAAGCCCTCCATTGCTGCCAATGCAGCAATGCAGAATTGTTTACAGAAATCCTGTACAATAATGTTAATAGCTGCACTGAGGCAGGTGCACCTACCTTGGAAAAGCACATGACAAACTCAAAATATAAGCCACCCTGGTAGAATCCAGCATGAGTAGGCTGTATAACATTAGAATATTATGGCAAAAATTAGGAAGTGCAACACTCAGCAAAGTAAAAACTCCCTCATCACTCTAAATAAGTAATATAGCAGGAAATCAAGTATGTCAAAGCTAGGTTTGTGGTAAAATTAGTCTCCCAGACCAAGGACAAGGACAATTGCAAAGCTTTCTTCAGCCATGTCCACAGCCTCAAAGGCAATACACAGCAATGTACCAAACTAATTGCAAATGGAGCCACCGCAACTGAGCTGGAAGCTGTAGCAAATCTAATGATTGACAAATTTAGCTCCAGTTTTACTTCCCTTCCCCCAGATGCCCCCCAGGATACATCCTTAACTGCAACTCCCCACTAGGGAACAAGTTCTCAATGCAATATCCTAGGCCAAGTACAGAATTAGTGGGATCCTATAATATCCCAGGATGTCTCTTTAATATCATGAAACATGACCTATCAGGGACATTTGAATCACTGTTTAACTGTAGCATCCAGAAAGGCTTTGTGTCAAGTGAATGGAGAACTGCAGCTGTCATACCTCTGCACAAGGGTGGGCCATCTACAAACTTGGTTAACTACGGTCTCATATGCAAGGTCATGGAGAGGGTTATAATGGCAATAATAAACAATGACACAGGAAACTTTCAGTCACTGGATCCAACCCAGTCTGTTTTATAACCAGGGTCAAGTCTTGCCTACTCATCCTGGTGGACCTCTTAAAGAAGGTCACCAAAGCAAAAGGGAAAAACAATGAAGGGAAACTACAAGTGGAAAGTAAAAATAGATTTGTTTATTATGCAAACATTAAGTGCTTTCATCCCTCAACCAACCACTTCACTTCCTTAAATAGTCACTCTGCTAGATGTGCACCTAATTTAATTCACTAGTACTCTATAGCAATATGATTTAATATAGCAACTGACTGAAAAGTCCTTATTATTAAAAAAATACCTGAATCGTGTGAAATAAAACTTCTCTGTAGCTTAGCAGCTCTTAAGAACAAGCTGCATGTAAGTACTTTCATTTAACCCAGGTGGTGCTGCAGCGGTCAGTCTAAACTGCCATAACAATTGATTATACTCTAAAAAGGTTTTCCATTTGTCTGGGATTTTTGCCTAAAATTTCAATTATTACAAGCAAGAATCTGTTGTATTCCCTACACAGTTATGCATGTTTTTCATGAACATTGTTAGGATTCTTCCTAACAATATCATAGCTATGCTAATGAATTCTAATTCTTAGCACCCATTTCATCTTTCCTGTATAAAACTGTCATATCCTGGACATTTGGCCAGGCAAATTAGTTTAGTTGATGCACAAATGCCATCCTTTAAAACTACTTTAGAATTCAATTTATATGTATACAATTTAATATGTATACAAGGACACAGCCTATGAAATTCACATTTTGATGTTATTTCCCTATTCTGTTCTATGCACATCCCACTTTTTCATCTTTCTAATAATTTCTTAAAATTAACAAGAGTTTTATTCACAAAAAGGGGGTTATTTCCTATAATTATATTTATCTCCTTGTTTGCCTTTAGAAATTAGCATTTTTCCTCTTATTATGTTTGTAATATCTCTAGAACAACCACTATATGCCACTATAAAAGCTCTTTCAACTTTATCACCGTTACATACCTCTTTAGATGTGTCCTTCTCAATCCCTATAGGGCCCTTCCCCAGAAGTGGTTTATATTTAATTCCTCACAGATCTTTCGCCTCCTTAATGACATCCCCAACCATGGTCTCAGGATATCTCTTCTCAACAAATATCAATTTAAGTTTTTGCATTTCTGTCTCTAAATCATCACATATTTAATTTTTTAAATGTTTTAATTTTCATCTGTTAACTTTTAAACATACTATACATTTTGGATTCCAGGGAAAGTCATACATTATAGTAAATTATACAGTAGTTATTCCTATTGTTAATTTTGCATTTATATATTAATATGTGAATTTTATGAGTGTAATATAATGTCAGGGTGACTATTTAAGGAAGTGACATTGCTGGTTGATTATTCTGATGAAGTCCATGGTGAGGGATGAAAGCACTTAATGTAAGTACAATAAAGGAATCTATTGTTTACTTTACAATAGTCATTTCCCATCTACTTAGTACTCCTTGAAGACTATTAGGTTGAACTGGGTGCAAAGCCTGCTGCTAAATGTTCTTAGTTTGAATGCTGCAAACCTTGACCCATCCAAAGGTTTCAATGGTAAACCCCACTCAGCACTTTTGACAAACTCCTGAAATTAGGTATATAAGCCTGGAAGATATGCAACTGTGGTGCTAGGGAGAACATTTAAATTGTATACATGATTCATAATTTTACCAGAGTCTGCTTTTTATTGTTTTTGTTATAAACCCCATGTCACCTACAGATAGGACACAAGAAGTTAGGATAGGGGAGTCTACCTGCATAAGAAGCCAGTCAGTAGGTGAGTGATTCACCTTTTTAGCATCTATTTCTCTGAGGTCAAGGCCAATGTTAAGGGCATTTGACTGTCCAGGTTTGCTAATGATTGCAATCTTGGTGCAATTGTATAATCCCCCAATGACACAGCTACCTCAGAAGAAGACCTCACACAATGAAATCACTGGTGCCAGATGCATGGTCTAAAACTCAGTGCCAGGAAATGCATAATAGTATTTTTTGGGAAGAAAGCTAGCCCTGGAAAACTACCATATTATTAGTTGAAAAAATGAAAAAAAGACTTGCAGAATGACTAATATATCAAAATGCTGTTTTGTAGTTGTGTATAACTGACCTGGCTGTGAAATGTACGAGTTCAAGAGCATTAACCTTTCTGAGGGTTGGCAACAGTGGACTCTGTTAGACGAGTTAGTTGTGAATGTTGCTATTTTTGTAAATCTGTTCCAACATTAATTGTTCTGTTTGGCAAGCTGGCAAAGATGAATGAGATGCAGAGTTTAGAGTATAGAAGGAAATATTTGTGAACTGTCTGTGATTATTCTACTATGGTCTGTGAGAAACAATATGGTTCTGCAGGGTATTCACAATCACAGATTGTTTTTTTGTATTGCATTATGAATGCAAAGATAAAAAAAATCAGGATTTTATCCATGATGACTTCTAGCTGTTTCTTGTGTTTTTCTTCTTCATTTAAGGTATTATTGTTAGAGTGCATGAGAGTCGTATAGGTTGAAGAATTTTAGTTTAGTTTTTTGGGGGTTGGAATGGAGACTGAATTTTTGAAACTATGCTTCAAACAATAGGAAGCTCTATTAGGTAATAGGCTGACATCATTTTGTAAGATTTTGAGCCCAACAGATCCAAGTAAAGTTAAATATAACAAATAAGAGGTTTCCTAGGATGAAACCCTGTGGGAATCCAGTTCTTACAGCATATCAGTGGAGTATGAGTCCTATCATTTTACCCCTTGCATTCTGTAGAACCATTATGAGGCATTGTTAGTTAGTCTGAGGTTGACCAAATGTTGAATTAGTAATTTATGTGAGACTGTATCAAATCCCTTGGAGAGGACAAGGAGTAGAACAGCAACCAAGTTCCATCTGTCAAGCTGATGAGGAAGGACAGAAGGTGTACCTTGGGACAGGTAGAGAGAAGTGGAAGACAGAGGGGAGTTTGAGTTTGTTGGTGCAGAGTGCAGGGGAAGCAGTTGTGTTCTGGGGTTAGATGAGACAAATGTTGAAGAGAAGGTGGTAGCTGGGAATTGGAGGTAGGGTAAGGGACTATAGCAAAGCTTTGTGTAGCAGAGTGGGGTTACACCCAGCCTCTATGTGCCAAACTTTCTATAAGTAATCTACTGCAGTAGAAAAGATAGCCTGCCTTCATGGGGGGATAGTCTTTGAGACTACCACTGTATGGGGCTCAGCATCATAGCTGTACTTGGCAGTACCATAGTGTAGATCTCACTTTTTCAAGAGACAGGGTGGGGCAGCCATGTGTATGGGGCAATTGATACCCACATTCCTTCTTTCTCTGTAAGATATGTAGTATGCCACTGTTCCCCCTCTATTTTGTTCAACTAAGTATGGAAATCCCAGACTTTCCTACTTGTTAGGGGGAAGATCAACTTTGGCTGCTGGCTACCAAAGCTATAATTCTTTTCAAAACAATTTGTGTAGCTTATCAAACTATATTATATGCAATATTTTAGTTTAGTGAGTAGTTTGATTCTGTGGAGCTGTGGTGACAGCAACGATGTCACTGACTTTACTCAAACGTCAGTGATAAAGCTCCTCTTTTCCTTTTAGTTGGGCATTTGGGCTGATTAATTATTATATATTACTATAAGATTAATGGAGAGAGACTAACCTGTCCAGCTTCTTTGCCATGGGGGGGGGGGTCATGGAAGTAAGTATAAATAATGTAAAAGGTGTATGTTAGTTCAGAACTTACAGGCCCTGCCTAAGCATGTAGCAAATGCACAGGGAAAATAGCTCTTCCAAAGAATTTTTCTTAGTTGTTAATTAATACCTTATTCTTATTGCCTGTACTTTTGCTTAGTAATGAATGAAATTTGGACAGATGTACTTGACATAGCTACCCTCATTGACCCAACATTTAATGCTGTATGCCTGCTCCCAGCGGCCATGCCTAACATTTACTATTGTTTATGCAGTAACATAATGTCTAAATCAGGGGTTAACATGCAGTAACATGTTTCAGATTATCACTACTTAAAATTAGGTAATAATAGATAACAAGGGGAGAAGACATTGCAGCGTGCTTCTAATTATTCAATTAGATCAATCAAGGTATGCTAAGATTAATATTTTAAATTAGGTAAAAATAGCTAATCAAGGAGAAAACACATGGTAATGTGGTTCTGATTAATAAATTATATAAATCAGGGTATGTTGAGATTAATATTTTAAATTAGGAAATAATATCTGTACAAGGAGATAACTGATGGTAATGTGGTTCTGATTATTGCATTAAATAAATCAGGGTATCCTGAGATTAATACTGTAAGTCAGGGCTTTTAGGCAAGTCTAGCTGAGTAGCACTATGTGTGTGTTAAGGAAATGTAGATGGATGAGAGGTCACATTGTGCTGTCGTGCCTTTTCCTGCCACTTGAGCAGAGACGATATGTTAGTGGAATGGGAAAACTAAAAATAAATTAATAACCAGCTAAATAACGACTGCCCTATAAGGCATTATATGATGAGGAGTTACGACTCTTACTTAATACTGAGATGTTGGATCCTAAACTTTTATCATGAGGTGGACATTTTACTTTTAAACTTAATAGATGTAGGACTTCATTAAAATATAACCTTTTATCTCAATAAGTGTTATGTTTATGGAATAATGCCCTTTGAATATGCATCATAGTAAGACATTGTAAGTTTTTAAGAATTATTTTGACAGCTGGATGGGTGAAATGCTTTGCACACTGAAACCAGAGTCTGACTTTTTATTTGGTTTTCAACGTAATGCAGTTATACCATAAAATGTGAACTATGAAAATAAAAACATCTGAGAAATAGTTGCATTCAGGCACTCTTGTTTTATTGCTGCATTTGCTTATATCTATTGAACTTTATAGGGGTGCAAATTACAGTTCTAGGGGGTTAGTGACCTTTGTGAGTGTCAACTAACTAATCATACAGATAGGGTGTGTTGGAGGCTTTCACAACATTCACAACAGTCTGCAAAGTAATCCGCTATGGCTGTAAAATAACTCCTTCCCATTGTGATGTTATGAGTATAGTCTGGACATCTTAGGCTAGTGAAGGATGTGGTTCAAATCAGCATCAATATGGTAACAGCAAATTCAGACAAGATTCCCAAGGTTTCCACTTACGTAAACATGTTGAACTGCAAATCCACTTGCCATATAGGAAATATAAAAACAAAATTCTCTGAGGTGGATGCAACTCACAGTAAAACATGTTTAATACTCCAACTTTAACTTAGCACTTTTGTCCTATTCATCGAACTTCAGAGTTAAAGCTTTTTTGGGTCTACTTTAGATCGACGAAAAATCAAAATGTCGAATGCTCACATGAGCGTAAATGCAGGAAGTCAATGTTTATTTTTTTGAATTACAGTACAGTGAAGATCGGGATATTTGCCCTTTCCTCACTGAAGTGCAATCTCAGAGTTGCAATATATATAGGTTCATAGGTTCATAGGTTGGTACTAGGCTATTGGCCCTAGGGCCTATGCAAGTATGGCCCATTGTACACACTTGCCCCAAGTCACCAAGTAGTGCAAATTCATATGCATCATAACATCTATTTTTAAGGCTAACATAACAGCACTACATTGATTCTCACATTACACAGGACTGCTGACTTCAAACTCACTTGGATCACACACAGCTTTTTTTAAACTTCCACTTGTATTTGTATTTGTATTTCTATCCAAACCTTTTGGACAAGCAAAGTTTTTAATTTCATCATAACACTCACTTGGTTTACCAGTCATGTATAAACAATGCAATGTCAATTTAACCTATGCACATTTTAATGTTTCATTTTATTATTTGGCTGTTCATTTGTTCAAAACAGTCTCAATTGTTTCTTAATGCAACTCAGCTCTAACCAAACATGTGACTAATTAACATCCTCATTTAAACAGTTGCCTCACTGCAGGCAACTGTTTTGACAAAAAAGCTTGGCATTTTTCAAGCGCTTGTCTGATTTTGCTGTTTTGTACCTACTGACTTTGGATTTTTACCATTTGGTCCGATTTTGCTGCTTTGTACCAACTGTCTTTGGATTTTTACCACTTGGCAACTAATAAAGGACTTACCTTTTTTATGAACTATTGTCTTCACTTTGCGGTTCTGGAACTACTCTTCTTGGCCCTATGCAAGCCTAGCCATAACAATTCCCTGGATATTTCTTCCCACAATATTTATTTCTCCAGGCCCCTGTCTAGCAGGGTGACTGACATGATCCCCGGGGTGATTTTCCTATCTCCCATCCAATCATTTATTAAGGTTCCTCTTGAAGAGAGCCAGTGAGGAGCTCTGCTTGATATGTATGGGCAGTCTATTCCAGAGTATGGGGAGTCTCTGGGTCAGGAACCTATCCCTCCAGTATGTTTTGTTCATTGTGATGACAAGGTTTAGATCCCTGGAGCGTGTGGCTCTGAGGGATTGTTATTTCTTTAAGTAGAGCATGTCCAACAGCTCAGGGTTTGACATGGCCTTGCTTGTTAAGCAGAGATTGCCTCTGAGTAGACGATATGCCACAGAGTATAGCTGGAGTTTCTTTAGACGGTTAGTATATGGCATCTGCTTTAGGCCTATGATTCTTTTAGTGATATATTTCTGTGGCCTTTCAAGCTGTTGCAGATGTCTTGTGAGGTACATACCAAACGGGGCTTTATACTCTATAATGGGTCTAATGAGGGATGAGTACAGTGGGACAATGACCTCTTTTTTCTGGATGAAAAGCCCTTAGTGATGAGGTGTGCCACATAGAAGGATTTCCTGACTGTTGTGGCAATGTGGTTATCGAAAGTGAAACCACTGTCCACCTGTGTCCCTAAGTCTCTCATCACACTTTTGATGTTTAGTGTCCTGCCACCTATGTGGTAATTCATGGGTACATGTTTTTTTCCAAAGGGGATAACTATACATTTCTTGGCATTAAGCTTGAGCCCATGGCTCTGGCACCAGGCATCTGTTTCTGTAAGGCCCTTTTGTAGAATATCCACATCATTTGGGGATTCAGTAATGGCTCCCAGTTTGCAGTCATCTGCAAACTTTGTTAGCCAGAGTCCCTTAGTGTTGGCCTGTACTTCAGAAAAGTAGATGCCAAACAAGAGTGGTCCCAGGACTGAATCCTGAGGTACTCCACTTGTCACTTGTCTGGAGCTGGATTTGGAGTCAGCTACTTTTACTGTCTGGGTTCTGTCAGTAAGCCAGTCAGCAACCCATCGAGTGATGTAGGGATTTATGCCCAGCATGGTAAGTTTATCTATGATTCCAGAGTGGGGGATGGTGTCAAAGGCCTTGGCGAGGTCCAGATAGGCTGTGTGGACTGCCTTACCCTCGTCCACAGCTCTGGAGACTGATTCAAAGAAGTCAATCAGATTCAGGAGACAAGATCAGCCTTTCACAAACCCAAACTGGGTGGGGTCCAGTGTTTAAAGGTTGCCAATGTCTTTGTGTATAAGTTCCATGTTAATGCATTTCATGCCCTTGCAAATCAGGCTTGTCAGACTGATGGGACGGTAGTTCCCAGGATCCAAGGCGGATCCTCCATTGTGGAGCGGGATAACTGTAGCTGTGCGCCACTCAGTGGGCATGAAGCCTGAGGTGAGATTATGATTAAACATGACACTTAGGTGAGGTGCCAGTTCATTTTGTAGTTCATGTAGTACACAGCCTGGGATGTCATCTGGTCCCATGGATGTTGTATTCTTAGCTTTGGTGAGTGCGGTTTTCTACCTGTGTGGCCATGATTATCGGAATTTGGCAATCTTTTGGTACTGAGATGTGCCCTTTAGGGGATGAGAGTGGGGTGAAGTTGGCACTAAATCGATCTGCCAGGATATTGGCAATATCCTTAGGATCAGTATATTTAATGCCATTCTGTTGTAACTCAGAGCAGATCTGAGCATTGCCATTTAGATTCTTGACATAACTATAGAATGCCTTGTGGTTGTCTTTGGAATCTTTGGCAATTTTATTTTCGTAACTAGCTTTTGAAGATTTTATGAGGGATCTCAGCTTCTTACTGAGGCTGGTGAGGGAGTTTTTTGCATCCTGGGATTTTCCTCTTTTTTGCAAATGTTTCTTCCTTCTATTGTATAGTTTGTTTATAGCAGGGGGACTGCCAGACTGGCTTCCTTTTTTTGGAGAAGAGCATCTTGGCTCTATTTGGGATGGCACGATTCATGCATGAGTGGATGTGCTCGTACAGTGCCTTAGTGTAGGATTCTGCAGTCAAACTTCCAGATCCTGTCTGTGTGGGTGTTGTGAAGTTTGTCACTTCTGACTTCAGTAGCTTGAAGTTGGCTTTGGAGAAGTTTTTTAAGGAGGTTTCCTTACTGGGGGGTGGGGGTGGGATGTGAATGTCAAGGGTGATTTGCTTATGGTCAGAGCTGACCAATGAGGGGGTGACCACTGATGTGGAGCATCTATCTCCCATGTTGGTAATGACCAGGTCTAGGATATTGGAGTCCCTGGTGGGACAATGGATTAGTTGATCCAGGGTGCTGGAATTTATGAATTCCAAGAACCATTGGGAAAAGGAGTTGGTACCTGAGTAGTTTTCCCAATTAATGGCAGGGTAGTTGAAATCACCCAGTATTAGGGTGTTTGATTGTATCTTAATATTTTTCAGTATGTTTAGAAAGGTGTAGTGAGAATCTTGGGGCATGGCTGGGGATCTGTAGCAAGCTACAATTTGGATTGCAGTCTTACCTAGTGTTAGTTGCACCTGGAGAATTTCAGATGCATTATGTTGGGCAACTAGTCTGGAGGTGTGAATATCCTTGGTGAATATGGACACTCCTCCACCTTTAGTGTTTTGGTCCTGGTTTTGTGGCCGAAAAGTGTGGTAAGAATTGTAGCCTGGTATTGCAGGGGTGCTCTCTGGAGCCTTGAACCAGGTCTCGGTTACTGACCAGATATCGATGTTCTCCATTTTAGGAGTGCCTCGAGAGAGTGCATTTTGAGGTTTAGACTTCTAGCATTGAGTAGCATTACCTTCAGATTTTGCCTGCTTCTATCTATTAAGGTGGTGGTTTTATCATTTGAACCTTGCCTAAAAAAGGCACTATAGGGGTGGCAAGAGCTTTAGCCAGTAACCTGAATCCCAGGGGTGACAGGTGCAGACCATCTCTGGCAAAGCATTGTGGTTTGTCAATCATGTCTTCCCAGGCAGACAAATACTGGATCCCCTTTGAATGACACCAGAAGCTTAGCCAATTGTTGAAGTCAATCATTTTGTCCTTATACTGTGGTATCATTCTTGGTGAAGGCAGGATGCTACTCAGGGCTAGGGTCATAACTGCCTGGGTCACATGGTCCAAGAGCTCTTCCATATCTCTTTTCATGTAGTCCAGGGAGGTACGTCTCAAGTCATTCACTCCAGCATGGACAATGACAGAGTCGTATTTGTACTTGTTGTGGAGTGACTTGAGTGCATGCGTTATGTGGCGGATCCTGGCACCCGACAGGCAGCTGACTGTAATTTTCTCCTTGTTCAGTCTTGTGAGTGGGACATCAGTGTGCCTGACTATAGAGTCACCTATGACTAAAGTGTTGGGTACATTGTCTTGCCTTAGGGGCTGTTGTTGGGTGGCACACTGGTGTTGTGAGCTATGTGTCACTTTGGTTGTGACTGGTGTTTGTTTGCATTTTGGCTTAGGAGGTCCTTGTTGCTTGGGCAGGTTAATGTTAGGGGCCTCTGCATATGTGGGTTTAGTGTTGTTATGTGTGGGTGTTGATGGTGTGGGTTTTGAAGGGCTATGAGTTGCTTGAGGTGTGATGCAGGTGTTACCCTTCTCCTCTTGACTGTCTAGCACAATCTTGGCCGGAGAGAGCTTTGCTTCCAGTTTGGCTATGTAAGTGCATCTCTCGCAGGTTGTAGTGTTGGGTGGTAGGAGGAGATGATTGACTGTATACATGAGGCAGTTGCTGCATTGCCCCAGTATGCCCAGATTCACCAGGTGGACAGAAGAAATCACCAGAAAGTTTAAGAGCTGTTTTCCCTTACCTTTGCAGGGTACTTTGCAATTATAGGCTGTTTAGTGCCTATGATTAATTTCTCCTTATTGACAAGGAGAGCTGAGTGCTTGTATCTGTTTCAGGCTTCCTAGTGCTTTCCAGCAGGTTCTAGAGAAAGTGCAAGTCACAGGGGTTCAGATTTTAGTGCTACTACTGAGAAACCAGCTAGTTCTAAGGGTAAATTTGAAGAGCAGACTTTCTAGCACCTGGAATAGTTTAACTGTAGCCTCACAGTGCTGCATGATGTGAAAAATATGCAAACAGATGCGTTTTTAAACCAGAAAGCTGAAAGGGATAGAAATCAGACCAAAAGGCTAATAAAATTACAATTCCAGAGCTGGAAACCACTCCTCTAGTGTTAGATAGGCAGTACAATGCTCACCAGTCTCACTGGTAGGCAGTAGGACTTCCTTCTACCAATGCAAGATCTGGATAGCTCTGAGCACAGAAAATAAAGTCCTGAGACAAACAAAGCTTGGGATATGTACTGGCTAGAAAAGGTGGGAAACGAGCAAACAAGATAGTATTTTTTTTTGTTGTTGAAACAGGCTAAACAATGCAATAATACAGTAAATAAACACAGAAAAGGCTAACACACTTGAGTGTGTGGTCCTAAACAGTAAATGCAATTAAAACTCTACAAAATTAGCAATTTAAAACTTTTTCAATGAAGCAAGGCAAGTGCACAACTGAAAAATGATTTAGGAGGCAGTAGCACAGCAAAATAAGTAGCTAGTCTACAAATACAGAGAAATCTATATATACAGAAAAGCAGCTAAAACATACAAACACTTCTGATGCAGTGCAACCTAGAGCACTTGAGTTGTAGCAATATTAAGGCAATCACAGTTATAATAAATGCTCTAAAATATACTCTATATTTCCAAAATGTTTGAGAAGCACAGTCAGAACACAAGGAGATTCAGGCAAAATTTATTTATTTTTTTTTGAAAGGGAAAAATGAAAAACAGAAGGCCTTATCAAATGCTCTCTCAGTATTAGGTAGAATGAGCTAATGACACTAGACTGGGAGGAGTGTCCCTGATCAGATCTACAGTAGGGGTGAGCAACTGCAGAGCCACCAAGTATAACAGCAAGACACCAACTGGGAGGGAGGGTGGCGACAAAAAAATAGCCTACAGACAGTAAGCACTAGAGAAAGCCACAAAATGAAAGTTTTTAAACACATATATATATTTATATATATAGATATATATATATATTTAGTGGGCCCCCCACAATAACGATTTCAAATTTCGGAATTTACGCTCATGTAAGTATTTGACATTTTGAGTTTTCGTCTATATAATTTAGACCTGCTTTATATACAGTAGCGAGTTGATTATCCAAACTAATTGGGACCTAGGGTAGCTTGGATAATCAAACTGTTCAGATAATCAAACATATAACTGAAATGGATAAAAACTTCTAAAATCTTGATTTTTCTACCCGCAGGAAATACACTTTTCAACCATTCAGCGATTCCAATGGACGTTAAAGAATATTTTTCACACATGTGCAAGCTGCAAGCTTAAAAAAACACACACATTCAAATATGTATAACATTTACATATTCAGACTTTATGACTTTTTCTACCTGAAAACTTTGGAAGACTGTGTTCGGATAAACGACGTTTCAGATAATCGACAATTGGATAATCAACTCTCTGCTGTACCCCACACTAAAATATATACTACTGCATAATTAATCATATGACATAAACTAATTAATAAATCAATAAATTACACAAATAAATTACACATATAAATTACTAAAATTAATATTTTCTAAATTTCAAAAGACATTTTATATTCAAATGTACATTCAGATTCTGTGTTCTTTCATCATCAGCTCTTATTTTCCTTATTGGGCGTTATACAATGTGTCGAAGGAGCACTCGCCATAGTTACACTGCTGTAACTTCTGTACTATGCAACACTGTAAGCTACTTATCGTAAGCATCTGATACCAGCAGTGCTTGCATATAGCACTAACTTCTGTACAATGTAACATTGTAAGCTACTTGCATCTGATACCAGTAGTGCTTGTATATAGCATTAACTTCTGTACTATGTAACATTGTAAGCTACTTATTGTAAGCATCTGATACCAGCAGTGCTTGTATATAGCACTGTGCATTAACTGTAGACTGTATTTTATACCAGCTGTGCTTCATAATATGGAATGGCAGTTACTGTACTTTGGATTGTGTATTTATATGTCTCTGCACGTCTGCAGCGAGGTTATGGCTGAAAAGGGTCTTTGTGCCAGTCCACTTGCATTGTTAGCAAAGCTTTAAATAAATAAATAAAATTGTAAGGTAGAAAATCATCTTGTCAATTTATAGTTCATCATGAGAAAGGAAATGCATAATAAGGAGACTGGATGCACCTCAACCCTATCAGACAGAAATGTGGAAACAGTAAAAAGACAGTATATCAGGACAATTATTCCTTTAAAGGAGGAAGGAAAATGAGAGACAAAAAGAATTTTACTTTGAGGGTGTAGTACCGCATGCAAGAAAAGTCAGGAAGGCTGAGATGATGTACCGCATGCGAGAAAAGTCAGGAAGGCTGAGATGGGTGAAAGTGAAGGAAACTAGAGAAGATGAAAGAAGAATTGGGTAAGGAGGGTACAGGAAGGTAAGTCAGGTTTTAAGTAATACAATTATCAGACGTACTAGAAGTCAGCAGGATAATAACAAAGAAATTAAGAAAACGCTATGGTAGGTAGGCAAAGGAACACAAATTGGGAGTAAAAGAGCATACAGACAGAAAAGAAGAAAGGTTAGGAGGGACAAGCAGAGGATAAGAGTTAGGAAGAAAAAGAGACTGGGGTGTTGAGGAAGACAGAGTCATACTCTGAGAAAGTCAAGTGAGGAGAGTGGGGTCAGGGGGATATTCAGTAGGCATAGCTGCCTAGATAGGAGGATATGCATAGGTTCATAGGAGGCTACTAGGCTAAGGCCCTAGAGCCTTTACAAGCCTAGCTATGTTATACCCATGTTCCCTAATTGACCATGACGGCTGGTCTATATTTGCAGTGCGAGTTTATGGTCAGAAGCATTTGCTCCTGTCCATGAGGGACATAGGTGCCACCCTCGGGGAGACTTTACAATTTCCCACCCAGTTGTCCAAGTTGCACTTAAATAGGGTCATCAAGGAGTCTGCTTCATGTGACTTGGGAGTTTATACCAGAGGAGTGGCAATCTCTGGGAGACATGTCCTATTAACGTCACAGGCTAGGTTAGGATCCCAGCAGTGAGTGAATCTTGTCCTATTTGACTTGCAGATGTGCAGCATTTTCATTAGGACTGGATTAGAAACTGCTGTGTTGGCCAGGTACAGGTCACCTCTCAACAGCTTACAGAACCTCTGAGGCTCTTCAGCTGCTGCAGGTGTCTGGTGAGGTACAAACAGAAGGGAGTGTTGTACTCGATTAGTGGTCTTATGAGGGTCGAGTACAGAGGAGTAATAACATCTTTAGACCTGGATGCGATGTCCTTACTTATAAGATGTGCAATGAGGAAGGCTATCCTGACCACTGTGGACACATGGTGATTGACATTTAGGTTGCTATCAACCTGTGTTCTCAAATCCTGCACCACTGAGTTAGAGCTTAGAAGGGTGCAGTCTATATTGTAATTTGCATGGACTTCCTCTTTGACAAAGGGAATAATAATGCACTTATTTGCATTTAGTTTAAGTCCATGGCTTTGGCACCAATTGTTTGTCTTTCTTAGCCCCTTTGTAATAAGTTAATATCATTAGAGGATTCGGTGATTAGACCCAGTTTGCAATCTTCAATGAACTTAGTAAGCCACATGCCATCTACATTTCCCTGGACTTCCAAGAAGTAGATACCAAATAGTAGAGGGCTCAGCACAGATCCTTGTGATACACCACCAGAAACCGGTCTACTGTTAAGGGGGATTCCCCAACTTTGACTGTATGTGTTCTGTCAGTTAGCGACGTAAGGGGTTAATCCAAAGCTGGGAGAGTTCCTCAATGATACCTAAGTGGGAGATTGTGTCAAAGGTCTTGGCTAAGATAAGATGGGTGGTATGTACTGCTTTGCCTTCTTCCAGGGCTTTGGTGACATTCGCAAGGAAGTCCACTAGGTTTAATAAGCACGATCTATCCTTAGCAAAGTCAAATTGGGTTGGATCAAGTGTTTTAAGGTCTACTATGTCTTTGTTAATGAGGTCCATGATGATACCTTTCATGGCCTTGCAAAAAGGCTGGTTAGGCTTATGGGTCTATAGTTCCTAGGGTCGGTTTTAGGACCCCTCTTTGTGCAAGAGAATGACTGTTGCTGTTTTCCACTCAGCTTTACTGTACAGTACTTTGCTGTATTTAGACTGTGGTTGAAGAGAATTCCAAGTGGTTCCACTAGGTCTGGTTTAAGACCATTTTGTAGGTAGCCTGGGATGTTTTCTGGTCTCATAGAGGCTGTGTTTTTTGTCATGGAGAGTGTGGTTATGACCCGCTCTTTGGAGATACTAGGTAGAGGACTGGTGACAGGTGTGCTTTGGGGTATGTCTGGTGAGGACAGGAGGGGTGAAATTTGCACAAACTCCATCTGCTAGCAGGATGGCAATGTCCTTAGAGTCAGTATAAGGGGCACTGTCCACTACTAGTTTGGCATAAAGCTGGGACTTCCCTTTTAGATTTATGATGTAGTTAAAGAATGCCTTGTGATTATCCTTAGCTAGCAATGCTAGTTTAGCTTCATAATTATCTTTAGAGGACTTTGTAAGATATCTGATGTGCTTATTCAAGCTGTGGAGTGTGTCCTTCCTCTGCTGAGTCTGTTCCCTCTTGTTCTTAGACATCACTTTCTTCCTGTTGCTCTATAATGTATTTATGCTTGACAGTTTGTAAGAGAATATTTAAAACATTTCCCTATTTTAGGGGCTTTGTCCCCACCCCCATTATTTGTGTCTTTGCCCAGATTTTTTTCTCTAAGATGTTGAGAGGTATGCTCCCTAAACCTAAATTACCCAGTTGCTCCCTAACCCCAAACACCTGTCTCACTGCCTAAACCTAAAACTCCCCTGCTGCTCCCTAAGTCTAAACTCCCCTCATCCTACAATTCACATCTGCTCCATAAACATAAATCCCCTTTCAATCAGTGCCTGAATCCCTAATGTACAGCCCTTCCCCACTCACTGCCTATGATTGCAACACTTGAATAATGTGTTTAGGTGTCTGAACTCCTAGTCAAGTTCAAGCATGAGCAGGAGCCTGCACAAGCTACGAGACTCTTGATTCACTTGATTTATTGGCTTCACTACAGTAGTCTTCGAATGTTTGGGGCTCAAGCATTTGTAGCAGAACCAATAAAATGCATTATCTGAAGGACTTTGAAAAAAGACTGAGAATGACAGAAAAGGCTAGTAGGACAAAAACAGCCTGCTTTTTCTGCAAGTGATCATACATTCATGCCTGAGCATTTCTCTTATTTTAGCTTCCCTTGCTCTTTCTCAGTTAACTACAAGATTGCTTTTATAGTTGGGTTTTGTGGAATCTACCTTTGTGCTGCTTATTATTTGGTTAATCTTTATATTGCTAGTTAAAATCATGTTAATTCTGTTCACAGTGATGTACATCAACATAAGATGTTATTGGCTGATGTTTGTGATTGTCACAGTTTTATTTGACTTCCTTGTTTTCCTTCCTGCTGCTTATTATTTGGTTAATCTTTATATTGCTAGTTAAAATCACGCTAATTTTGTTCACGGTGATGTACCTCAACATAAGATGTTTTTGCTGATGTTTGTGATTGTCATAGTTTTATTTGACGTCCTTGTTTTCCTTCATGCTGCTTATTATTTGGTTAATCTTTATATTGCTAGTTAAAATCACATTAATTTTGTAAATGGTGATATACATCAGCATAAGATGTTATTGGCTGATGTTTGTGATTGTCACAGTTTTATTTGACTTCCTTGTTTTCCTTCTTGCTGCTTATTTTTTGGTTAATCTTTATATTGTTAGTTAAAATCGTGTTAATTTTGTTCACGGTGATGTACATCAACATAAGATGTTATTGGCTGATGTTTGTGATTGTCACAGTTTTATTTGACTTCCTTGTTTTCCTTCCTGCTACTCATTTTTTGGTTAATCTTTATATTGCTAGTTAAAATCACATTAATTTTGTTCACGGTGATGTCATCAACATAAGATGTTATTGGCTGATGTTTGTGATTGTCACAGTTTTATTTGACTTCCTTGTTTTCCTTCGTGCTGCTTATTATTTGGTTCACCTTTATATTGCTAGTTAAAATCACGTTAATTTTGTTAACGGTGATATACATCAGCATAAGATGTTTTTGGCTAATGTTTGTGATTGTCACAGTTTTATTTGACTTCCTTGTTTTCCTTTGTGCTGCTTATTATTTGGTTAATCTTTATATTGCTAGTTAAAATCACGTTAATTTTGTTCACAGTGATGTACATCAACATAAGATGTTTTTGCTGATGTTTGTGATTGTCACAGTTTTATTTGACTTCCTTGTTTTCCTTTGTGCTGCTTATTATTTGGTTAACCTTTATATTGCTATTTAAAATCACGTTAATTTTGTTCACGGTGATGTACATCAACATAAGATGTTATTTGCTGATGTTTGTGATTGTCACAGTTTTATTTGAATTCCTTGTTCATTTGCTCCCTGTTACTCTTTTGTTACTCACACATTTTTATGCATGTTTTGATTGTTCAGTAAAAGTGCTTTGTTTTCGAAAAACAATTGTGACTGAAGCTTTTGCAATAATTGCAACATTTTCATTAACTATTAGCTAGTAAACTGAATATATTAAAAAAAGTAATATATTCTACCAGAGAAACAAAAATAGGTATTACAGGCTAGAAAAATATATACTGAACGTAAAGGGAATAATTGTTGGGGTCTCATGTTAGAAAAAGGCAGCAAAGTGAATCCATAATGGTAATACTGTCTAGACTATGAACAAGTATAAAGGAAGGGACGGGCCTTTGTTATGACTGTGAGGGAAATACGGAAGTCAGGGAAGGACCCGGCAAGAATATTAAATTAATGATTTTATAGAGTGCCTCAAGGAGAACGGAGTAAGTCAGCAGTCTTAAAAGGGTAGGATTGTAGAGCGATGAATGCTGATCAAGTAAGGTGATTATAGGTGAGTTGATATTATAAAAAACCCTAAGAGGAGATGAGGAACAAAGGCCTAATATGATCCTACCAATGTCATCAGGAGGGCTGTTAGGATATTGGAGCCCTGCCAGAGTTCTACAGCATATCATTTAGAGGAGGCATGGCTGTACCAGACTGGTTGTAAAATGTGTTAGTACATAAGGATTTGGAAGGCAGCTTGACTTCAGTGATGCATATAAGAATGTCGTCAGTCCTCAAGTCAAGCCTTACATGGTTTAGAGGCAGAGTGAAATGCTTAATGAAGTCAAGCTTTGACTTGCAAGAAGTAGTTGTTGTCAGAGTGACCTGATCCAGTTCAGTGTTTGGCTTATCCATACTGATCTAGTTCTGTGACTAGATTACCAATCCTGGTCTGGTTTTATGGTTGTGTTACCAGTTCTGATCAAGTTCCATGACTGAGCTACCAAACTTGATCTGGTTGTATGACTGGAACCCTGATCTGATTCTGTGATTGGCTAAGCAGACAGGTAAAACAGTAGGAGAAAACTATTACATGATAGAGCAAAATCCCAAAAAGGGAAAGCATCCCTGATCAGTATCAGCAAAAAAATACGATCCCTCATGAAATCATCCAAGGCCAGCTTCGAAAGAAAAATTGCCAAAGACTCTAAAGATAATCACAATGCTTTCTTTAGCTATGTCAAGAATCTAGGTGGCAACTCTCAGATCTGCTCTTAGCTAGTGCAAAATGGCAAAAAAATGCACTGAACCAACTGACATTGCCAACATACTGACTGACAGGTTCAGTGCAAACATTAACCCCCTCACCTCCAAAAGGGCCCATGTCCATCCCAGAAGAATGTAGAGCCCCAGACATCACATACACACAGGTGAAAACAGCCCTTTCCAAATCCAAAAACACAGCATCAATGGGACCGGATGGCATCCCAGGCTGCATCTTACACGAGCTCCCAAATGAACTAACCCCTCACCTAAATTCACTGTTCAAACTCAGCCTTACCACAGGCTATGTACCCAAAGAATGGTGTACAGCAACTGTTATCCTGCTTCACAAAGGTGATGCCACAATGGATCCTGGGAACTATCGCCCTATAAGCCTGACTAGCTTGCTCTGCAATGCTATGGAGTTCATCATCATAGAACTCATTAACAGAGACATTGGGTACCACCAGACACTGGACCCTACCCAATTTGGCTTTGTTAAAGGCAGATCTGACCTCCTAAACCTAGTTGACTTCTTTGAAACAGTTACCAAGGTCATAGATGAGGGAAAGGTAGTCCACACAACCTACCTGGACCTCGCAAAGGCCTTCAACACCATTCCCCACTCTGGCATTATATATAAGCTCACCAGCTTGAACATTAACCCCTATGTCATGAGATGGGTTGCAAACTGGCTCATGGATAGAACTCACATGGTCAGAGTTGCGGGTGCTATGTCCAACTCTAAACCGGTTACAAGTGGCGTCCCACAGGGATCAGTCCTGTGACCCCTCCTGTTTGGTATATACTTCTCTGAGGTACAGACAAGCACGGGAGGACTATGACTGACCAAGTTCGCAGATGATTGAAAACTGTGGGCCATAATTGACTCTCCGGCTGACACAGACATTGTCCAGAAGGGTCTCACAGAGACGAATACCTGGTGTCAGAATCATGGCCTCAAGCTAAATGCCAAAAAGTGCATAGTCATCCCCTTTGGGAAAAACAAAGTGCCCATGAACTATCACATAGGTGGTAATTCACTAAGTACAAAAGATGTAACTAGGGGATCTGGGGACCCAAGTAGATAGCAACTTCTCCTTTGATAATCACATTGCCAAAGTGGTTAGAAAATCCTACTATGTAGCCCACCTAATCACAAAAGGGTTCACATCTAGATCAAGAGAGGTTTTGTGCCCATCTACTCATCGCTCATCAGGCCCATAATAGAGTACAATGCCCCATTTGGGATGTACCTTACTCAACACCTGCAACAGCTGGAAAGACCACAGAATTACCTCACCAAGAGGATCATGGGCCTCAAACAGATGCCCTATGCAGTTCAACTAAAGAAACTCCAGCTCTACTTGGTTGCTTACCGCCTACTCAGAGGTGATCTCTGCCTGACGTTCAAGGCCATGTCTAACCCAGAATTAATGGACATGCTCCACCTCAAGAAAACCAAATCTCTTTGAGCCACACGCTCTAGGGATTTAAACCTCAGCACAACAATAAATAGGACATGCTGGAGGGATAGATTCCTGTCCCAAAGACTTCCCTCACCCTGGAATAGAATCCCAATCTATGTTAGGCAAAGCCCCTCACTGACTCTCTTCAAGAGAAATCTTGTCGAGTGGATAGGAAATCATAAATTTACCCCTGGGATCACTTCAGTGGCCCTGCTGGACAGAGGCTCAGGAAACTAATCTAAAAGGGAGGCAAAAGCCAACACATTCTGGCTAGGCTTATAAATGCCCTTGGGCAGATAGCCTAGTACCTACCTATGAACCTATGTGATGTCTGTAGATTTCAGCAAAGGTTTCAATTTGATTTTTGTCTACAGCAGCCTTTGGAAACTGAATAGAAGAGGGTAGACTGCAAACTAAACAGCTATGTAGAGAAGTTGTTTGAAAGCAGGATTTTGATGGTAGGAGGAATGCGAATCTTGATAAAGAATGAAATGAAAAACACTGTCCCACAGAGCTTGGTCAATCGGCCATCTTTGTTTATAGACTTCACTTCTGATGGTGCAGAAAATTTGACCAGGTTTGTAGGTGATGATAGCAAGCTGGAATGGGTCTCTAGTTAGGACATGAAGACTTGGGGAAGTATTGTCCAAGTGGTAGCAGCCCTGCTTCAAGTCCTCCATGTAAGTAATGGTGACCCTGGAGAAATACAATTTAGGGAAAAATATGTGTGCAGGGAAAAGGGTCAATCTCTGGAATCCAAGTCAAGAGAAGGGCTTAATGAATGCTGTTACTACAAACATATGCATAGTAAAGCTGACAACAAAAGGGTCACAGTAAGGACAAAGCAGATATTATGATGTATATCCAGGGACAGGTAATAAGATTGCCCTTGAGCTGGAACATCAAGCAACTAAAATAAAAACACTCTGAGCAGTTTTGGAGATCTAGCTGGGAGAAACAGACCATCTTGATACCTGAGCACACAGTAAGGAATCGGACTTTGTACGATGTTGAGGAATGTCACATGATCACATGAAGGAATGCTTATCGATGTGGATTGTTCCACTTAAATATAGCAGCAATAGATGAATATTACTTTGTACTGAATATGCTATCAAGGAACTATGTAAGGAATGATCTGAAATGAGAAGACAGAGCAGGAAAGAGAAGACGGCCTACCAGATTAAATGTAGACAGTACAGTCTGGATATTAACAGCCAATTCTTCATTGCGATAGTGATAGATATGAGGAATTAGTTGTCAGAGTGGGTGGTAGAGGCTTGTCTAATTTGGCTGTATTAAAAAGCTTAGGATATCCAGAGTGACAGGAAGGAATAGGGACAAGTGTCTGTCCATTGTTGCAATAGTAACTCTTGGGCAGATCAGATAGATTCGAAGGCTCCTGTCATCACTGTGACATAATTGGCAATATTGTACACGGTAACAAGCAAATGTAAAATGGTTTAAACATGCAGATTGTGGAGCGCAGAGATCAGCTGCTGACTGTTATTGCAGGAGTCACTGATGTTTGCAGCCGCACACATTATAACAGGTATCAAAGTACCAGTGCAGTACACCTGTAATCTTGCCTGCCCACAGCTATCACACCAGGAGTTAAAATACAAAATAACTATTTATTTGTCATTTATTTCACTTAACGTGTCCTATTACCCCTTACTCATAACCTTTGGTTCTCCTTCTCTCTCTTTCATTATTTCTTTTTACATGGCCCTTTTTACTTTACATTACTTTTGTCAGTTTATAATTCATGGCACAAATCAGAACTGTTTAGTAATACTTCGCACACATAAGAAACGATGAGAAGAGAGAACAAAGCACACTAGTTTTTGTGGCTATAGTACTGACAGCCCCATCAATATTACACAGATGAAATGTGCTGCTGCTACACAAGGGACAGCATTCTTCTAGGGTGTGTCAACAACAGGACAGTGCTGGTGGGGCACTCCGTCTAGTGACGATGTAATGCAGTGCACAGCAATAGGAAGTTAGTTAATAATGAAGAACACATCAAACAAGAAACAGATTGTGGCACCATCATTTGGGGTTCAGATCCTTGGCTTACTTCATTGTGATAGTACCACCTCTCATGCAGCTGGCCTTGTGGCCCAGGCCTTTGTTGCAGCTATTGTTCACTAACTGCAGAGAAGATGTATGATGTTACTTTCACCATGACAAGTTACAACTATAACAACTGTGATTGTCTAACATCGGAGATATCCCTGATGTATACAGAGCTACAGACTATAACAGCTGTGATTGGTTAACATCAGAGATACTCCTGATGTATACAGACATGCAGACTGTAACAGCTGTGATTGGCTAACCTCAGAGATATCCCTGATGTATACAGACTTGCAGACTGTAACTGCTGTGATTGGCTAACATCAGAGATATTCCTGATGTATACAGAGCTGCAGACTGTAACAGCTGTGACTGGCTAACATCAGAGATATCCCTGATGTATACAGAGCTGCAGACTGTAACAGCTGTGATTGGCTAACATCAGAGATATCCCTGATGTGTATTGGGTGGCAGCCTTTAACAACTGTGATTGGCTAACATCAGAGATATCCCTGATACATATGATATGCTTGTTTGAAGAAAAAGAAAATGGTTATACTAATTTATTTTTATATTTTATCCACAGATAAACTGACCAGCGAATTACTGCAAAACATTGAAAGCACACAAGGTACGTAGTGTACTTGCATTATACTGCAAACGTGTTACCACTGATATAAAACATTTCCTAAAAATATTCTTTACATTCTATTACATTATAAAAAAAATAACTAAATGACATGATCAATCCAAGCTAAATTGTAAACTGTGTTGTGTTTTCAGAGACAGTGACTGTGTGTGTGTGTGTTTGTGTGTGTGTGCGTGTGTGTGCGTGTGTGTGCGTGTGTGTGTGTGTGTGTGTGTGTGTGTGTGTGTGTGTATGTGCGTGTGTGTATTTGATGCTTACTTTGGGAAATCTTAGTAACATTTTTGCTAATAGTTTGTTAATGGACTTTGTGAAATGAACCAATGTTTGTGGACATGTATTAGTTATTATGAAATATAGCAGTGTACAACTCAGATGACCGTGAAAATAAATAAATACAGATCAGCAGGACCACTGCTGTATATGGTGGGGTTACTTTTTAATACCAGTATAGTAGTGCAGTGTTAAGTATTCTAGTATGCAGTGTCTGGGTCAGTTGACTTCGGACCACCATTACTGTCTGATTGGAGGTTGCATGTTTTCTATGTTTCTGTGGATTTCCTTCATCAAAAGATATTCTGTGTCCAGAGTAGTTACTCCAAATCATCCTTACAGATTATTCATGTGTGAGCACTGCCTAAAATGAACTATAATATTAACTAACTGGCTCTGTATCAGGTTTAGGAATCATAGAAATTAAAACTACTTTGGGTCTCCCCTGAAAAGTAGCAAATAGCCTGGTGAGACTAATGTTATCAAAAAAGGATAAATAAATAAAATCAAAATAAATAAATAAATAAAACATCTTTCCAGGAAGATGGACAATGTTATTCTCTATACTTACATGTGCATCTAAGTTTAAGAAATTCTTTCCTTTCAAGAGAAGAAATATTTAAATCTCCATGGCTAGTCTGCCATCTCTTGAAGCTTTTCCTGTCTTTATGACTTCTACCATCATCATCACTTTCAAACAACAAAAATAGTTTCATTAAATCTTCTTGTTGAAAACTAGATAATTTTGGAAAATAATGTTTAAAAGCCAAGATCACTTATGCTACCTATATTCTCTGGATATTTTATTCAATTGTTTTTCTCAGTATTTTTTTCTGAAGAACATATTTTATTTTTAGATTTTCCAGCCATTTAACTATAAGACAAAACATGTTTCTTTTTTTTTTTCAATAATCATTTTTATTGTTTTCAAAACCATAATACAATTCACACACTATTTACATTATGTACAAAATTGCTTCCAATGTTTAGTTCTATTTCAAATATCCATATCATACATTAACAATAGATATTGTATTAATCAAATAAAGGAAAACAAAAAATAAAAATGAAAATATCTACTCGAGAAAATTAAAAACAAACTCACACCAACAATCTGTATTGTTTCTACATCTTCTATCTAATCTAATATTGTGTTTGTTCACTTACTGTAAGTCCTAAAAGAAAGTGGATAGGAACCTCTAAGCCAATATAATGTTAAAGATTTGCTCCCAAATTTTTATACTATTTATACTTTTCTTGTTGTTAGTAATTAATAATTTATGCGCTAAAATATGCTTGATCGCTAACAGCCTGAATTTTTGCCACGATATCTGTGCTGGGTTCAACCAATTTGTGGCTATATATAATTTCATTAATAAACTGATATTCATAATTACGATCCTCTTTGATTTGTCTAAATTCTCCGGTGGGATGTGTAGAATCAAGAATTCCCAGGTGAGAGTTGAGTTTTGGTAACCCATTTTTTGTAGCTGCAATTTTAATGAGTTCCACAATTTATAAATGCACTTGCAACTCCAGAACATGTGTAACAGGTTCGCTGTCTGATCAAAACATTGTTGACATTTAGGTGAATTTTTTTAATCAAATTTATGAAGAGTGAGGTGGGTATAATACGCATTTTTAAATATCATCAGTTGAGTAAAGACCAGTTTTTGAAGGGATACTGATTTCAATGTTAGGTTAAACGCGTCTACTATCTTACTATCATCTAGGGATACCAATTTCTCTTTCCAGTATTTCGATAAAAGAATATGATTATTATATTTCCTCTCTTTTATCATTTTATACGCTGAGGATATGTATTTTCTATCTTGTTGCAATGCTTCCCACAGATTGTGAGAAATAACTAGTTCCTCTTCTTTGATTTCGGAGCTAATAAAATAATTTATGGCAAGATCCTTTATCTGCCTCATTATAATTAAATAAGAAGTGGGAAGATTCATCTCTTTTAAGATATCATGTACCGCTACTCCTAAGAAGGGGTATAAATCAATCACAGTTAAATCCTTAATAAGGGGAAATTTCTTTAAATCTATCAATTGACTACCAATAGTCATGTTAGGATTCCCATGAAACGGTTGGAACATCATCATATAATTTAATAAGTTTAAAGAGGCAAACAGAGTTTGAGTTGCCATTGCCCAAATCTTAACGTGCTCCATTAAATCATATTTGGTCAGTGTTCGATTATTTAAAAATGGTACAGCTTTAACATTAATTCCCATTCCTTTTATATGTTTAGAATTTAGCAGCACCCATTTGGGTGTCCCATTTTCTATTATCACTGTCCAAGTAAGACACCCTTAAAATCCTATTGGCCTGAATCACTATATAATACATCTCAAAATCCGGTAAATCCAACCCCCCCCTAGTTTTAGGAACCATCAGTTTCTCATAAGATAGTCTCGTTTTTCTGGGTTCCCACAGAAATCTCCCCAATCCTATCTGAAACTGCTTAAAGAATGTTTTCGTGATTTTGAGTTGTGCTGCCCTAAAAATATAAAGCATTCTGGGGAGAACGTTCGTTTTTATTATCGCTGCTCTTGCCATCATCGGTAACTTCAACTTACTCCATCTTTTTAAATCCAATGTTATTTGGTCTCCAGTTGCCTTAATATTATTAATAAAGAAATCTCTATTTTCAGTTGAGAAATCAATCCCCAAATATTTTATCCTTTCTTCTGTCCTTACTTGTCCTATCAATGGTAGCATTGAAAAAGGTGTAGGTGTCTTTAAAGGGAATATTTTGTTTTTTTTTTAAATTTAGTTTGTAATTAGAAACTCTCAAAGTTTTGTATTGCTGTTAGTATTTTTTCCGTATCCGAAACTGGTGTGGTGCAATATATATTTAGATCGTCTGCAAAAGCAGCCATCCTAACCTTTATCCCAAGAAGTACAGGAAAGTTAAAATAAACATTTTGTTTCATATGAAGAAATAAAGGCTCCAAATACAGATTGAACAGTATGGGCGATAATGGGCATCCCTGTCGAGTTCCATTTTTAATTTGGATCCTTTTGGAGCATTCATGATTTATAGATAAACTAGTGTATGCATTATTATATAACTTCCTTAACGTTGAAATAAAGAGCTGAGGTATATTGAAATATGATAATATATCAAATAAATATGCCAAATTAACTCTGTCGAATGCTTTCTGAGCATCAATTATTAAAGCATATATGTTCATATTTTTATACTTCGCATAAGATATTAGTGTATGAAGAGTTAATGTATTGTCCGTAGTCTGTCTCCCATCTATAAACCCCGCCTGTTCCTCTGATATTATCGAATTTATTATTTTTTTCAGTCTACTAGCTAGAACAGATGACAGGATTTTCATATCAATATTCAACAGTGATATAGGCCTGTAATTGTCAGGATTTTTGGGATCACTATTCTCCTTCAATATCAGGATTGTCCTTGAGGCATTAAAGTGAGGATCATTGCTGCCATTCAAAATGATATAATTAAAAGTCTGTGAAAGTACACTGCTCAGAATCACACTAAAAGATTTGTAGAATTCAGAGGTCATACCATCTGGCCCTGGGGCTTTATGGGGCTTCAATTTCTTAATTATCTCCAAGACTTCCTCGACTGTAATTGGTGCAATTAATTCTCCATGAGAGTCTTTGTCAATATTAGGAAAATTAATTTTCTGTAAGAAATCTTTTCTATCCTTATCTTGAACGTGTTTTTGCTGTTCACCATACATCTGATTAAAAATTAATTCAAAAATCTTCATGATATCTGACTTGTCAGTATATAAAGTATTGTTATGATTTATTTCAGTAATTAATCATGTCGATTTCGTCTGATTAATAATACGGGCTAAAGCTTTAGAGGGAGTTTGAATATGATTTGCATATTTAACTAAACTTCTTTGTTCATACAATGTCAATTTTCTATTATGCATCAGAAACAGCTCTTTCTGACATCTTAACAACTCAGTTTCTGTCTGTTCATTATAGTTCCTCATCAGCTCCTGGTCCAGTAGTTGTATTTTGGTTTCCAAATCCAGTTGTTCTTTATTTTGTAATTTTTTGTAATATGTGGCTTTCTGAATAAATAATCCTCTTAACACAGTTTTAGTTGTGGCCCATTCTATATCTATTGGATGTTTATTACGGGGAATATTATATAATAATTGTTTAAGTATCTCCTTGACTTCCTGTAATATATCCTCTTTGGTCAATAGGTATGGGTTTAAGGACCAATTATACCCACGGTGACTTTTAGTTTTCAAAATATTGGTATTTAAAGTTAAAGTTATCTTAGAATGGTCAGAGAGCTGTCTAGCTTGATTAGAAACCCTAGGGTCAAGTGAAATAAATACTTCTGAAATTAAAAAAAAGTCAATTCTCGACCACATTTTATGGCAGCTCGAGTAAAAAGTAAAGTTCTCTGCCTTTGCTTGTAAGTGTGTGTGTTTAAAAGGGTCATACGATTTGAAGTCAGTTTTCAGTTCTTTCAACGCTACCATTGCCTGCTTGTTAAAAGCTGTAGAAGCCCCCAGCTTATCAAGTTTAGAATCTTGGTATGAGTTCCAGTCCCCTCCCATCACTATGTAACAGTTATTATATGACTGTAAAACAGAGTAAATTGAAGTTATAAAATGATGTTGGTTCACATTAGGGGCATATACACATATAAGTACTATAGGTTTATCATAACTGTCAGATTTGAGAACCACCAAACACCATCTGCCTTCTTTATCTATTTTGTCTTCCAAAATTTCTCCCTGAAAATGATTCTTGATTATAATTGCCACCCCAGCACTATTCGTAGTCCCTTCCGCCGTGACAATCCTCCTAATCCATTTCTTGTCCTTTATTGTTCCCCACTGGTCATTAGTCAAATGCGTTTCTTGTAATAGAATAAAGCCTGCTATTGATTTAAAAAACAGATGCAAAAACAGCTTTCTTTTTTCATGTTCTGGAGTCCTTTAACATTCCAGGAATCTATTATCCACATTCAAAGCTATTTATTAATGTATAACAAAATCTAGTTTTTTTTTCCACCTTTGATTGGCAAATGTTGGCATTTCGTAAATTTTTTGGAAGCAAAACTGCCATCCCATCCCTACCCAGTGCCTATCCACTATTCCTCCGGACCAGGATGAACATAGGCTTTTCACATTGCTTACGATTCCCCGAGTAACTAATCTACTAATTCTACTATTTAACAATAAAATATCATGCAAAAAACCTACACCAACTACATCTACGTCTACAAAGCCTAACCCAGGCATTCCCTACTAAACACCGCACTCGAGTAACTACAGCTCTGTACATTTTCCCCAATAGTCATATAAACTAATTGTGCCTGACATTTCAAATAGTTCACTTTTATCAGACTTTATATTCAGCAATAACATACTAGCATTATAATAACTTGTTCTAAAACATTTTAACTATCAGTTCACATAATAAACACACAGTTGTTATACATTTTGTTTAAATAATGTAGTTATTATAGTCAGCTATTTTTTCCCAAAACAATCCTACACGTTCCATGCTAATGTTTATAGATCATTGCAGTTAAAAATAAACTATAATGACATTTACTAATTGTACTGGTAAGTAGTCAAAGAGAAGAAAAAAAGGGTTAAATAGCCAAAAGAGAGCAGACAATAAAAGAATAAAATAAAAGGAAGATATATTATCTTAGACATATTTAGCCATATGATTACATATTCTTTATTCTTGTTACCAAATCTTTTACCTCTATTAAAATCAGTGTCCTTGCAACATTATATAATTACAGAATATATATTTTTTTCTCTAAAATGGTAAAATTTAAAAGATACATAATTATTCACAAAACAGAAGCACAGTAAAATTAGAAGGCAAGTATGAAAAAGAAGGCAAAAAAAAAAAAAACAAAGACTGCATTACCTTAATTAACCACTAAGCCATGGCATCTCATACTACAACAGTCAAGCCTTTCATTTTAGCCTTTACCTGACACACTTGACTTCAATGATCATCCTACAGTCAATTTACCCTTAAATAAGTCCAAAAAAGCTTTGTTTTGGTTCCTCAGCAGTTCTTCTTTCTTCACAGCTGTTGCATCAGTTCAGGCAGTTCCTTTTCCTTCCTTCGCGCTCGCGACGGGGGAACCAATTCGCGAACGGACCTCCCAGCTGCACCACGCTCAAAACAGTCCCCCTGCTTCCTTTACCTTATTTCCTGTTGCCTCGAGGGTCAGAAGCGCTCGTTAGAGCCATAAAACATCGTAGAATCTTCGTGTTTCAGCTGTGAAGACGAGATAAGAAGATAAAACGGAAATTTTTTGGGCCTGCTGAATAAACAAGAACAGACAAAGGATTCTAAAGCCTTGGATCCTAGTAAATGAAGTCTCCCATTCTCGCTGATGCTGGAAGAAGCCTAGTTAGACTGTTCAGTTTTCTGATGGTGGCAAAGCTTTAAAAAGCTTCAAAAAGGTAGGTCTGGCTTCTTTTTTTGTATTTACAGAGTACTTAATGCCATCAACAGTAAAAATTAAACTGTTAGGATATTTCATTTGGAATCTAATGTTTTTATCAATTAGAAACTTACAGTATGGTGCCAGCATTTGTCTAGACTGCCTTATTTGTGTTGGTAAATCCGGTGCTATAGAAACTTTGTAGTTTTGCCATATTATAGATCCACCAGATTTTTTAATGGTTAGAAGTATTTTACTCACATCTTGGAAGTTTAATATTTTCACGTACACAGGTCTGGGTGTATTTGAAGCTTGGGAGTCCCTGTATGCTCTATGCGCTCTTTCTATGACAATTTGCTGAACAGCCACAGAGTCCTTAAGCAGTGTTTCAAATATCTGTATAATGGAAGTGGTCAGATCATTATATTGGATTGATTCTGGGATCCCTCTGATGATTATGTTGTTACGTCTCGATCTTGCTTCCAAATCCAGAATTTTGTTTTGCATCATTTGAATATCAGCCTCATGGGACTCAGTTCTTTTAGTGAGCAATGTTATGTTGTCTTCATTTGCTGCTATTCTGGTTTCTGCTTTCTCCATTCTTGTTAGAATCCGATTACATGTCTCACTAAATGTTTGTGTTTGGGATGTTAGATCTTTTAAAGCTTCCTGTATAGGTAGTAATGCAGACTTAATTTCTTCCATTGTGACCTGTTGATCAGGTTTCGTTGTTGGCCCTGTTTTTGTAGTCTCTTGCTGTTTAACTGTTTTCTGTCTCTTAATTATAGATTCCTTCTCTGGAGATTGTAATGCTGACAGTTTAGTTTTAGTAGTTGTAGTATCCATATTTTTATCTTCTTTTGACATTTTGCAATACTGCAGATAAAGATATTTTCCAAGGAAAAGTTTCAGAAGTGAGGTAGTTCAGTCCTTTGTTTGGTGCTCTGTTCAGAGTCAACCTAATAATCAGTTCCAATCCTGTTGTCACAAAGTATTTTTTTTCAATTTTTTTTCCTCAAGAAGATCACTGACTTCTAGTAGTTTAATAATTGCTGCCAATTAGTGGATTAACTCCAAATGTACGTCCGCAGGGTTGATTTTTTTCTCTGGTCTTTGGAGAGCTGAAGTACTGCAGTGCTTATAGAATGGCGGCCATCTTTGAATCCAAGACCAAACATGTTTCTAATTATTTCTTTTTCTTCTGAAAAGCTCATGCTTTGGGGACAGTTAGAGTTCAAATTATTTTTTCTTCATGTAATCTCATTTATAATCTAAAATGTGATGGAATATATTATTAAGAATATAGACAAATATATGTTGGCAATTTTGTTTAGACTTTTGTAGAACTTCTAAACAATTCACAACAGCCTGACATTCAATATTCTATTTTCTGTAGTGCAGCAGCCCAGATAAAAACTTCCGAGTTAAATAAATAAATACATAAATGTATAAAATATAAAAATCTAGTTTCATGTCAATGAGTAAAAACATATGAAACAATCAAAAACATCTTACAAAGTATTTAAAAAATATGAGTAAGTACTTTTGAACACAGACTTCATCAGGCCAATAAATTACATAAAGCAATCTGTTTATGTCGAAATTACTCAGATGATTCTAAACAACAACATTCAACAGACGACTAACTTTTAATGTTCTTTTTTAAGCTCCTTCACTTTAAGGCACTTGGGTTCATTGGTTAGTACTAAGCTAACTGCCCCAGTGACCTATTTTAACTCTAGCCAGGTTTCTTGTTTCATGACTGGAATCAACCATCCCATTTAGTGCCAAGTTTAACCATAACCATATATGACATATAGTGTGCTACCTCTAATGGTAATAACTGGGTTCATTTAGAAAGACTCCAAGTGATGATTACAACATTTAGGAACTGTCTCTCCTAAAGAAGGGGCACTGGGATATATTTCCTGCTTCCTATCCAGAGATCCAAATAGTGCTTGAATTTAGACAGGGATCAGCTTTGTTTTGTGTGGATGTGGAGTCTGTTCCAGAGCAGTGGTACCCTCTGTACGATATACCTGTCCCTCCAAACCATTCTGTTGATGTTGTAGAAAAGGTTCAGATCTCTGGACCAAGTATTTCTGGCACCATTTGACTTGCTGATGTGTAGTAGCTCCATCAGTACTGGGTCAGATGATACCTTGTGTGTCAGACACAGGTCACCTCTTAGCAGTCTGTAAGAGACTGAGTAAAGTAACAGGGCTTTGAGGTGGTCCATTTAGGACAAATTGTTTAAGCACAGTATCCTTTCTGTAAGGTATCTCTGTGGGTGTTCTACTCGTTGCATGTGTTGGTCTGATAACTGCCAAGTGGGGTGTTACGCTCAATGATACTCAATGATTGGCATAAGAGCCGAACAAAGGGGGAGCAAGGACATCCTTGGGCCTAGAATGCCTTTACTAATGAGCTGCACAATACAGAAGGACGTCCTCACCACAGTGGACATGCTGGTTGAGTGATAGGTAGCTGTCCACATAAGTTCCCAGATACTGAACAAGTGAATCAACTCTTATGGGGGTATTATCAGTGTGATTGTTCCCTGGGGTAGATGACTTCCCAAAGGGTACGATAATGCATTTCCTGACATTTAACTTCAGACTATGATTTTGACACCAGTTATTTGTTTGGGACAAGCCTTACTGCAGCATGGCTAAGACTTTTGGGGATTCAATAACTGCACCTGGTCTGCTGTCATCTGCAAACTTAGCTAGATCCATTAAGGACTGGCTTTCACTTCTGGGAAGTAGATGCCAAAAAGTAGAGGTCTTTGAATTGAGCTCTGGGGACACCACTAGTGACTGTCTTTAAGTGGAAGTGATTTCCTTTATTGTGTTATCCTGCTTTCTGTCTGTGAAACAGGTAATCCAGCAAATGTCATGAAGGTTAATTCCTAGTTTATTAAGCTTTTCTTCTATGCCTGAGTTGGGGGTAGTGTTTAAATCCTTGGCCAGGATGAGGTGGGTTTTCATCCATTGCATATGTGCCTTTTTCAAAAAAGTGCAAAGGTTGAATTGAATAAGTATGACCTGCCTTTGATGAATCTAAACTGAGATGAGTCCAGTGTTTGAAATCTTTGAAATTTAAATGATCATTGAAACCAAGAGGGAGTGAAGCATTCATAACTAGCTATGTATACTCTTTTATGATTAGATAAATTGTTCCAGTTTGTCAATCAACTTCAATAACTTTTGTAACATAAAACATAAACCTTTTAAAATTCATACACTTCAGGCTGTACATGAGTGCGTACACACATGTGCATGCATGCATGCACACATGCACACACACACACACACACACACACACACACACACACACACACACACACACACACACACAGTCACACATGTGCATGCATGCATGCACACGTACACACAAACATGAACACACCCATGCACTCACCCACACACACACACACACACACACACACACACACACACACACACTTGATATTAAACATTTAAAGTTTACACACTTACAAATTCCTAGATATGCCCATTTTTTCATAGCGATGCTATCATATTGGGATGCCATTGCTGCCACCTCTATTTATTGAAAACATGACACATTAAAAAAATTGCATTAAAATCACATTTCAAGATTAGCATAAAAAGTTAATGTCAACATCAGAAAAGCATGGATTAAAGCTTAAAAATTTTCTGTACCTTCCTACTCGTGTACTAACGTAAAATTTAATCCCACTTCAGCCCCTGACACCAACCCTACACAGTACCCTATAAAAAACACCTTCCTAAAAGTACAGCCACACAAGACATACACACACACACACACACACACACACACACACACACACACACACACACACACACACACACACACACACCAGAGCTATGGTACCTGACCTGTGTGCCCTCCTGTGGCTCCCCCTACCTACATCTCCTGTCCTGAAGTCAGTGTCATTAAGGCAAAGCAGTTTTACATGTTTCCTTGGTGTCTAGTGCTTCCCTCTACAACAGATCCCCTACTGATGCTGGTGCCATTACAGCACTTACATTAAGTATAATCCATGGTGTCCAGTGTGATGCTTACATGAAGTATAATCCATGATGTCCAGTGTGACAGTTACATGGTGTCTTCCATGGTGTCCAGTATCTCCCCCTGATCTCTGAAATACTGTCTGTGCCATGAAGGAACTTCTCCATTAAACACTCCAGGTCACCTTCCACAGGGGAAAGCCTGGCCTGGGAGCCATGGCTAACTCAGCATCAGCCATGCTGGCTAGTGTGGGCCCAAGGGTAGAGCCTGGCCTGGGAGCCACTGCTAACTCAGCATCAGGCATGCGGGCTAATGTGGGCCCAAGGGTAGAGCCTGGCCTGGGAGCCACTGCTAACTCAGCATCAGGCATGCGGGCTAATGTGGGCCCAAGGGTAGAGCCTGGCCTGGGAGCCACTGCTAACTCAGCATCAGCCATGCTGGCTAGTGTGGGCCCAAGGGTAGAGCCTGGCCTGGGAGCCACTGCTAACTCAGCATCAGGCATGCGGGCTAATGTGGGCCCAAGGGTAGAGCCTGGCCTGGGAGCCACTGCTATCTCAGCATCAGGCATGCGGGCTAATGTGGGCCCAAGGTTAGAGCCTGGCCTGGGAGCCACTGCTAACTCAGCATCAGCCATGCTGGCTAGTGTGGGCCCAAGGGTAGAGCCTGGCCTGGGAGCCACTGCTAACTCAGCATCAGGCATGCGGGCTAATGTGGGCCCAAGGGTAGAGCCTGGCCTGGGAGCCACTGCTAACTCAGCATCAGGCATGCGGGCTAGTGTGGGCCCAAGGGTAGAGCCTGGCCTGGGAGCCACTGCTAACTCAGCATCAGCCATGTTGGCTAGTGTGGGCCCAAGGGTAGAGCCTGGCCTGGGAGCCACTGCTAACTCAGCATCAGCCATGTTGGCTAGTGTGGGCCCAAGGGTAGAGCCTGGCCTGGGAGCCACTGCTAACTCAGCATCAGCCATGCTGGCTAGTGTGGGCCCAAGGGTAGAGCCTGGCCTGGGAGCCACTGCTAACTCCAGCATCAGGCATGCTGGGTAGGGGGGGCCCAAGGGGAGAGCCCGGCCGGGGAGCCACTGCTAACCCAGCATCAGGCATGCGGGCTAATGTGGGCCCAAGCTGCCACTACATCATCTCCTCCTCTGTACCACAGCTGATGCTATAGAGAGAAAGAGAGGAAAATACAAGTCATTATGTATAAGACACAGTGATCCTAACTGTAAATGATATAATAGTCACCTACAGCTCTTACTCTAACACAGAGAGATGCCATGTTACTTCATCCGGCAAACGTCGTGATTTGGTACCACCTTTTGTGGCACTATAAGATACAATCAAAGAAGTACTCAGTACAATCGTGGCACTGTAAGATAGAATCAAAGAAGTACTCAGTACAATCGTGGCACTGTAAGATAGAATCAAAGAAGTACTCAGTACAATCATGGCACTATAAGATACAGTTAAAGAAGTACTCAGTACAATCGTGGCACTATAGGATACAATCAAAGAAGTATTCAGTACAGTCATGGCACTATAAGATCCAATCAAAGAAGTACTCAGTACAGTCATGGCACTATAAGATACAATCAAAGAAGTACTCAGTACAGTCATGGCACTATAAGATACAATGAAAGAAGTGCTCAGTATGATGCATCCCTGCTAACACAAGACAAGAACACAGTTACACTCAGAACAATGTACTGAGAATCAGTGACAGGCTGCTTACAAAAAAAACTATGCCTTTCTACAAGCTCTCCCTCTAACCAGTGATATCACTCACTGCCCAGCCAAGCTGGTGCCAGGCATTGAATTTATGCAAGGGGTCATCATAGACCCTCAGTAGGTGTTACCTATAATTTTTTTGTAGCAGCTATTGGAATCGTTTATTTTCATTCCTGCACCATGTAGGAGACCTGTAATGTCCAGTTTATACGTCAGATGAAGGTGGAAAGTAGCAGCCTAAAGTGCACGGCTGCATGTTCTGACAATACATGATACGTATAATCAAACAACATAGGAGAATGATGGAATCAGCCATTAGCATAGACATGTGACACTATGAGATACAAAGTGTCCATGTGAGGAGCAGAGTGTACCCATACCCTCCTAGCATAGATCATTAGCATAGGCATGTGACACTAAAAGCTACAATGTGTCCATATGTGGAGCAGGGTGTACACATGCCCTCCTAGCATGGATCAGTAGCCTAGGCATGTGACACTATGAGCTACAAAGTGTCCATGTGTAGAGCAGAGTGTACACATACTGTCCTAGCATGGATCATTAGCATAGGCATGTGACACTATGAGCTACAAAGTGTCCATGTGTAGAGCAGAGTGTACACATACCCTCCTAGCATGGATCATTAGCATAGGAATGTTATACTATGAGCTACAAAGTGTCCATGTGTAGAGCAAAGTGTACACATACCCTCCTAGCATGGATCATTAGCATAAGCATGTGACACTATGAGCTACAAAGTGTCCATGTGTAGAGCAGAGTGTACACATACCCTCCTAGCATGGATCATTAGCATAGGCATGTGACACTATGAGCTACAACGTGTCCATATGTGGAGCAGAGTGTACACATACCTCCTAGCATGGATCATTAGCATAAGCATGTGACACTATGAGCTACAAAGTGTCCATATGTGGAGCAGAGTGTACACATACCCTCCTAGCATGGATCAATAGCATAGCTATGTTACGCTATGAGCTACAAAGTGTCCGTGATGTGAGCAGAGTGTATACATACCCTCCTAGCATGGATCATTAGCAAAGGCATGTGATGCTAAAAGCTACAAAGTGTCCATATGTGCAGCAGCGTGTACACATATCCTCCTAGCATGGATCATTAGCATAGGCATGTGACACTATGAGCTACAAAATGTCCATATAACATGTACACAGTCACATGTGCATGCATGCATGCACACGCACACACAAACATGAACACACCCATGCACTCACACACACACACACACACACACACACACACACACACACACACACACTTGATATTAAACATTTAAAGTTTACACACTTACAAATTCCTAGATATGCCCATTTTTTCATAGCGATGCTATCATATTGGGATGCCATTGCTGCCACCTCTATTTATTGAAAACATGACACATTAAAAAAATTGCATTAAAATCACATTTCAAGATTAGCATAAAAAGTTAATGTCAACATCAGAAAAGCATGGATTAAAGCTTAAAAATTTTCTGTACCTTCCTACTCGTGTACTAACGTAAAATTTAATCCCACTTCAGCCCCTGACACCAACCCTACACAGTACCCTATAAAAAACACCTTCCTAAAAGTACAGCCACACAAGACATACACACACACACACACACACACACACACACACACACACACACACACGCACGCACGCACACACACACACACACACACACACACACACACACACACACACAAAGCCCTTAATCTATCTGCTTATGTAGATCTTACTCTAATTTTAACCCTTAAACAATCACACAGGTACCTTCTTCTAATGCTGAAACTTTAGGTACAAATGTTTTCACATTGATAAACAACCCCAGTTATCTGCATGCAAGCAAACCTCACACACCACATGGAAAGTTGATACTCCCTGCACTGACATTCCTCCATACAAAAACATACATTTATATCAATGTATCGTCATAAGTCTACATAGCCACTGTTGCAGATCACAGGCATATTTCACACAAACTCTGTTTGTTGCATTGCCCATTTAATTACTCCAAAATACATTACTCTGCCGTATTAATTAATTAATTAAAAACTCCTAGTAAAAATAGACCAAGACTTTTCGCAATCCTATCTGCAGACAGACTGCCGTCTCCCCAGGTGGTCATTTCTGGAATTATTATATTGACTTTAGCAGAATAAGGTCAAAGCAAGTGAATAATTTGGGGGAGTGGCTAACAGCAAGATGATGGCTTAGAAATATAACCCTACTTATGGATATACACATTACCTCTACTACAAAATCATTCTAGAGCCAGTTATAATATAAATATAAAGATACAGAATGTACCTAAAAAACTATGATAGTACTTGTAAAGAGGTATAAAGTCACAGGCAGCTTTCATTTCTGATAAGAATTGTATAAATCTTGCACATTGCAGTTTATATCAGTACTATCATTACACTTCTCCCGTTGCCTTTTTAATTAGATTTAAGAAGTATTAGCAGGCAGTATACAGACAGGTTCTGATTCTGTGTTTCCCCATAGAGAGTTCCATCTGTTATCATGGATTGTTTACCTTTTGATACTGTTGGTGTCCAGCTGAGTTCTAATTTTGAATGTCGGTATCAAACAAGCTCTTCTAATGTCCACTATCACATCCAGCGAGTAAATTAAAATACATATAGGGGGAATAACATGACTCTGCCTAAATTATTTGGCAGATTTAATGGGAAAACTTTCCCTCCTCCCAGAGAACAAATGGGTCATATTGTCCTCACACATGGAACAAATGGGTCACATTGTCCTCACACATGGAAGAAATGGGTCACATTGTCCTCACACATGGAACAAATGGGTCACATTGTCCTCACACATGGAGCAAATGGGCCAAATGGTTCAAACACTGGGAATAAATGGGCCATGTGATTCTCACACCTGTACCAAATGGTGACATGGGTCTTGTCCTGGGAACAATTGTCTTATATTGGTATCACACCTGGAACAAATGCTGACATGGTTCTTGTCCTGGGAACAATTGACTTATATGCTTCTCAGACAAACTGTTAAAACACTCAACAACAGACTGTGTAATCCAACTGGGCAGAAATAAAGAGGCACAAGCGTAGATATTGTAAAGCGCTTTTCATTTATAATACAACATAAACTTCATCAGACCCACATTATATGCTTCTCACACCTGGAACGAATGGTGACATGGTTCTTGTCCTGGGAACAATTGACTTATATGGTTCTCACACCTGGAACAAATTGTGACAAGGTTTTTGTCCTGGGAACAATTGACTTGTATGGTTATCACACCTGGAACAAATGGTGACATGATTCTTGTCTTGGAAACAATTGACTTATATGGTCCTCATACCTGGAACAAATGGTGACGTGGTTCTTGTCCTGGGAACAATTGACTTATATGGTCCTCACAGCTGGAACAAATGGTGACATGGTTCTTGTCCTGGGAACAATTGACTTATGTGGTTCTCACACCTGGAACAAATGATGACATGGTTCTTGTCCTGGGAATAATTGACTTATATGGTTCTCACACTTGTAACAAATGGTTGCATGGGTCTTACCCTGGGAACAATTGACTTATATGGTTCTCACACCTGGAACAAATGGTGACATGGTTCTTGTCCTGGGAACAATTGACTTATATGGTTCTCACACCTGGAACAAATGGTGACATGGTTCTTGTCCTGAGAACAATTGACTTATATGGTCATCACAGCTGGAACAAATGGTGACATGGTTCTTGTCCTGGGAACAATTGACTTATATGGTTCTCACACCTGGAACAAATGATGACATGGTTCTTGTCCTGGGAACAATTGACTTATATGGGTATCACACCTGAAACAAATGGTGACATTGTTCTTGTCCTGGGAACAATTGACTTATATGATTCTCACACCTGGAACAAATGGTGACATGGTTCTTGTCCTGGGAACAATTGATTTATATGGTCCTCACACCTGGAACAAATGGTGAGATGGTTCTTGTCCTGGGAACAATTGACTTATATGGGTATCACACCTGAACAAATGGTGACATGGTTCTTGTCCTGGGAACAATTGACTTATATGGTCCTCACACCTGGAACAAATGGTGACATGGTTCTTGTCCTGGGAACAATTGACTTATATGGTCCTCACACTTGGAACAAATGGTGACATAGTTCTTGTCCTGGGAACAATTGACTTATATGGGTTTCACACCTGGAACAAATGGTGACATAGTTCTTGTCCTGGGAGCAATTGACTTATATGGTCCTCACACGTGGAACAAATGGTGACATAGTTCTTGTCCTGGGAACAATTGACTTATATGGTTCTCACACCTGGAACAAATGGTGACATGGTTCTTGTCCTGGGAGCAATTGACTTATATGCTTCTCACACCTGGAACAAATGGTGACATAGTTCTTGTCCTGGGAACAATTGACTTATATGGTTCTCACACCTGGAACAAATGGTGACATGGTTCTTGTTCTGGGAACAACTGACTTATATGATTCTCGCACCTGGAACAAATGGTGACATGGTTCTTGTCCTGAGAACAATTGACTTATATGGGTATCACACCTGGAACAAATGGTGACATGGTTCTTGTCCTGGGAACAATTCACTTATATGGGCACCACACCTGGAACAAATGGGCTTACTGAGCAGACAGGAGGCATGAAGAGGATAGTCAACAGAGGGACAAGGCCATATAAAATGCAAAACCATGTGAAAGAGTAATGAGCTGCAGCAGAATGGGGAGAGGAACACATATTATTTTATTCCAGGAAATTAAGAAGTTTAGTACTTTGTGAAAAAGTATGCTTTATTTCTACAAGTATATAGTCTTCATGTCCATTGGGACCAGTGATGTTTCATACTTAGACACCTTGTTTGGCAAGTTACCTTAAGTTTCTCTGTTTTGGATACAGTCTGCCCTATACAGCTCATACTGCTATATCTTTAATGAGAGTGCTAATGGTCAACTCCTGTGAATGATACCATACTGTATAAAGGATCAGTCCTGGTTAAACCAACTTATCTTTTAAGTCTCAACTGAAATTCCATTAAAATTCATTTCAACTACCTACTTTCTCCACCATCTCACTCATAAAAATCACTTTATACCCTGGCTCCATTCATCACTTTATACCATAAATCACTATTTCTTCCTCTTTCTCCTAACCATTTCTTTCTTTCTAACCTCACTTCTTTCTGTTTCAACTTTTTTCTAAACTCCTCACATCTTTTCAAAAGAAATTATAATCAAATGAATTTCCTTTATCTAAAAAAGCATAATTATAACATCATTCTCATTCTCTCAAATTATAATTTGTTTTATACAAATTGCACTTTATCTATCTTCATAGTTTTGTATTGTTTATATTTGTTTTATAAGTCTCAACATGTGAAATCATTAATTGCAGATTTCAATGTGAAATCTCTGAAAAATTTGTTTACATCCATTCTGGCTAACCCAGTCAAATGAAAATTAGCAGACTTACATTTTTAGCTGTGAGCACTGACACTAAAAGGAACACATGACTGAGGTATAGGTGGTAGTAAACATGTATTTGCAAAGATCATTACCTCACTTGCTATCTTCATGCTATCTTAAAACACAAAGACAAAAAAAAAAAAAAAAAAAAGATATGCCTGACCTGTGTGCCCTCCTGTACTCTCCTACATCTCCTGTCCTGAAGTCAGTGTCATTAAGGCAAAGCAGTTTACATGTTTCCTTGGTGTCTAGTGCTTCCCTCTACAACAGATCCCTACTGATGTGCTGGTGCCATTACTTCCCATGAAGTATAATCCATGGTGTCAGTGTAACAGTGCTTACATGAAGTATAATCCATGATGTCCAGTGATGACAGTTACATGGTGTCTTCCATGGTGTCAGTATCTCCCCACTCTCTGAAATACTGTCTGTGCCATGACAGGAACACACACACACACACACACACACACACAGAGCCTGGCCTGGGAGCCATGGCTAACTCAGCATCAGGCATGCTGGCTAGTGTGGGCCCAAGGGTAGAGCCTGGCCTGGGAGCCACTGCTAACTCAGCATCAGGCATGCTGGCTAAGTGGGCCCAAGGGTAGAGCCTGGCCTGGGAGCCACTGCTAACTCAGCATCAGGCATGCTGGGCTAATGGGCCCAAGGTAGAGCCTGGCCTGGGAGCCACTGCTAACTCAGCATCAGCCATGCTGGCTAGTGTGGGGGGAGCCTGGCCTGGGAGCCACTGCTAACTCAGCATCAGCCATGCTGGCTAGTGTGGGCCCAAGGGTAGAGCCTGGCCTGGGAGCCACTGCTAACTCAGCATCAGCCATGCTGGCTAGTGTGGGCCCAAGGTAGAGCCTGGCCTGGGAGCCACTGCTAACTCAGCCATGCTGGCTAGTGTGGGCCCAAGGGTAGAGCCTGGCCTGGGAGCCACTGCTAACTCAGCATCAGCCATGCTGGCTAGTGTGGGCCCAAGGGTAGAGCCTGGCCTGGGAGCCACTGCTAACTCAGCATCAGCCATGCTGGCTAGTGTGGTGAGAGCCTGGCCTGGGAGCCACTGCTAACTCAGCATCAGCCATGTTGGCTAGTGTGGGAGAGGTACATCAGCCATTGCAGACACAGTGATCCTAACTGTAAATGATATAATAGTCACCTACCTCACTCTAACTCAGAGAGATGCCATGTTACTTCATCCGTAACGTCGTGATTTGGTACCACCTGTGGCACTATAAGATACAATGAAAGAATGGTATGATGCATCCCTGCTAACACAAGACAAGAACACAGTTACACTCAGAACAATGTACTGAGAATCAGTGACAGGCTGCTTACAAAAAAAACTATGCCTTTCTACAAGCTCTCCCTCTAACCAGTGATATCACTCACTGCCCAGCCAAGCTGGTGCCAGGCATTGAATTTATGCAAGGGGTCATCATAGACCCTCAGTAGGTGTTATAATTTTTTGTAGCTATTGGAATCGTTTATTTTCATTCCTGCACCATGTAGGAGACCTGTAATGTCCAGTTTATACGTCAGATGAAGGTGGAAAGTAGCAGCCTAAAGTGCAGTGCATGTTCTGACAATACATGATAAAAATCAAACAACATAGGAGAATGATGGAATCAGCCATTAGCATAGACATGTGACACTATGAGATACAAAGTGTCCATGTGAGGAGCAGAGTGTACCCATACCCTCCTAGCATAGATCATTAGCATAGGCATGTGACATTAAAAGCTACAATGTGTCCATATGTGGAGCAGAGTGTACACATGCCCTCCTAGCATAGATCATTAGCATAGGCATGTGACACTAAAAGCTACAATGTGTCCATATGTGGAGCAGAGTGTACACATGCCCTCCTAGCATGGATCATTAGCATAGGCATGTGACACTATGAGCTACAAAGTGTCCATGTGTAGAGCAGAGTGTACACATACCCTCCTAGCATGGATCATTAGCATAGGCATGTGACACTATGAGCTACAACGTGTCCATATGTGGAGCAGAGTGTACACATACCCTCCTAGCATGGATCATTAGCATAGGAATGTTATACTATGAGCTACAAAGTGTCCATGTGTAGAGCAAAGTGTGCACATACCCTCCAAGCATGGGTCATTACCATAGCTATGTTACACTATGAGCTACTAAGTGTCCATGTGTAGAGCAAAGTGTACACATACCCTCCTAGCATGGATCATTAGCATAAGCATGTGACACTATGAGCTACAAAGTGTCCATATGTGGAGCAGAGTGTACACATACCCTCCTAGCATGGATCAATAGCATAGCTATGTTACGCTATGAGCTACAAAGTGTCCGTATGTGAGCAGAGTGTATACATACCCTCCTAGCATGGATCATTAGCAAAGGCATGTGATGCTAAAAGCTACAAAGTGTCCATATGTGCAGCAGTGTGTACACATATCCTCCTAGCATGGATCATTAGCATAGGCATGTGACACTATGAGCTACAAAATGTCCATATGTGGAGCAGAGTGTACACATAACCTGCTAGCATGGATCATTAGCATAGGATACAGTCTGCCCTATACAGCTCATACTGTTCAAAAAATGCAGAAAATGAATAGTTTTAATAAGTTACGCCCCTTTAATGAGAGTGCTAATGGTCAACTCCTGTGAATGTTTGATACCATATATAATAGGAAGTAGCAGTCCTGGTTAAACCAACTTATCTTAACTCACTGTAAGCATTAGAACTCACAAACTACTACTTTCCAATTCCATTAAAGATCGTACATCATAAAAACTCTACTTTCTATTTCTTCATCTTACCCTGGTCTTTTTATCTCACCATTTTTTAAAGGCATCACTTTATACCCTGCCATCCTTCATATTCCTCTTCCTGTTCTATAACTCTCACTGTCTCTAACTTACATTTCTCCTCCTTTTTCTCCCTTCTCATACCATATTTTTTCACTTCTCTTTCCTGCTTTTTCTTTTCTTGCCTTTCTAGCCTCACCTCCTCTTTTCCTACATTGCCTACCAACCTGACTCTCAGTTGTTTTTCAACACTTCATATACTATAATGAATACTCCTTTCATGTTTTCACCTCATATTTTATACTCCTCACATTTTTTTTTGTAAAGTAGCATAATTATAACTTCATCATTTCTGAATTATAAGGTGTTATCACAAAATGTCACCTTATGTCATTGTTGTTTTAACATTGATTGTACAACATTCTGTAATACATCTTTATTTCTTTATTTTGCACTTTGTAGTTATCTTTCATAGTTTTGTATTGTTTTATTTGTTTTATAAGTCTCAACATGTGAAATCATTAATTGCAGATTTCAATTTTTGTACTGGACATTTTCTCCCAGGGTCTCTGCTGAAAAAAGAGTCTTTTTACATCCATTCTGGCTAACCCAGTAAACAAATGTTAATAAATAAATAGCAGACTGAGGTGGGGATTTTAGCTGTGAGCACTGACACTAAAAGGAACACATGAGGTAGGGGTGAGGGAAGTACACAGTTTTGCAAAGATCACCTTACTCAGATCAACTTGTATATGCTGGGAACCTCTGCAATCACTTATCAAAAGACAATTTAGTAATCAAGACTGAATTTCCTGTTATCTAAAAAAAAAAAGAAAATATAACAGACCTTGCTGACACTGTACTCTCAAATTATTAATGTTGCCTGATATCGTGGATGAAAATTATGTAGGTGTGGGAGAGTCTGGGAGAATCTTCAGGCTCAGATTGTCAGAAGATGAACATTAGTGCACATTCCCCTGGATTAATTAAAGGGCCTAGTATGTGCTGTATGGCTTGTGCTGAAAAGGTCCTTCTCCCATAATGTGCTCATTTGTGATTCAGAATCATGTTAGCTGTGTTAACACCTCATTAACAGCAAATTTGCATGTCTCTGAATCCCTTTTATTACCATGATGTGCACATCATTGATGATGTACACATCGTGGTAGTAAACTGCTGCTCATGTGGGCAGTGGCATTCTACTCCACCCACTCTCTCATACTAACAGGTACAGAAAACACAAACACACACACACACACACACACACACACACACACACACACACACACACACACACACACACCAGAGCTATGGTACCTGACCTGTGTGCCCTCCTGTGGCTCCCCCTACCTACATCTCCTGTCCTGAAGTCAGTGTCATTAAGGCAAAGCAGTTTTACATGTTTCCTTGGTGTCTAGTGCTTCCCTCTACAACAGATCCCCTACTGATGCTGGTGCCATTACAGCACTTACATTAAGTATAATCCATGGTGTCCAGTGTGATGCTTACATGAAGTATAATCCATGATGTCCAGTGTGACAGTTACATGGTGTCTTCCATGGTGTCCAGTATCTCCCCCTGATCTCTGAAATACTGTCTGTGCCATGAAGGAACTTCTCCATTAAACACTCCAGGTCACCTTCCACAGGGGAAAGCCTGGCCTGGGAGCCATGGCTAACTCAGCATCAGCCATGCTGGCTAGTGTGGGCCCAAGGGTAGAGCCTGGCCTGGGAGCCACTGCTAACTCAGCATCAGCCATGCTGGCTAGTGTGGGCCCAAGGGTAGAGCCTGGCCTGGGAGCCACTGCTAACTCAGCATCAGGCATGCTGGCTAATGTGGGCCCAAGGGTAGAGCCTGGCCTGGGAGCCACTGCTAACTCAGCATCAGCCATGCTGGCTAGTGTGGGCCCAAGGGTAGAGCCTGGCCTGGGAGCCACTGCTAACTCAGCATCAGCCATGCTGGCTAGTGTGGGCCCAAGGGTAGAGCCTGGCCTGGGAGCCACTGCTAACTCAGCATCAGCCATGCTGGCTAGTGTGGGCCCAAGGGTAGAGCCTGGCCTGGGAGCCACTGCTAACTCAGCATCAGCCATGCTGGCTAGTGTGGGCCCAAGGGTAGAGCCTGGCCTGGGAGCCACTGCTAACTCAGCATCAGGCATGCTGGCTAGTGTGGGCCCAAGGGTAGAGCCTGGCCTGGGAGCCACTGCTAACTCAGCATCAGGCATGCGGGCTAATGTGGGCCCAAGCTGCCACTACATCATCTCCTCCTCCTGTACCACAGCTGATGCTATAGAGAGAAAGAGAGGAAAATACAAGTCATTATGTATAAGACACAGTGATCCTAACTGTAAATGATATAATAGTCACCTACAGCTCTTACTCTAACACAGAGAGATGCCATGTTACTTCATCCGGCAAACGTCGTGATTTGGTACCACCTTTTGTGGCACTATAAGATACAATCAAAGAAGTACTCAGTACAATCGTGGCACTGTAAGATAGAATCAAAGAAGTACTCAGTACAATCGTGGCACTGTAGATAGAATCAAGTACTCACTCATATCCCGCATGGCACTATAAGATACAGTTAAAGAAGTACTCAGTACAATCGTGGCACTATAGGATACAATCAAAGAAGTATTCAGTACAGTCATGGCACTATAAGATCCAATCAAAGAAGTACTCAGTACAGTCATGGCACTATAAGATACAATCAAAGAAGTACTCAGTACAGTCATGGCACTATAAGATACAATGAAAGAAGTGCCCAGTATGATGCATCCCTGCTAACACAAGACAAGAACACAGTTACACTCAGAACAATGTACTGAGAATCAGTGACAGGCTGCTTACAAAAAAAACTATGCCTTTCTACAAGCTCTCCCTCTAACCAGTGATATCACTCACTGCCCAGCCAAGCTGGTGCCAGGCATTGAATTTATGCAAGGGGTCATCATAGACCCTCAGTAGGTGTTACTTATAATTTTTTTGTAGCAGCTATTGGAATCGTTTATTTTCATTCCTGCACCATGTAGGAGACCTGTAATGTCCAGTTTATACGTCAGATGAAGGTGGAAAGTAGCAGCCTAAAGTGCACGGCTGCATGTTCTGACAATACATGATACGTATAATCAAACAACATAGGAGAATGATGGAATCAGCCATTAGCATAGACATGTGACACTATGAGATACAAAGTGTCCATGTGAGGAGCAGAGTGTACCCATACCCTCCTAGCATAGATCATTAGCATAGGCATGTGACACTAAAAGCTACAATGTGTCCATATGTGGAGCAGGGTGTACACATGCCCTCCTAGCATGGATCAGTAGCCTAGGCATGTGACACTATGAGCTACAAAGTGTCCATGTGTAGAGCAGAGTGTACACATACTGTCCTAGCATGGATCATTAGCATAGGCATGTGACACTATGAGCTACAAAGTGTCCATGTGTAGAGCAGAGTGTACACATACCCTCCTAGCATGGATCATTAGCATAGGAATGTTATACTATGAGCTACAAAGTGTCCATGTGTAGAGCAAAGTGTACACATACCCTCCTAGCATGGATCATTAGCATAAGCATGTGACACTATGAGCTACAAAGTGTCCATGTGTAGAGCAGAGTGTACATACCCTCCTAGCATGGATCATTAGCATAGGCATGTGACACTATGAGCTACAACGTGTCCATATGTGGAGCAGAGTGTACACATACCCTCCTAGCATGGATCATTAGCATAAGCATGTGACACTATGAGCTACAAAGTGTCCATATGTGGAGCAGAGTGTACACATACCCTCCTAGCATGGATCAATAGCATAGCTATGTTACGCTATGAGCTACAAAGTGTCCGTATGTGAGCAGAGTGTATACATACCCTCCTAGCATGGATCATTAGCAAAGGCATGTGATGCTAAAAGCTACAAAGTGTCCATATGTGCAGCAGTGTGTACACATATCCTCCTAGCATGGATCATTAGCATAGGCATGTGACACTATGAGCTACAAAATGTCCATATGTGGAGCAGAGTGTACACATAACCTGCTAGCATGGATCATTAGCATAGGAATCTGACACTATGAGCTACAAAGTGTCCATATGTGGAGCAGAGTGTACACATACCCTCCTAGCATCGATCATTAGCATAGGAATGTTACACTATGAGCTACAAAGTGTCCATGTGTAGAGCAAAGTGTATACATAACCTGCTAGCATGGATCATTGGCATAGGAATGTGACACTATGAGCTACAAAGTGTCCATATGTGGAGCAGAGTGTACACATACCAACCTAGCATGGATCATTAGCATAGGCATGTAACACTAAAAGCTACAAAGTGTCCATGTGTGGAGCAGAGTGTGCACATACCCTCCTAGCATGGATCATTAGCATAGACAGGTGGCATTATGAGCTACAAAGTGTCCATATGTGTAGAGCAAAGTGTACACATACCCTCCTAGCATGGATCATTAGCACAGTTATGTTACACTATGAGCTACAAAGTGTCCATATGTAGAGCAGGGTGTACACATGCCCTCGTAGCATGGATCATTAGCATAGGCATGTGACACTATGAGCTACAAAGTGTCCATGTGTAGAGCAAAGTGTACACATACCCTCCTACAATGGATCATTAGCATAGCTATGTTACACTATGAGCTACAAAGTGTCCATATGTAGAGCAGGGTGTACACATGCCCTCGTAGCATGGATCATTAGCATAGGCATGTGACACTATGAGCTACAAAGTGTCCATATGTGTAGCAGAGTGTACACATACCCTCCTACAATGGATCATTAGCATAGCTATGTTACACTATGAGCTACAAAGTGTCCATATGTGTAGCAGAGTGTACACATGCCCTCCTAGCATGGATTATTAGCATAGGCATGTGACACTATGAGCTACACAGTGTCCATATGTGGAGCAGAGTATGCATATACCCTCCTAGCATGGATCATTAGCATAGGCATGTGACACTATGAGCTACAAAGTGTCCATATGTGTAGCAGAGTGTACACATGCCCTCCTAGCATGGATCATTAGCATAGCTATGTTACACTATGAGCTACAAAGTGTCCATATGTGGAGCAGAGTGTACGCATACCCTCCTAGCATGGATCATTAGCATAGCTATGTTACACTATGAGCTACAAAGTTTCCATATGTGGAGCAGAGTGTAGACATACCCTCCTAGCATGGATCATTAGCATAGCTATGTTACACCATCAGCTACAAAGTGTCCATGCGTAGAGCAAAGTGTACACATACCCTCCTAGCATGGATCATTAGCATAGATATGTGACACTATGAGCTACAAAGTGTCCATGTGTGGAGCAGAGTGTACACATACCCTCCTAGTATGGATCATTACATAGGCAGGTTGCACTATGAGCTATAAAGTAACCACGTGTGGAGCAGAGTGTACACATACCCTGCTAGCATGAAAATTAACATGGATGAGCATGGCAGCTCTGCTGTGGCTGATAATGCATCATATTATGGCAGTGGTTCAGACAGCAGCATTATCATCATGCCAGCATGTGCACTGTAGTGCAATAAAAAACTGCAGTCACCATACTGTGGGAGATAGAATTATGACACAGAATGTAGGAACTGGAATGCAGAACTAGATAATGAATTGAAAGTTGTCTTAATGGTTAAGGTGTTTGCTTTCCAAGCATATGGTACAGAGTTTGATTTTCAACTTTGTCACTACATGTCAAGGGTAACAAAATGGTTTACTATCATGTTTTCAAAAATGTTTTTATGAGTACTACATACTCGAAAAACATTATCGAAAGTTACAATAGCAAACCGATCAAAATAAATAAAGAAAAAAATGTCAGCAATTTGAAATCGAATTGTTGAAATTTTTCTGAGCTTACCTCAACATCGGGTGCCATGCAACTCACATTTTGCAGGGGGCAAGCCCCCCTGCATTCCACATGTGGAGGGCTGCACCATCACACCCCTGCTCCTTATATATACAAACTCTGAGATCATTTTATGAGTACTTATGTACTCGAAAAACATTTTTGAAAGTTACGATAGCAACCAATCAAAATAACGAAAGAAAAAAATGTCAACAATTCAAAATCAAACCATTGCCATTTTTCGAACTTACCTCAACATCCAGTGCCATGCAACATGTTTTGCAGGGGGGCAAGCCCCCCTGCGTCCTCCATGTGGGACGCTGTACCCCCCCCATACCCTTGCTACTTATATATACAAACTCCGAGATCGCAATACAGTGAGGGAAAGGGTACATTTCCCAATCCCGACTATAGTGTGATCTGCAATCAAAACACTAAATCCACAACAGCACATGCTAGTGTGCATTCACTGCTGTGACTTAAAATATTTTTTCTGCACATTTGAAAAGTGCAAAACTGGCTTTCAGTATTGCATGTTTGTACATTGAAGGGGCAACATTTTGATTGTAATCCTACCAAAACTTGTCAGAGATTTGGGATCCATAGCAAGGGTTAAAACGACTGCATTAGTCATTAGCCTAGTACACATCTCTGAACCTATAATAGGTTACAGTGCCATGTAGACATACCAACAACAGACATATCAACTGATAATAAACCACAGGACTGGAGGATACACACAAAGGGGACATGGCAGCCACAGGAGTTTTTGGGACGTACAAAGACATGTCAAGTTACTGCCCTGCTGCTGGGGTTAATCTGTCAGGCTGGAGAGCATGAGGGTATATCCGGTTACTGACCATCTGAGGGGGAGACTCACCCTGACACACTGAACTGTCTACCCACAGACTGACATACCTGCCATAAGAGATGTAAGATGGTGCACAGTGGTACCATGACCATTGCTGAGTGCAGTGTGGCAGAGGGAGTGAATGTTCATGTCACAGTTGTACACAGATTTTGGCCAACAAGTGGAATCAAGCTGAATGTGCTGAGAACATTTGTGTTTGCCATGGGCAGCCAAGCATGCACATTCACCTATATACTGGTATCACCCACAAGCTAAAATATTCTGTAAGACTGAAGAAATGGCAACGTCTGGAAAAGTTCACTGCAGTGGAGATAGAGGTGGTATTACAGCCCATGCACATACACACACACACACACACCCACACACACCCACACACACCCACACACACCCACACACACACACACACACACACACACACACACACACACACACACACACATACACACACACAAAACTATATACATACACATCCACAGCATTGCCGGAGGATGGCAGGATGAACCTCTGGCATCCTCCATGCTTAGCCCTGGATAACCTATCCATGTTAGCCCCACACAGGCTACACAGATGGTATTCATACACCACACTGCCTCCAAGGTGTGTGTACCTAACACATGGAGAAGTGTGTATTAGATCAAGGTAACCATGACTCCAGGACATTCCCTGACCTAGGTTTCACCTTTGGTATCAATCTTAAGTTGTACAGATCACTTATCCAGGCATAGATAGTCACTAAGCACATGATTGACTGTGTTATATGGCTTATGTGAGGAACAACAATCAGTGTAGGAACTGTGTGACAGCCCGCAATGCTGACTGGAGGACATGGCATATAATGATTTACAGCAAACACACATGCTGAAGTCATTGATGGCCACATTCATATCCATTATCATTTACAGTGGGATACTGGTGAATTCCCACCACAGTTAAGTAAAAAGCTACACATATGAATAGTCAAAAGTCGGTTGTACACAGATGGTGCACATGTGCCAATGACTACATCACTGTCACCTCTGTTAATGGCTGCCTCTCCTAGGTAGAGACACCCATGGTAATGCCAACACATGTCTGGCTCCACCATGGGGCACTCCACAAAGCAAACCATTCTGGGTCCCACAGTTCTATACCCTTCCAATTCCCTATTGGTCTATTAAGCTTCATGTGTATTTGTGTCCATTTGAAGGGTCATGGATGTTGACCTTCTACTGCCTTTACACATGGGAGACCAAACTAGGAGTCTTGTACATGCTCCACCAGTTAAAATGACAGCTCCCACAGTAGATTAAGACTATGATCTGTTCCTCTGCTTCCTACTGTCCAGGGTTTGATTCTGTCAGCCTCCAGAGCCTTACTGTAATTCTGTGAAAAAGGCAATTGACCAGACAGTGCTCCAGGGTTAAAAAAAAATCAATGTAAATCTGTGTTCTACCCCAGTTAGCAAAATATAAACCACAAAATTAAAAAAAAATACAGTTCCCACTTAATGGGATACCTCCACTCCCGATTCAGCAGGGCCACACAGCACACCAGGCTAGAATTCAGACCATGGCAGTTTCACCCTGATCCTGGTGGATGGCGATCTCTGAGTCTTCTCTATTCTGTATCCACATGTAAGGCTACCATATCCATGTTATACAACCCTCTACCCTAACTTGGCATTGCTGTCCTCTCTTCTTGTGCCTCACCCCACCTATGCAGATGATAGTGATGACCGTGCAGTGTCCAGTCCTCTAGCCTTTGTGGGTACAGTAATGACCAATGTACAGTGTGATTAGCCAGTCTGTGCCCTTCATATCATGGGCTACAGCTGTGGATCAGACACCACCTCTTTGCCAGTGTCACAATGTATTGCACCTGTGCCTGCCTTATGTGGGGTACCATTGCAGCCATTTGCTATGATGATTTCCATTACAGTCATTCCCCATGATGATTTCTTACCAAATTCCCTTCCTCCATCACTGAAACAGATCTGTCCGGCAGTGTGACAATATTCCCATTCTGTAACTTGTTTTATAGCACTGTGTTGTGTAGAATGCCATAGACCACAAATATCATACTGCAGGTATCCAGTGAATGTTACCATCTGCCAACAGATGTGCCCAAGCAACTGAAGTGAGCCTTAACAAATCTGAACAAATATTCAAGTATGTGCTGTGTCTATGACAGTGCAGTGTAGTCCTTCACATTCGCCATGGCATGGTGTCTGCAAATTGAGTCAGAGACCATGGTTCCAAGGAGTATACATGGGCATTGCAGATGTGGCATAAACCATAGTTCTAAGGTATATTTGGCATCACCTGAAACATGCAGCAGCAGATACCATTATGAGTGTCTTGCTACCTATTACCACATGAACCTATTAACTTGAAATGAAACCCCACCTGAAATGGTGGTATAGGTTTCACATATACCAAATGTAGGAATCAAGTGTTTTGCCTGGGTAGTACACATACACACTGTACATAATATCTTGTGCACCGGACATTACCTTATCCTTTCCACTGTACATGACCTTATCCTTTCCACTGTACATTACCTTATCCTGTGCACTACACATCACTTTATCTGTTGCACTGCTCATCACCTTATCCTGTGCTCTGCACATCTCCTTATCCTGTGCACTGTGCACTGCACATCACCTTATCCTGTGCACTTCAAATCACCTCATCCTATGCACTGCACATCTCCTTGTCCTGTGCACTGCACATCACCTTATCCTGTGCACATCACCTTATCCTGTGCACTGCACATCACCTTGTCCTGTGCACTGCACATCACCTTATGCTGTACACTGCACATCACCTTATCTTGTGCACATCACCTTATCCTGTGCACTGCACATCACCTTATCCTGTGCACATCACCTTGTCCTGTGCACTGCACATCACCTTATCCTGTGAACTGCACATCTCCTTGTCCTGTGCACTGCACATCATTTTTATCCTGTGCACATCACCTTATCCTGTGCACTGCACATCTCCTTGTCCTGTGACTGCACATCACCTTATCCTGTGCACATCACCTTATCCTGTGCACTGCACATCACCTTGTCCTGTGCACTGCACATCACCTTATCCTTTACACATCACCTTATCCTGTACACATCACCTTATCCTGTGCACGTCACATCACGTCATCCTATGCACTGCACATCACCTTATCCCGTACACATCACCTTATCCTGTGCACTGAACATCACCTTGTCCTGTGCACTGCACATCACCTTATCCTGTACACTGCACATCACCTTGTCCTGTGCACTGCACATCACCTTATCCTGTGCACATCACCTTATCCTGTGCACTGCACATCACCTTATCCTGTACACATCACCTTATCCTGTACACTGCACATTACTGGTCAGCTGATGAAGTAGAAGCTTTTCTTTTGATACAATATATCCTTTGTGGAGCATGTATGGTCTTGATGCTGATGTGGGCAAAGTCAAAGGTTGCCTTCCCATCTGTGGAAACCAAATGTGCTCTTCCATATGCTGCAATATTACATTAAGGGATTGATGCTGGGTTTATGAGATCAGTGACTATACAACTTTTAATGTATTGTGTCCCCTGTCAGAGAGTGATAGTGCTACATAGACATTTGTGTCCACTGGTTTAGGCTTCTTATGCATCAACTTTGAATCTGTGTAACTGATTCCCCTATGCTGTCTGTGTCTTCATAGCAGCAATCAACAATGTTGTGACTGTGGAGGTGATGGTACATTAGCCACTGGAAGTCCTTTCCGCAATGGAGATGGTGACAATGCACAGCATTGTGGACACTGTCTCTGAATATGGCCAGTAACACATGTTGTCCAGCTAATACTAATGCTTCTGCACATATCATAATGTCATTGAAGGTCCAGTACACTGAACAATGTTTGTGATCAGAATAGTTGATTGATGTAGTCCTCTGAGCTATAGTACTATGTTTTGAAATTACTCTACCATGTCTGGTTTTGTCACTTACATATTAATGTTCCTCATTAACATATTACTTCTCATTTGCATACCACTATGAGGTAAATATCATAGCATGTATACAATACTGTTCCTGCAGTAACGTAGCCTCATCATTTGTGTCTCTGAATCACTTATTCTACTTAATGCTGGGCACTAATTGTTTCTGAACAGCATATGTAGTTTTAATGTAAGATTATCCTAAAGGTGGTATTTAGCATTGGCTACCACATGGACTGAAGTGTAGGAGATACTCTGCTGAGGTACACCTAGAATGTGTGGCTGTACATCAGATGACAAGAAAAACTCATGCAAAGGGAGACTAAACAAGTATTTACAGCAATGATATCTACTTATAAATAAGAGATTAATTATAGCTGATTTGTTGGATAAACATGGATTAGCTGAACTTTATTTATTTATTTTATTTTACATTTATTAACTGGGAGAGTCTAACTGGATATATATCCATTTTCAGTGGAGGCCCGGGGAGAAAAGCTCCAGAGCAGCACAATTATTAACAAGAGAAAGACATGTTAAACAAAAGGTTCAGTAAACAATATATAGAGTACACAATCTTTATACTTCATATAGAAGTATAGTACATATAAGATAGTGAGTTAACCAAAGAGTGTATTTGTCAACATTCACAGGCTGCATTAATATATACATGTTATAGAGGTGTTTAACACTAAGTATAGCAGGAAGATACAGTAGATAACTTCCATAACTCATTTCTACACATGTTAAGCCTAGTAATTATTATACAGCAGGAACTTCTTATTGTAACATTTGTTAATGTATGTTATGTACTTCACAGATAAAGATTCTAGTTGTCTACTGATCTACTATGTTCTTCATCTGTAAATATGTTGTAAGTAATTGATATGTTAAATTGCTAATCTCTATGTAATCCAATGTAACTACTGTCTGTTTATTTTTACTGTGGAGATTTTCTTCCTGGGCCTCCGCTGAAAATGGACCTATATCCAGTCGGACATTCCCAGTCAACAAATGTAAATAAATAAATAAATAAATAAAATACACGAGAGACATGCTATGTCCTTTAGGTTTCCTTACAGTGTTCAGTGATACTATTACCCCATGCAGACATTGCAAAAGCAGTAGATAAGCTGTTACTCTAGTTGCTGGAAACAGAGACATTTGAGTTACTACTCAGGGGTAGTACAGGTACATAATCTGTGATTCAGGAAGCGTGTTTTGAGTAGTTTTTTGAATTGGGTGGTGGAGTTGTTATTTATTATGTGGGCTGGAAGGGAGTTCAAGATCTTAGAGATGAAGTAGCTATAAACAGATCTACCTGCCTCATTTTAACATTGTTACCTTAAGGAGGTGTTGGCTACTTGATCTCAGGGATCTGGTAGCATTGCAAGGCTGGAGTAGTTGCTGCAGGGCTGGTGTGTTGCCTGGATGACGTAGTACTTTGTGAACAAGTGCTAGTTGGTTGACTTGAAGGGTCAGGGGGTATTCTAGCTAGGTGAGGTTTTTTGAGGCTTTCATAATGGTGGGTTCTAGAAGGTAATCCAATAAGTGAAAAGTGTGAGATGGACACATGTGGTAAAACAAAAAAATATATATATGTTTGTGTGTCTGTGTGTGTGTGTGTGTGTGTGTGTGTGAGTGTGTGTGTGTGTGTGTGTGTGTGAGAGAGTGTGTGTGTCTAAATATATATATATATATATATATATATATATATATATATATATATATATATATATTTATTTATTTCCACTATCTAACAGTAATTTTGTTGGTTTTAATTGGCATCCCATAGTAAAATTGTAGAGCAGTTCTTTAAAATTATACTGTAAACTTATTTAAATAATATAAGTTCTATGTCTTATATATTCCAGGTCTTATGAAAAAAGATAATCTGGGACTATATGAAGATCTCACAAGTGAGTAAATAACTGCAGTTCAAACATAATCTCTGAAATAAAGTAGAAATATTATCCTAGGTTTTTTTTTTCTCTAATAACATTGTCATTCCCCCCTTAATTTTTCTTCAGGAAAGAAGAGATGTAAGTATTATATTTCACTGTGAAATCCTTTTTATTATGTGCTGTGTTTTGCAAAGTTTTAAATAGTTTTATATTTCTATTTTTCTTCTTTCAGTTATAGACACACTGTTTAAAGTTGGTAAGTTTAAATAAACAATATTTTTTGTTATAAATTACAGCTAACTTTATTCTTATGATGCATCTAGCATCTCTGTCTGCCATCTAAGAAAACACAAATGCATGGCTACAGCTCTGTGTGAGCTGGGTAGATGGATAGAGGGGCAGATAAGATCCCAGTCAGTGAGCTAGGATAGATGGACAGAGGGACATACAATTCTGCAGTCAGTAAACTGAGGTAGATGGGACAGAGGGGCAGATAGGATTGCAGTCAGCGAGCTCGGATAGATGGCCTCCTTGCAATCAATCAACCCTGGAATATGTCAGTTCAATACTCATAAGAGCTAAGTCCCTAGGCCCACCCTCTAATGGATGATATGAACACATGTATGTCCATAGCAGCCTAGCTCAGAAGGACCACATCATCCCCAGACAAGGTTTTTTGGAAGTATTTACAAATATGGCATGTACTATTACATCATTCTTAGAAAAGGAGACATTAATGCATTTGTCTCAGCTTTTTACCAACCATTACGGTATGTCCAGCAGTCAGTTGTTGGAGGATCATGTCAACAGATTCTCACACCAAATGCTGGGGAATGGAGTCCGCTTGCAGCTTAATTTTCTACAAATGCTATCTCCATCTGCTGGTTATTAATACACCAATTAAAGTTGCTATACGGAGGATTCTGGACCTCCTCCAAAAAGAAGAGCAAGGGATAGTCCACATCTGACCTCTGGCTGGGCTGTCAGTGGGAAGAAGCACATACATGCCATGCTCAGTGGTCATGCCCCTTTCTGGAATGTGCAGAATGATGGACAGATGGACAAGAAAGTATTACAAGTCCACATCTCAGTTTCTCCAGAGGTACGGGTACTGGCATCTTACCTTCTAATGTCCGGCTTGAACTATTTCCAAAAATTACGACTATCCCAGGTCTCTGTAATTTCACATTTGTACATACTCTCAGACTGGATTTCCCCACATTGCAACACCACAGTTAAAGGGACTGGACATATAAGAAAGTACTACCTCCTCTTATAAAGATTGGGTGACCTTCTCAACACCCACAAAGTTGGGTAGAGCAAATTCTGGACAGCAGCATACAGGTCATATGGGCAGAAGCTATGAAGTTTATGTCATTTGGTATAGACAGGCTGGAAGATTTTGACTATTTCTGTAGTTTACTGTTAACTTTGTTACCTCTGCCTATTGCTGGTTGTACAACTCCTAGGATTCAGTGTATACCTATTAACTATAATGTGTGTCTAAATAGTTCTCTGTTCATTTATGTTAATGTATGAAGTTTGTTTTAGTATTACTTATTAATGGACTGTTTAACTATGTTATTCTTTTTTTCTGCTAATTGTAAATAGTTATTCAATGCAATAAAAAAAAAAAACTCAGCAGCCTGCTTAAACTTACCTCATATGGGTTGCAGTCAGGTTTTCATTCATTTGTGCCACAGAACAGGGATTAACTCATATCCTTTTGACATTGATTTTAGCAACAACCATGACAAACAGCTTTTATTCACAACAAAGGATACATTAGTGCTTGCCACATTTTGTTTCTCTATCCTTTTATTGTATGTTCTATTGTTTAGTACTTATGTGTTAGCACCTTCATAAATTTGAATCTGATTTTGAATTAAGGTGGGGTGATGAAAGCAGACCTTGGTAAAACAAAAGCAAAGGTCAAAGGGTCAAAATCACAATGAAAGAGTTCTGCATATCAGAGTAATGCCACTATAAAAACATAATATCAAGTAGCAACTAACAGAGCATTCAGCGTAGAATTTGAAGTGACCAGACAGAGTTCACACTATCAGTAGTGCAGACAATATCCAGGAACCTAACAAACGAAATTACTTGTTTACCAAAAGTGAAAAACATGCAAACAGCTGAGTGACAGGTAATGCTCTGGCTACTTGTTGGAAGATGTGGTCGGTTAACCATAATTAGGGAGGCCATTAGTTAATTGTAATGTACTAGAACTGCATAAGGATACACTGCTAGGAAATGGCTGTACCGACCATTACTGAAAGACTGTTTTACGCTGAGATGCGAATGAGGATAGTTCCAGAGATATTTAGATGTGGGTAGGTGGTTAGGTAAACAGTTATAAAACAAAGAAATCCTTCCAGACAAGGCTCTGTCTTTGGTGTGCAGTTTGTGCTTAAGGAGAAAAATGGTGTTAGGATACGCTGAAGAAAGATATAAGAATCTAACAAAAATAGGTTCATAGGTTTATAGGTAAATACTAGGCTAGCTGCTCTTGCGGGCCATTTTGAGTCCAGACAATTTCCCTTTATGTGCTCTAAATAACTTATCCCATCTAGTTATAGATTGGCCTTCCTCATCCTGTGGTTGATAATTATATATTACCCCTACTGAGCATAACTGGGGTCATACTGTTCATAATTTATCTATGGCTATTCTTCTAACTATGAGATTTTTCTGCGGGAGTATAATCTTATTTGGTGCCCTACATAGTTTAGTCACCATACATCAATAAGAAACTCTCCCATTTACAGTGTACAAGCATTAACTCATGTAAGATGTTCTTATATATTTCCAGTCACTGAGTTGTAGGTTTGTTAAATATGATGTTTAACTACTTGCAGATTTGTTAAACATGGTTAACTACTTAAGTCTGACCTTCCTTCTCAGTGCCATATGTGCGTGTGCTCTCTCTTTTATAAGTCTGTATTATTTTTGCCTGCATACCTGGGTTGTGGCTGAAAAGAGTCTCAGGACCAGTTCAAGTATCCAGTCAACAAAGAAATGAATGCAAAAATATTTACCAACCAAGGTACTTCCTCCATGTCAAATATACTGCGTCAGTTATGTTTGTGTGTTTTAAAGTTGTAGACATCAGTTTACCATTCACAAACTAATAGATTAGTAGAACATTTTAATGGAATCCTGAAACCAATATTAAGGAAAGTTATGAATGTAGATGATGAAAAATGTGATCATTTGTTACCCTTTTACTGTTTGCAATGAGAAAGTCACCACACACTTTAGTAGGGTGTACCCAGTTTGAAATGCTGTATGGCAGGCAACTGAGAGGCCTGCTTGGCATTGCTAAGGAAGCTTGGAAACAGAAAAAAACAACACATAAAAATATGAACAGAACACAATGTTAGTTTTCAGGATCTATTGCCCTTAGTAATGGGGAATATGCAGAAAGTCCAGGGAATGCAACAGTGAGTTTATAATAAAAATGCCAGATTTCCAGAATTTAACCCAGGAGATAGTGCTCTCTATGAAAAATAAACCTCTGTCAAAATGGAAAGGACCATTTGAGGCGACGGAAAGAATAAATTAAGTAAATATAAGGTCACGCAGCCAGGAAAGAGAAGATAGATATCTATATCTATATCTATATCTATATCTATATCTATATCTATATCTATATCTATATCTGTATATATATCTATATCTATATCTGTATCTATATCTATATCTATATCTGTATCTGTATCTGTATCTGTATCTATATCTATATCTATATCTATATCTGTATCTGTATATATATCTATATCTATATCTGTACCTATATCTATATCTATATCTATATCTGTATCTGTATATATATCTATATCTGTATCTATATCTATATCTATATCTGTATCTGTATCTATATCTATATCTGTATCTGTATCTATATCTATATCTATATCTGTATCTGTATATATATCTATATCTATATCTGTACCTATATATATATCTATATCTATATCTGTATCTCTATATATATATCTATATCTGTATCTATATCTATATCTATATCTATATCTATATCTACATCTATATCTATATTTATTGATGTTTGTCCATATAGAGATAGATATTATATGTGTGTGTATAATACATACATACATATATAGTTTCATAGTTTCATAGTTTAGTACTAGGCTATCTGCCCTGGGGCATTTGTAAGCCTAGCCATAGTGATGTGGCTTTTGCCACCCCATGAAATGGTACAAAAATGTACAGAATAAAATTAGAATACTGTGCCTCTGTCTAGTGGTGACACAATGAAGGTCCCCTTATATAATAAAATTAGTTTACTGTGCCCCTGTCTAGCAGTGACATAGATGTGACCCCTGGGGTAAACTTACGATCTCCCATCCACTCATCAAGATTTCTCTTGAAGAGAGTCAGTGAGGGGCTCTGCCTAATATGAACTGGGATCTTGTTCCAAAGCATGGGAAGCCTCTGGGTTATGAATCTATCCCTCCAGCATGTCCTATTCATACTTGTGCCGAGGTTTAAGTCTTTAGCTCTCGTGGTCCTGATGGATTTGGATTTTTTGAGGTGGAGCATGTCCATCAGATCCTGATTGGACATGGCCTTGTATGTCAGGCAGAGATCACCTCTGAGCAGGCGGTATGCTACTGAATAGAAATGAAGTTGCTTTAGTCTGGCAGAATAAGACATATGTTGGAGACCCTTGATCCTCTTGGTGAGGTACTTTTGTGGTCTCTCCAGCTGTTGCAAATGCCGGGTGAGGTACATACCAAATGGGGCATTGTACTCAATCATGGGTCTGATGAGGGAGGAGTATAGGGGTACAATGACATCCTTGGATCTGGATGGGAATCCCTTCATGATGAGGTGTGCAAGGTAGAATGTTTTTCTAACCACTTTGGCAATGTGGGTGTCAAATGAGAGGTCGCTGTTGACTTGGGTTCCTAGGTCTCTGATTACTTTTTCCGTACTCAGTGGGTTGCTGTCTATGTGATAATTTGTGGGTACTTTGTTTTTCCCAAAGGGGATGACTATACATTTTTTGGCATTTAGTTTAAGGCCGTGACTCCGGCACCAGTTGTCCGTTTCTGTGAGGCCTTTTTGTAGGATGTATGTGTCCTCTGGTGTATCGACTATGGTGCCTAGTTTGCAGTCATCTGCGAACTTTGTCAGCCACAACCTCCCATGTTTGCTTTAACATCTGAGAAATAAATGCCGAACAAGAGGGGTCCCAGGACAGATCCCTGTGGGACACCACTTGTGACTGGTTTTGAGTCTGACATTGCTCCAGCAATTTTAACTTTATGGGTTCTGTCCTTTAGCCAGTTTGCAACCCATCTAGTGACATAAGGGTTTACGTTTAAGCTGTTGAGCTTATCTATGATGCCTGAGTGGGGTATTGTGTCGAAGGCCTTAGCCAAGTCCAGGTAGACTGTAAGGACTGCTTTGCCCTCATCAATGGCTCTAGTGACTGTTTCAAAAAAGTCAACCAGGTTCAAAAGGCAGGATCTGCCCTTTACAAAGCCGAACTGGGTGGGGTCAAGTGTCTGTAGGTCCCCTATGTCTCTGTTTATGAGTTCCATAATGATTCCTTCCATAGCTTTGCAGACCAGGCTGGTTAAGCTTATGGGGCGGTAGTTCCCAGGGTCTGTAGAGGTACCCCCTTTATGGAGTGGGACCACTGTTGCTGTACGCCAGTGTTCAGGTACATATCCTGTAGTAAGGCTAAGGTTAAATAGCATTTTTATGTTCATAGGTTATAGGTTCATAGGTTCATACTAGGCTATCTGCCCGAGGGCATTTACAAGCCTAGCCCATCGTTTTGTGGCTTACCACCCTTAAGTATGGGGAACTATACCCATTATTTTGCTGTGCCTCTGTCGAGCAGTGACACTGAGGTAATCCCTGGGGTATATTTGCGATCTCCCATCCATTGGTCAAGATTTCTCTTGAACAAGGCCAGCGAGGTGCTCTGCCTCACATATACCGGGATTTTGTTCCACAGCATAGGGAGTCTTTGGGTGATGAATCTATCCCTCCAGCACGTCCTATTAATAGCCGTGTCGAGGTTTAAGTCTCCGCCTTGTGGCTCTGGTGGATCTAGATTTTTTGAGGTGAAGCATATTCATCAAATCTGGGTTTGACATGGCCTTGTATGTTAGGCAAAGGTCACCTCTGAGCAAGCGGTGGCGACTGAATAGAGCTGGAGTTCTTTCAGTCGGGCAGCATAGGACAGATTTTGAGACCCTTTATCCTTTTGGTGAGGAACTTTTGTGGTCTCTCCAGCTGCTGCAAGTGTCGGGTCAGATACATTCCGAATTGGGCATTGTACTCAATCATTGGTCTGATGAGTGATGAGTAAAGGGAGACCATGACCTCCCTTGATCTAGATGAGAATCCCTTCATGATAAGGTGGGCAATGTAGAAGGTCTTCCTAACTACTTTAGCTACATGGGTGTCGAATGACAGACTACAATCAACCTGGGTCCCCAAGTCCCTGATAACTTCTTCTGTGCTCAGTGGATTGCCACCTATTTGGTAGCTAGGGGTAACCTTGTTTTTCCCGAAGGGTATGACTATGCATTTTTTGGCATTTAACTTTAGGCCATGGCTCTGGCACCAGTTATCCGTTTCTGTGAGACCCTTCTGAAGGATATCTGTGTCAGATGTGTTTTCTACTATGGATATCTGTGTCAGATGTGTTTTCTACTATGGCTCCCAGTTTGCAGTCATCTGCAAATGTGCGGGTTTAGCTCCTCTTGGAGTTCACGTAGCACGCAACCCAGGATACCGTCAGGTCCCATTGATGCTGTGTTTTTAGCTTTCTTGAGGGCGGTTCTCACTTGGACATCTGAGATGACAGGGGGATTACATTCAGCTGGGATAAGTATTTCTTCTTTTGGGGGTGAGGGAGGGGAGAAATTTGCACTGAACCTGTCAGCCAGAATGTTGGCAATATCTGTGGGTTCAGTGTATTTTTTGTTGTTGTGAACTAACTCTGAGCATATCTGAGGGTTTCCACCCAGGTTTCTAACATAGCTGAAGAAGGCTTTGTGGTTATCTTTAGTGTCCTTAGCGATTTTTCTCTCAAAGTTGGCCTTGGATGTTTTTATGAGAGAACGTAGTTTTCTGCTAATGTTGATCAGAGATGTCTTCCCTTTATGGGATTTTGCTCTGACGTGCAGTAGCTTCCTTCTTTTGTTATACAATTTGTTAATGGCTGAGGTCCACCAGACAGGACACTTGCCTTTGGTGGAGAGGGACTTGGATTTATTTGGGATTGCATGATCCATGCATTCTTGGAGATGTCCATAGAAAGCATTTGTGAAGGATTCGGCATTGTGGGATGTAGCATCCACTGGCCCAGTGGGCTTAAAGGATACCATCTCAGTCTTAAGAAGAGTGAAGTCTGCTTTTGAGAAGTTTTTCACTGTGGTCTTTTGTGCTGGGGGTGGAGGTGGGATATGTATATCCAGGGTGATTAGTTTGTGGTCAGATCTCACTAGTGAGGGGTATACCTCCGGTGTGGAGCATTTTGTCCCCATGTTTGTGATGATCAGGTCTAGTATATTATCTCCCCTAGTGGGAGAGGTGACTAGTTGTTCCAATGCATTTGAGTTTATGAATTCCAGGAACCTTTGGGCTAGGGTGTTAGGGCTAGAATAATGTACCCAATCTATGTTTTGGTAGTTGAAGTCTCCCAGTATGATGGTATTTTGTGATACATTCATATCCTCCAATGTCTTCAGGAAGGTTGAGTGGGGTTCCTGAGATTGGAAGGGTAATCTGTAACATGCTACCAGTTGTATAGCAGTTTTGCCTATGGTTAGTTGCACCTGTATGGTCTCTGATGCTTCATGTGTTGCTACTACCCTGGATGTGTGGGTGTCCTTGATGAATATGGACACTCCTCCTCCCTTTGTGGTTCGGCCCGGGTTTTGGGGCCGAAAAGCATGATACGAGGTATAGCCTGGTAGTGCTGGGGTGCTCTCAGGAGCCTTGAACCAGGTTTCAGTTACTGCACAGATGTCGATGTTCTCCATGCTGAGGAGTGCATCGAGTGCCTGCATCTTGAGATTTAGACTTCTGGCATTGAGCAGCATTACCCTTAGTTCTTTTTCCATTTTTGTTTTCTAAGGAGGTGGGTTTGTCTTTTGAGCCTTGCCTAAAAAAGGCACTATAAGGGTGGCAAAAGCCTTAGCCAATATCCGGAAGCCCAGTGGTGACAGGTGTAAGCCATCCCTTGTGAATCAGCGTGGCTTGTCCAACATGTCATCCCAGGCAGACAGACATTGGATCCCCTTAGAATGACACCAGTACTTAAGCCAATTGTTAAAGCTGATCATCTTGTCTTTGTATTGTGGCATCATTCTTGGTGAGGGCAAGATGCTGCTCAGGGTTAGGGTCATACCAGCCTGGGCTACATAATCGGAGAGCTCCTCTATGTCTCTTTTCATGTAGTCCAGGGAGGTACATCTCAGGTCATTCACGCCAGCATGGACAATGACGGAGTCATATTTGTACTTGCTTTGGAGTGACCTGAGTGCGTGTGTTATGTGGCGGATCCTAGCTCCCAATAGGCAGCTCACAGTCACCCTCTCCTTGTTCAGCCTGGTAAGCGGGACATCAGTGTGTCTGACTATAGAGTCACCTATTACTAGTGTATCAGGTATGGTGTTTGGCCTTAAGGGCTGTGATTGGTTGACACACTGATTTATTGAAGTATGTGTTGCATGTGTTATGTTTTGAGGTGGTGGATTTTTGGATGTCTGCTTTGGGAGCCTCTGTTGTTTTGGTAAGTTTTTTATTAGAGCCTCCGAGTATGTCTTTGTGTTTTTATGTGTTTGGTTTGCAGTAATGTAGGTCTATGTTGGACTGAGTTTGTTGTGTGTGTGGTTACCATCTCCTCCTGTCTGGTCATGCCAGCCCTGAGTTGAGAGAGTTCAGCCTCCAGTTTGGCTATATAGTTGCATCTCTCACATGTATTTGTGTTTGTTGGGAGGAGGAGAGGGTTGTCTGTGTACATGAGACAATTGTAGCATTGTCTCAAGATACCCAGATTAACCAGCTGAACTGGAGAGGACGCCAGTAATCTACCACTCGACATGCTAGAACAGTATAAGGGAGTGCTGTGCCTTTAAGGGAAGTGGATATTCACAGGGGTGGTAGGTGGATGTAGTGCTTTACTTAGTACGAGAGTGCTTACTTAGTAGAGAAGTTTTGAGAACAAGTGCTAGGCTTATAATATAAGGATTGATCAAATGTTCACAACAGCAAGCATTAAAACAAAGACAAAAACACACTGAAACCGCCTTTCAACAAAAGTATGACATTCAGAATCCCAAATGACCAACCAAAAATAAAACCCACACTACACACAAAACAGAAACACACATACACAAAAACAAATAATATTTTTTTCATGGGATACTCCCCCTGTATCCCTAATTTGGGGGACTGCACCCTCTCACATCCCTACTAACTTTATATCAAGTCCAAGATCACACAGCAGGGGGTTAAGAGCAAATTCTCAAACCCTGTACCATGATCCTCCAAAAATTCAACATCCTGTATAACACATGCATCCTTACACACTTAGCTAGCAAACTAAATCACCTCCCTACCTCAGAACACCTCTACCCTTAACAATACCCAAATTAAACAAACACACAAGTTTAACATCCTATATAATGTACACACACAGACACACAAACACACACACACACACACACACACACACACACACACACACACACGCACACACACACACACACACACACACACACACACCTAGCAGACTACATCATCTCCCTACCACAAACATACCTAGACCCTTAACAATACCCAAACTAAAACACACATATGAGCATTACTACCAAACTAAACAAACACACATGAACATTACTAACAAACTAAACAAACAGACATTAACATTACTAGCAAACTAAACAAATACAAACGCATATGAACATTGCTAACATTCATTGCTATTCGCATTGCCAGCATTAAAAAAGAAAAAAAAAACATACTAACACTGCCATTACTAATTGAAAGATAATAAAACCTTACTCATCCAACAAAACTTCCAACAACAACCTACCCATACCTAAAATCTAATTGCACATAGCTAAAACCTGTAAACACATGTGCACAAGTAGAAACCCCACAAACATGCACTTGCACACACCTACATTCAGACATCCACATACAACAAAAGACATTGATCAGACATGCCTTTGGAAAAAGAGAGTGAATTCATACATATGTAGATATATAGAGATATTCCCTTTCTGCTATCATACTCAGCTGGTTATGGCTATCATTTTGTTCCAATATTCAGGATACAATGCATTGAAGCTGGGTATCTACTGCTTACCTACAAGAAACAATTATACTCGGTGACTTCAACACTGACTGGAAGTGTGCAATACAGACTATCCTTCTTCACATATTAATCTTCATGACTTTAGTCAAACAATCACCACCACTACTAGAATTCATTTTATTTTTATTTATTTATTTATTTTACATTTGTTGACCGGGCTAGTCTGGCTGGATACATGTCCATTTTCAGCAGAGGCCCGAGGAGAAAAGCTCCACTATATACTAGTAAATAATAATAATAAAAATAAACAAAAATAGCACAATAAGATAGAAATTATACGCATGTAAAGAACTATTCCCAAGTAGCATAGTAACAGTGCAAAAGTAATATATCAAAACTAAACATAGAGTGAGGATTTCTATTACAAAATCTTTGGAAGAGTAATTAAAGAAGAAATAAAGCAGTAACTCACACAAGACTCTATTCAACTATTTACAGTATTAACAATTTTAATAAACATTTTGTGTCAGGTCACTAGTTTTAAGAAACAGATTTCATCAGCTGGGTGATTTAGATACAAGGTGAGATGATAGGTTGCAGTAATATAAAGAGAAGTAAATTTATGGGAAAAGTAATATACAAGTGGATGGTAGGTGAAGTACAGAGGAGGGGTAAAGGTAGTGATAGGGACACGAGGAAGAGTAGTGGGAAGAGCTGAAAGGAGAGATGGAAGCCGAGATCAGTCAGGATTTGAGCAAGGGCATAGCCAGTGAGTTTTAAAATAGTTTCTTAGTTGTTTTCTGAAAAGTTGTGATGAGCCTAGAGTGGTCAGTTCTATGGGAAGTTTATTCCAGTATGAGGCAATGGCATTTGTAAACAAGGAGACCCCAGCTTTATTGTGTGTTTTGAGGGTGGCCACTAGTAATTTGTTAGCTGAGCAAAGGGAAGTAAGATTCTTGTAAGGGACAACAAGGTTATTTAGCATGGGTGTATTAGAAGGGTAATGGAGAATTTTATAGGTAATAACTAATTGATGTAGGAGAATGAGATTTTGAAGTTCAAGCCAGTCAAGCTTTTTGAGATTAACACAATGATGTGTGAGAAATGGGGAACCTGTGGCAAACCTGGCAATGCTGTGGTAGGCTGTGGCAAGTTTCTGAAGGTTAGATTTTGAAAGGTTTATAAAAGATGGGGAGGCATATAATAATGTAGAGATAAGATGAGTTTGGGCTAAAGACACCCTGGTGGTTGCTGTTAGAAAGGGCTTGAGTATATAGAGGGCACCTATCTTTTTATTAACAGTTTTGATAGTTAGGTCAATGTGGTAATCAAAGTTTAGTTGATTAGCTATTGTAACACCTAGTAGTTTAGCGGAACTATCAGGTGTAATGATAGTGCCATTGTCAGACACAATAGAAAAGGAAAGAGGGGTAGATTTCAGGGTTGGAGAAAATAGTAATAATTTAGTTTTTTGGGATTAAGGAGGAGACAGATATCTTGGAACCATCTTTCTGCTGTTGTAAAGACTTTTTGGTGGAAGAATGAAGTTCAGCTGGAGATACAGCAGAACAGATGAGAGTTGAATCGTCTGCATATTGAATACATGAGGGTGTTGGGAGTGAGATAGACAGGTTGTTTATAAATATGGAGAAGAGAAGGGGTCCTAAGATGGATCCTTGTGGGACACCAATAGTGACTGGGAGCTGAGAGGAGAGATGGCTGTCCCAAAGGACTGCTTGTTGTCTATCTTTCAGATAAGAGTCAAACCAGTGCAATGCTGAAGGTTCAAGTGAGAGAGATTTCAAAGTGTCTAGTAAAAGTTTATGGTTGACCATATCAAAGGCTTTAGAGAGGTCAAGAAACAAAGCAGAAGAGTATAGGTTGTTATTGCGATTTTTGTTGATAGTATCTGTGAAGGAGAGAAGAGCAGTGGAAGTGCTATGGAAAGGTCTAAAGCCATGTTGGGAGTCTGAAAGTAGGCTATTATGTAAAAGATGATGTAAAAGTTGTTGGTGTATACAACACTCCATGATTTTAGATAGTGGTGATAATAAGGCTATAGGATGGAAATTAGAAAGTTCATTAGAGTTTCCACCTTTATGCAGAGGAATGATATGGGAGACTTTCCAGAGGGAAGGGATAGTAGACCAAACCAAACAAAAAAGAGAGTATCTTAGACTGGATTCTTATTAATAAGCAGCAACAAGCTTATAAAGGAGGAACGTTGCCTGATGATATAATTAATCATACCTTAACTTATATTATAAGACAAAAGAATGACATTCCTAATACCCCCACTTATAGCGTCTCACAGACCAATAAACAATTTAACCCTGTAATGCCTGTGACCGGAACCCTCTAAATATTCTCCCACTTGAAGAGGCTGTTAAATATTTTAACTCTAAATTCTTAATAATCCTCGATAAGCACACACCTAAACGGTCTGTCAGAATGAAATCCAAACCAGCCCCCTGGCTTTCAAAAGACACCAGACAAAAGATATTGCTTAGGAACAAATCTTGGGCTAAGTGGACAGCTACTAGAACTGTATCTGAGCAACAAACTTTCAGACAGTTGAGAAATATTACAAAAAAGCAATACTCACTGATAATAAAAACTATTATTGTAAATTACAGCAAACTCACCATAATAATCCACAAAAGTTCTGGTCAAGCATAAATAGACTCCTATACCCTGGGCACTCTAGCACACCATCCCCACTTGGGGCTGATAATAATACCTCCCAGCAAACTGCCAATGCCTTCAATACTTTCTTCACAGACACCATACAATCCCTAGCATGTCAACTATCCACAAATAACTCTTGTCTCCCTATCTCTATACCTGATACTCTCCCAACATTCAAACTACAACCCATCTCTACCACTTACATCCAAAAAATCATCCAAAAACTTAAGCCGTGTACCCCCTCTGCTGACCAGTTACTATCTGAATACCTGCAAAAAGCAGCTAAAGCAGTTGCCTATCCTATTTCCATTCTTATAAATAGAACCATAAATGAAGGAACCATCCCAGACATCTGGAAAATCTCCATTATCCCTTTACATAAAGGTGGTAACTCTTAACGATTATTCCAACTATAGGCCTATAGCTCTCTTATCACCCTCAGCAAAAGTTATTGAAAAATGCATTTACCATCAGCTAATAAACCACTTAACTCAACACAACATAGTAGCTAACTGCCAACATGGCTTTAGGCCATATCATAGTACCACCACAGCTTTCCTATCTTTCACCGGCTACATCAATAGAAACTGTAATAACAACATCCTCTCATCAATACCCTTTATTGATCTGTCAAAAGCTTTTGATATGGTCAACCACCCCCTACTCATAAATACCCTTGAATCCCTTTCTCTAGACACCAAGGCTGTTCTCTGGTTCAAGTCCTACCTTAGCAATAGGCAACAGGCAATTTTCTGGGAGAATAAACTATCTTTCCACCTGCCAGTCTCCCTTGGAGTCCCTCAGGGCTCCATTCAAGGACCTCTTCTTTTCTCTTTATTTATCAATGACCTCTATGTAGCAATCCCTCAAGCCACCTGCATACAATATGCAGATGATTCTACACTCATATCTTCTGCCAACTCCACATCTGAACTACAATCGTTAACCCAGAAAGTATTTAGCACAGTAGAGGCATGGTTCTTGAAACGTTGCCTCCTTTTGAACACCAAAAATACCAAGCTCTTACTCTTTACACCTAACAGTAAGTCCTTCGCTATAGATTTGTCAATCAAATGCAATAATGGCACCCTTATATCCCCTGACTCTACCACCAAACTGCTATAAATCACAACTGACAATAATCTCACCCTTGATAACCATATAAATAGCAATATTATTATGTTATTTATTTATTATTTATTTATTTCAGTTTGATTACCGGGGAAGTCCACTGGGCCAAGAAGTGCCCATATTCAGTGGAAGCCCGGGGAGAAAAGCTCCACAAGCAATACAATGAAACATGGCTACATAAAGTTAATGGTATAATACAAGAGTAAGATTCATACAGTCAGGAAATACATTTACATAAAATGTGCATAATGAGCAAGCATAATAAAGCAGTACAGTGCAGAGAAAAATAACGATAATACATAGAAATAATAATAATAATGATAATACATAGAAATAATAATAATAATAACGATAATACATAGAAATAATAATAATAACGATAATACATGGAAATAATAATAACGATAATACATAGAAATAATAATAATAATAATAACGATAATACATAGAAATAATAATAATAACGATAATACATAGAAATAATAATAATAATAATGATAATACATAGAAATAATAATGATAATACATAGAAATAATAATAATAATAATGATAATACATAGAAATAATAATAATAATGATAATACATAGAAATAATAATAATAATAACGATAATACATAGAAATAATAATAATAACGATAATACATAGTAACGATAATTCATAGAAATAATAATAACGATAATACATAGAAATAATAATAATAGCGATAATACATAGTAACGATAATACATAGAAATAATAATAATAACGATAATACATAGTAACGATAATACATAGAAATAATAATAATAATAACGATAATACATAGAAATAATAATAATAATGATAATACATAGTAATGATAATACATAGAAATAATAATAATAATGATAATACATAGCAACGATAATACACAGAAATAATAATAATAATGATAATACATAGTAACGATAATACATAGAAATAATAATAATAATAACGATAATACATAGAAATAATAATAATAATAACGATAATACATAGAAATAATAACAATAATACATAGACATAATAATAATAATAATGATAATACATAGAAATAATAATAATAATAACGATAATACATAGAAATAATAATAATAACGATAATACATAGAAATAATAATAATAACGATAATTCATAGAAATAATAATAATAACGATAATACATAGTAACGATAATACATAGAAATAATAATAATAACGATAATTCATAGTAATGATAATACATAGAAATAATAATAATAACGATAATACATAGAAATAATAATAATAACGATAATACATAGTAACGATAATACATAGAAATAATAATAATAACGATAATACATAGAAATAATAATAATAACGATAATACATAGTAACGATAATACATAGAAATAATAATAATAACGATAATACATAGAAATAATAATAATAACGATAATACATAGTAATGATAATACATAGAAATAATAATAATAACGATAATACATAGAAATAATAATAATAACGATAATACATAGTAACGATAATACATAGAAATAATAATAATAATGATAATAAATAGAAATAATAATAACGATAATACATAGTAACGATAATACATAGAAATAATAATAATAACGATAATACATAGTAATGATAATACATAGAAATAATAATAATAACGATAATACATAGAAATAATAATAATAATGATAATACATAGTAACGATAATACATAGAAATAATAATAATAATGATAATACATAGAAATAATAATAATAACGATAATACATAGTAACGATAATACATAGAAATAATAATAATAATGATAATACATAGAAATAATAATAATAATGATAATACATAGTAACGATAATACATAGAAATAATAATAATAATGATAATACATAGAAATAATAATAATAACGATAATACATAGTAACGATAATACATAGAAATAATAATAATAACGATAATACATAGAAATAATAATAATGATAATACATAGAAATAATAATAATAATAACGATAATACATAGAAATAATAATAACGATAATACATAGAAATAATAATAATAATAATAACGATAATACATAGTAACGATAATACATAGAAATAATAATAATAACGATAATACATAGAAATAATAATAATAATGATAATACATAGTAACGATAATACATAGAAATAATAATAATAACGATAATACATAGAAATAATAATAATAATGATAATACATAGAAATAATAATAATAACGATAATACATAGTAACGATAATACATAGAAATAATAATAATAACGATGATACATAGAAATAGTAATAATAATGATAATACATAGAAATAATAATAATAACGATAATACATAGATGTGTAAAAGTGTTTTTTTTTTTTTTTTTTTTTACAGACTGAACAAAGTTGGAGTCAGGAGAAAGTTAGAAAAGTCAGGAAAAGTTTGGGGGTAGAGAGGGGCAGGAAATGGAGAGCTCAGGGAAAGAGATCCCTGGAAATTATATCTGGTGAGAGCAGGAGCATTTCCATTTGGATGACAGGTATTTGAGAAGTAGGGTCTTGAAGGATTTGGAGTTAGGTATAGTCCTATGAGAAGGAGGGAGGGAGTTCCATTTTTTACCTAGAGAGAAGGAGAGTAGAAGTTGGTCAGCAGGATGCTTGGGTTTGTGGATGGAGATAAGGTTTTGGTGTTCAGATCTCAGAGATCTGTTTGGGGTGTATGGTGGAAGGATGTTCATTAAGGCAGGGCATGAGTCTGGGTAGAATATTAGTTTGTGAGCGGTGGTTAGTTGGAGATAGTCCAAGTGGTTAGGAAGCTCAAGCCAATTTAGAGACTGACGGGTAAGGCAGTGGTGAGTTGAGGTTTTGGATTTGGTTGCGAATTTAGAGATCTTATTATAGCAAGTTTCAAGTTTTGAGATGTTGGAAATAGACAGATTGGTTAAAAGAGGGGCTCCTTAAAGAAGAGAGGTTTGAAGGTATGTAATTGCCAGGGTGTGCCTAGAGGAGTTGGAAAGAAATTGGTTGTTTCTGTAGAGCATACCTAACTTTTGGTGGGTTTTCTTTATGTTTTGTTGAATGTGGAGATCGAATTTTAGGTGTTCGTCTATGGCAATGCCGAGTAGTTTAGCGGAAGGCACTACTTCTATAGCAGTGTTGGTTTGGCTGAGGACTTTGAAGGAATCTTTGTCAAAGGATGAGGAAACTCCGGAAGGGGTAAAAATTAGAATTTTGGATTTATTAGAGTTGAGGGAGAGGTGGTTTTGGTGCATCCAGTTCTCTGTAGTGGAAAAGGCTATTTGTGTTTTAGTCTGGAGTTCAGTAATGTTAGAGGCAGCACAAACTAATGTGGAGTCATCAGTGTATTGGATGACTGTGGTGTCAGGTATGACAGAGTGTAGATTATTTATAAAGATGTTGAGGAGCATGGGTCCGAGGATGGACCCCTGGGGAACACCGGTAGGTGTGGGCAAGAAGGAAGAGGTAGAGTTCATCCATCTGACAGCTTGAGATCTTTCAGATAGGTAACTGGAGAACCAGGAAAGAGTATTTGGGGAGAGATTAAGGTTGGCGAGATGAAAAAGTAGGTGTGTATGGGAGATGGTGTCAAAGGCTTTAGAAAGATCTAGTAGTACTGTGGATACAAGGAGTCCAGAGTCTCGGGCTCGGTTGACTGTTTCAAGGAAGGATAGTAAGGCAGTAATGGTGCTGTGGCCGGGGCGGAAGCCGTGTTGGGTGGAAGTAAGTAGGTGATTCTGTGTTAGGAAAGGTAAAAGCTGGTGGTGGACACATTTTTCTAGGACTTTAGATATTAGAGAGAGTAGGGCGATGGGGCGGAAATTATAGATAGTGGTGTTTTTACCTCCTTTGTGGAGAGGTAGGATGTAGGCTGAACACCAGAGTTTGGGTACATATGACTCATTTAAGGATCTGTTTATCAGGATGCTAATAGGGAGAGCAATACATTCAGCTGCGCATTTGAGGAAGGAGGAGGGTATGTTGTCAGGGGCATTGGAGCATGGTTTAAGATTAGATAAGAGCCTTTTTATGAAGCTGGTTGAAACTGGTTTGAACTGGAAATTCAAGAGACATTTATTAAGGTTATTGGGTGTTGAGGAGGGATGTTAGGTGGATTATTGTTTGGGAATGTTTTGTTTAGATTAGCTATGGATTCTGTGAAGAAGGTGTTGAAGTGAGAACTCAATTCCTTGTCAGTTAAACTAGGGTCTGGGCAGGGATTATTCTTGGTCCCTGGGTGGAGAAGGGAGTTAACTGATTTCCAAAATTGTTTCGGGTAATTATTGTTAGACTGAAGTTTACTATAGTAGTTTTTCTTTGTCTAAAGTGATTAGTTTTTTTACTTGGTTGCAAAGTTGGGTGTATTGGAGCAAGGAAGAAGGCAGTTTATTTTTCTGATAATGCTTCCAGGCTTTGTCTCTGTGATGCATGATTTGTTTAGTATCTTTTGTCAGCCAAAGAGTAGAGTTAGTTTTGATTAGTTTGTTTCTTAGAGGGGCTAGGGAATTCAGAGTGTCTAGGAAAATAGAGTTGAAATGTTCTACAGCATTGTCTAGGGGGAGAGTGTTAAGGATTTGCCGGTTGATTAGTTTGAAGGTGTTTGTGAAAATTGTAGGGTTAAAGTTGCTAAGATTCCGAGTTTGAATGTACTGGTGATGAAATTGGGTGGAATTAGCTGACCGATGAGTGAAGGCAGGGAGATGGTCACTGAAAGTATCTGGGATGGTGCCTGAGAGAATTATTTTGTTGGGATGAGAAACTAGAATCCAGTCCAAGATGGATCCAGGAGGGTGGATTTTGTTAGGACGAGTTGTTGAATGGATTACTTGGGTGAAGTTGTATAGGTTAATGGATAGAGAAGGGGAAGGTGAGTTGATTTTATTCCAGTCTATATTAACGTCGCCAAGAATGTAAGTTTCATATTTTATTTCAGTTGAGGCCCAGTGAAGAATATTTGCAAGGGTAGAGATGTTGTCGCCTGGGGAGATATATAAGGAGATAAAGCAGATATTCTTACGTTTATTCAATCTGAGGAGACCTGTAGTTAGTTCAGTATTTTTAAAATGTGGGGTTGGGATTTGCAGAGGGATTAGAGAGAGATGGTTAGAGTAGATTAGAGCAGAGCCTCCACCTTTTTTATTTAAACAATCATTTCTTTGAATGTGGAAGCCTGGAGGTAAGATTTCAGGGTCAGTAATATAAGGTTTTAGCCAGGTTTCAGAGATGGCTAAGATGTCTGGTTGATTGTGGTTTATCCAAGCTTGTAATTGGTGGATTTTATTGTTGAGGCTCTGAGCGTTGATGGTGAAGAACTTAAGTGTATTAAGAGAGAAAGTAGAGGAGGTAGAGGAAGGGGGGAAAGGGGTGTTAGTAGTAGGGGAGGAAGGGGGTGGAGGGAAGGGGTTGTTTGTATAGAGGCTGGGGCCTGGGTTAGGGTGGATATCTCCAGATAAGGCTATGGCATTACTGGCACCAGCTTTTGGACTTTTGGGTTGGTACAATAGGGCGTTGTTTGGGATTGGCTGTAGTTTAGGTTTAAAAATGTCTGTGGAGGTGGAAAAGACTTTGGGCTGGAAAAGGTGTAGAAGTTTAGGTGGAATAAGGAAGGAGGATATGTAGTGGAAGTGATTGAGTAGTGGAGGGTGAAGGTGAGTGTATGGGATGGTGTAAGCAGAAGGGGGGATGGGGGAGATTTGGAAGAGAAGGAAGTAGCATGATAAAGAGGAATTAGTAAGATGAGAAGGGAGCAGGGGAGTCAGGTAATGGTGAGAATTTGGGAGGGCATGTTTACAAAGGATGGGTTAAAGAAGGGTAAGAGTGGAAAGGAAGTGAAGGGTAGGAGAGGAGGTGAAGAGGAAGAAGGGGTGTTATAATTTAACAAATGGGAGAGGAGGAGCTTAGACAAGAGAGGGTGTAGCTGAGAGGAGAGGGGGGAGTAAGAGTAGTGAGGGAGGGGTAAGAGAAGAAAGATTGAGGGAGGAGTAAGGGTAGTGTGGGAGGAGTAAGAGAAGGAGGGGAAAATAAAATGGAGGACTGAGAATGGTTAATTGATAAAGGAGGGAGGGGTAAAGGAAGAGGATAGTAATTGGTTGATTGAGGTATGAAGGTGGAGTCTGTAAGGTATATATGTAGAGGTGCTGGAGGCGGGTGGGAAATGGGGGCAGGGTAGGGGAGCGGAGTGAGCCCGCAGGGCGAACGGAGCGGGTAGAGCCAAAGGAGAAGAATGTGAAGACAATCAGTAGAGAGTGGTAGTCAAACGTAAGCTTGTAGTGAATTGTGAGAGGAAGGAAGACTGAGGGAGAAAGGAGTGGAGGGTGGATATATGGAAGAAGGCCAGTAGGAGAAGGTAAGAGGTTTTATAAAGGGTAGAGAAGGGGTGTTTAAGGAGGAGAGAGGACAGATAGGTGAACCTGGGATAGGAGCACCACCTAGTGGCAAGTCAGTCTCAGGTGGTAAGGACCCAGAAAGAGAGCTATCAAGTGGAAGGAAGGAGGGAGATATCATGGACCAGGATAGAGGGAGTAATTATAAAAAGATCGAAAAGGATTAGTTAATCAGAATGAGAGAGAGGGGTTGTGGATGCTGGCTAGCCTAGCAGGTAAGCGTACTGCAAACTGGTGTAAAATGTATATTATTACTACAAGGTGTTAAGCAGTACACATACTTTACTTAAAGTATTTGTTAGGAGTTGTACTCAGGGAGCAGTATGGGCTCTCAGTTTGTTTTGCAAGTGTCCTTTTTGTGGGTTCTTGGCAAGAGCCTCCGGGAGGGCACTGTTGGTGGGTTAGAGCAGAATAGGCAGGAGCCTAAGCTAGAAGAAGCAATGGAGGGAGAAAAAATATGAAGAAACAGGCTGAGTATGAGCCAAGTGTTTGCAGGCAGATTGTTATTAAGCTTACACATTTACATTTCAGAAATTAAAGTATGTAGTAACAGAGCTAGAGAGAACTAACATTCTTACAAATAGCTAAGGTACAGACAGGTAAACTAAGAATAAAACCGTTTCTTGGGTATAAGGTTACTTTAAGAAAGCAACAATAATATGTTAGACAGACTGACTGAAAGCAACTAGTAATTGAGTGCAGATAGGTAACAAATGTGAGTTAGACTGTCCCTGTTAGACAGAGTAATTTAGTTTAGTCTAACAGAAATTAATTACAGACAAAATAAAATGCACAGTAGGAACAAGTTGCAATGGCTGAACTTTGGTTAGTGACTAAGGCAACCCTAAAAAACAGTTAATTTGGAATCCTCAAGCAAGCGAGGACACCATACACAAAAACAACTGTCGATTGAGGGCAATAGCGAAACTTACATACATGCCGATTAATGACAAAGTAGAGCCCCAAACAGCTATTGCAAACCACGTGCTAAATGCTAGAAAAGTTGTGCGTTTACAGAAACAGAAGGAAGTGATAACAAAGTACCACTTACTAAGCAACTAGCACAATTTAATATAATTGAGTGTACATTCTCAAAAATGCATCAGTAGAAGCTACTTGTACATATTCATTAAACGACTAAAAAACAAACCTTATCGGGAAACACAAGTTCCAAATGCACAGCGCTTTAATGATTAAGCGTTTGCAGCAGAAATATAAACACAAGTTCCGAATGCACAGTGCTTTAATGATTAAGCGTTTGCAGCAGAAAATATACTAGTTATGATTTAAAACAGAGGAACTATCCCTACTATGTAACAAATTAAGGTAACTAATGCAGGCTCAAAGAATCTACTAGGAGCAGACCCTGTCGAGTAGACACTTTCCGCGTATAAAGCGCCTTATTAATTAGGCATTTGCAGCGGGAAAAAATACATTTAGTTAATACTTAGAAAAGCCAGCAAAGTGAAAAAAAAGCACATAAAAACAAGTCCAGAGGTACAGTTAGCAGGGGAGTCCTTTAAACAAACTTACCTTCAGGCATGGACACAGGAGCCAGGGATGCACAGCAGCCGGGGGCCAGGATAGAGAAATTAAGATGGCGTCTGCATGGAAGTGGGGGCTATATAGAGTAGGAGCGGAAAAAGGTGGAAAGGGAGGAGTAAGTGGGCACGGGAGGAAAGGGAAAGTACAGTGGTAGCAGAATACACACCAGAAGTCGTAAGGGAGAAGCTGGCAGGTCAGGAAGTAAGACAGAGAGGAATTACAGAGGGTAGAGAGAAAGGGGAGATTACAGTACTAGTGACAGGGTCACACCAGGAATAGTCAATAAGAAAAGGAAGTAGTTTAAGGGAGACAAGATATGAAGAAAAATAAGATTAGAGGGACAGGATCCAACCAGTAGGAGAAGGTAAGAGGTTTTATAAAGGGTAGAGAAGGGGTGTTTAAGGAGGAGAGAGGACAGATAGGTGAACCTGGGATAGGAGCACCACCTAGTGGCAAGTCAGTCTCAGGTGGTAAGGACCCAGAAAGAGAGATATCAAGTAGAAGGAAGGAGGGAGATATCATGGACCAGGATAGAGGGAGTAATTATAAAAAGGTAGAAAAGGATTAGTTAATCAGTGTGAGAGAGAGGGGTTGTGGCTGCTGGCCAGCCTAGCAGGTAAGCGTACTGCGACCTGGTGTAAAATGTATATTATTACTACAAGGTGTTAAGCAGTACACATACTTTACTTAAAGTCTTTGTTAGGAGTTGTACTCATGGAGCAGTATGGGCTCTCAGTTTGTTTTGCAAGTGTCCTTTTTGTGGGTTCTTGGCAAGAGCCTCCGGGAGGGCACTATTGGTGGGTTAGAGCAGGATAGGCAGGAGCCTAAGTTTACTTAAAGTCTTTGTTAGGAGTTGTACTCAAGGAGCAGTATGGGCTCTTAGTTTGTTTTGCAAGTGTCCTTTTTGTGGGTTTTTGGCAAGAGCCTCCGGGAGGGCACTGCTGGTGGGTTAGAGCAGGATAGGCAGGAGCATAAGATTCAGGTGCAGACACAGGAGCCAGGGATGTACAGCAGCCGGGGGCCAGGATAGAGAAATTAAGACAGTAAATAGAAAATAGAAATTAAAAACAGTAAATAGAAAATTGTGCTCCTTATATAGAATAAAACCCTTCTTAACTCCAACAGCCAGAACCACAATTGCCCACTCCCATCTAATCTCGACTCTCCTTTACGCTTCACCCACATATAATAACCTAAAAAAAATAATCTTGCCAAACTAGCTAACTCCTATAATAATATAGCCAGATGTGCCACTGGGAACCCATTTAGAACTCACCACTGTCAGAACCTACAGCAGCTAGACTGGCTAGAACTAAAAAACTTTCTGATACTTTCCCAACTTACAGTGTTCAAAGGATATTCTACCAACCCAACAACACACTGATACTCAACAACCTTATAGCACCCTATAGAAATCTCAATTCCTTACGCTCTTCTAGCAAACTTCTTGCTAGCATCAGCAAGTCTAATAACTTGACAGGTGACTCCTTGTTCTCCAATACTGCTGGAAAGAACTGGAATCTTCTGCCAACTGATTTAACTGTACTATCCTCCCTTCCGCTCTTTAAACAAAGGCTCAAGACACATCTTAAAACACACTGATTATGCCCTTGTTGCAACCTTGACCAATCCTCTGTTTTCTCTACTGATATTTCTATACTGACTCCTTTCACCAATCAATACTGGTTACCCCTCTGGAAGTAGTTACTGTCACTAGTAAATTAAAATTACTTTGGATATGAATTTACTCTTTGAATGTACTGTAAATTACCTCAGATATCTTACTGTAAAGTGACTTGTCCTATCATGCATTGTTTATTCGTAAATTACTGTAATGTTCTTCACACCAATGCTCACTACTTAGTATTTTAACATCCTTTCTTTGTATAATTGTGCATGATATATTTGTGTGTTACTATATGAAATTTTTCTCAACGGGCCTCTACTGAAAATGGAAATATATTCAGTTGGACTCCCCCGGTAAACAAATATAAAATAAAAATAAAATAAATAATTACCTCATGTATCATAATGTAAAATGACTTGTCTTATCCCGTATGTCAATTTTTTGTTAGTGTAATTTTCTTCATTTTAATACTACTCCGTTAGTATTTTGAAATCCTCTCTTTTACTTTGTGATAATATTGTCTTTTTAAATTCTTTGTGCTAATATTGGAACTTTTCTCCCCAGGTCTCTACTGAAAATGGAAATATATCCAGTTAGACTAGCCCGGTAAACAAATGTAAAATAAAATAAATAAATAAAATAAAGTTGCTCTCAGAATGTTGAAAGAACTGACTTTGCATAAAAGCTGCCCTGGGTGCAGTATAAAATGTATCTCAGCATGACTGTAGGGATCAGATAATAATATGCACCCAGATAAACGCCCTGAGTGCAGTATAAAATGTATCTGGGCATGACTGCAGGGATCAAATAATAATATGCACCCAGATAAATACCCTGGGTGCAGTATAAAATGTATCTGGGCATGACTGCAGGGATCAGATAATAATATGCACCCAGATAAATGCCCTGGTTGCAGTATAAAATGTACATCAGCATTACTGCAGGGATCAGATGATAATAATATGCACCCAGATAAATGCCTGGGTGCAGTATAAAATGTACATCAGCATGGCTGTAGGGATCAGATAATAATATGCACCCAGATAAATGTCCTGGGTGCAGTATAAAACATACATTAGCATGGCTGCAAGGATCAGATAATAATATGCACCCAGATAAATGCCCTGGGTGTAGTATAAAATGTATCCCAGCATGACTGCAGGGATCAGATAATAACATGCACCCAGATAAACGCCCTGGGTGCAGTATAAAACGTATCCCAGCATGAATGCAGGGTTCAGATAATAATATGCTCACAGATAAATACCTGGGTGCAGTATAAAACATATTCCAGCATGACTGCAGGGATCAGATAATAATATGTCCCCAGATAAATGCCCTGGGTGCAGTATAAAATGTATCCCGGCATGACTGCAGGGATCAGATAATAATATGTCCCCAGATAAACGCCCTGGGTGCAGTATAAAATGTATCTCAGCATGACAGCAGGGATCAGATAATAATATGCATGCAGATAAATGCCTGGATGCAGTATAACACATATCCCAGCATGACTGCAGGGATCAGATAATAATATGCACCCAGATAAATGCCCTGAGTGCAGTATAAAATGTATCCCAACATGGCTGTAGGGATCAGATAATAATATGCATCCAGATAAACGCCCGGGGTGCAGTATAAAATGTATCCCAGCATGATTGCAGGGATCAGATAATAATATGCACCCAGATAAATGCCCTGGTGCAGTATAAAATGTATCTCGGCATGACTGCAGTGATCAGATAATAATATGCACCCAGAAAAATGCTCTGGGTGCAGTATAAAATGTATCCCAGCATGATTGCAGGGATCAGATAATAATATGCACCCAGATAAATGCCCGGGGTGCAGTATAAAACATACATCAGCATGACTGCAGGGATCAGATAATAATATGCACCCAGATAAACGCCCTTGGTGCAGTATAAAATGTATCCCAGCATGATTGCAGGGATCAGATAATAATATGCACCCAGATAAACGCCCTTGGTGCAGTATAAAATGTATCTCAGCATAATTGCAGGGATCAGATAATAATATGCGTCCAGATAAATGCCCGGGGTGCAGTATAAAATGTATCCCGGCATGACTGCAGGGATCAGATAATAATATGTCCCCAGATAAACGCCCTGGGTGCAGTATAAAATGTATCTCAGCATGACAGCAGGGATCAGATAATAATATGCATGCAGATAAATGCCTGGATGCAGTATAACACATATCCCAGCATGACTGCAGGGATCAGATAATAATATGCACCCAGATAAATGCCCTGAGTGCAGTATAAAATGTATCCCAACATGGCTGTAGGGATCAGATAATAATATGCATCCAGATAAACGCCCGGGGTGCAGTATAAAATGTATCCCAGCATGATTGCAGGGATCAGATAATAATATGCACCCAGATAAACGCCCGGGGCGTAGTATAAAATGTACCCCAGCATGGCTGCAGGGATCAGATAATAATATGCATCCAGATAAATGCCCTGGGTGCAGTATAAAATGTATCCCAGCATGATTGCAGGGATCAGATAATAATATGCACCCAGATAAATGCCCTGGTGCAGTATAAAATGTATCTCAGCATGACTGCAGGGATCAGATAATAATATGCACCCAGATAAATGCCCTGGTGCAGTATAAAATGTATCTTGGCATGACTGCAGTGATCAGATAATAATATGCACCCAGATAAATGCCCTGGGTGCAGTATAAAATGTATCCCAGCATGATTGCAGGGATCAGATAATAATATACACCCAGATAAACGCCCGGGGTGCAGTATAAAACATACATCAGCATGACTGCAGGGATCAGATAATAATATGCACCCAGATAAATGCCCTGGGTGCAGTATAAAATGTATCTCAGCATGACTGCAGGGATCAGATAATAATATGCACACAGATAAATGCCCTGGGTGCAGTATAAAATGTACCTTGGCATGACTGCAGGGATCAGATAATAATATGCACCCAGATAAATGCCCTGGGTACAGTATAAAATGTATCTCAGCATGACTGCAGGGATCAGATAATAATATGTACCCGGATAAACACCCTGGGTGTAGTATAAAATGTATCTCAGCATGACTGTAGGGATCAGATAATAATATGTACCCAGATAAACGCCCGGGGTGCAGTATAAAATGTATCCCAGCATGGCTGCAGGGATCAGATAATAATATGAAAGAATCCATGAATTTAACTCAGCTATGTATATATGTCACATGCAATATATCTAGAGACAGAAGCAAACAGTTTTTTACTCTCAGGCAACATTTGTAAGATAAGCATTAAGCAGCATTACTCAGTCTTCTGGTTCCTTCCACATATCGGACACTTGATAACATGGTTCTGTCAAGGAAAACAAAAGATAAAAATTTCTAATAATTCACTAAATATTAAAATACCATTCTGAACCCAAATTACTGCAAAAAATAATTTATTTGAATCACTTCCTCCAGAAATCCAGTGAAACTGTGATGCAATATGCACCTGAAATGAAGCATTGTGAAAGTCACTATGAAATTTGGTGCAAACTTCAGTGAAGAACCGAGGAAGACTTCCATCAGATGTAGTCACACTGACGCTTGCTACAAAGACATTAGTTGGCTCTGAATGCCTTTTTCAAGCACTTTAGATGGATGGTAAGACAGCAATAGGTCTATACTCGCTAAGTTCAAGCAAGAGTACCACCCTTATGAATGGGAATTATGAAAGTTTATTTCCAGATTTTTGTGACACAGGATTCTGTTATACATCTATTAATGAGTATGAAGATGGGATATCCTAGGATGTCAGCTGCCCGTATGATGCATTCTGCTGGATAGAGATGAGATATCCTAGGATGTCAGCTGCCTGTTTGCTGTATTCAGTTGGAGGATTTTACCATCTGTAAGTGCAGGTAGTTTTAACTTTCACATTAATTTTTTTCAGTGTAGTAATGGGTAGAGGTTTTAATTATATGGTGGTTAAATTAGCAGTGGTAATAATGTGTACTTTTAAAGAATTGCTGCAAGAGAGGTTACTGCATTACTGAAATATGTATTAAAGTAGTGAGTTATGTTATGTTCAGGTTATGTTTTTTATGCTCAGGCTGATTAGGTAAGGGGGTGGGTTTGTGAGCTTTGCCAGGGATCATGAGTCTGTTAATGGTTGCCCAAAAGTATTATGATTGCTGATATGATTGCTCTGCAAGTGATAATAATGACTGTTTTATCCTTTTAGACTATAGTTTTGACCAGATTGCAAACAGTCTTATAGTTTTTGCTAGTTGAATGGAGCTCTAAAGGTATGCCAACACCTCCAGACAATATTTTTTTGTTTCAACAACTGTTTTGTGTCTTGGATAATCCAAGGGGCTGTGTTTGACTTTATGCATTTCCTTCAAGATATGGTTAGAAAATTTAGGACATTAAAAAAAATCAATTTCAATTGATTTGCCCTGGAGGACCTTACCTGGTTCCAGTTACAGTACTGCATGGTGGGAATAAACATTTTTTGAACCGATGTGTGAGAGATCATGAACTAGGTTATGAGTATGGGTCAGAGGGTTCTTAATGTAGCTTCTGATTGTATAAGTGGTGTGATGATTACTTATATGTACCAGCTTCAGGGATTTTTTGGGGACTGGAGGTAAGACTGCGGTCAAGGACTGATGGTGTATTGGTGGCCTTGATAAATCTGCTAGGGAAATTAATTGTGTGAAGTTACAGGGACTTAATGAGTTTATAGCAGCTGCTTTTGGTGAGTTGGCCCAGCTAAAGATAAAATCAAGTATTATGGTTTCTTGAGAGATATTTTCTTTAACCCAGTATAATATATCCTCAAGGGTTTTTGTGTTTTTGCTTGGAGGTAAGTAGAGTTCCATGATGTAGATTTTTTTTTTTTTTGTTAACTTATAGCATGCTAACAAGGATGATTTTGTCTTTATTGACTGTGTGCATGTTATGTGAGGGAGGCTTTAGTTGGAATATTTCATGATACATAACAGCAGTAGCTCTGACTCCTTTAGCGTTATAATCTGTCTTTAATGAATTTCAACCAGGCAGTAAGAAATCTTCATCTTTAATGGAGGACTTTAATCAGGTTTCTGTGAGGCCAAGGACATCAGGGGTATAATGGGTTATCCACAAGTTCAGTTCAATTATTTTATTATGGTGGCTTTGTATATTTAAGTTAAAATGTTTTAAGCAGTAGTTATTATGAAAGTGATGGAAAAGTTATTTGTGATTGATCTTTGTGTAGGAATGCAACTGGAATGACACATGCTAACATCAGTTGAAGGGACAATGTTAAGGTGAACATCTGCAGATATTGTTGGTGTTGTGAGGATTACAGAGAGGAATGTATCTGGCCACAGAAGTTTGTTGAGGATGTATAGAAGGTATTGGTATTGTTTTGATTTATATGGTAGACACCTGGTGCTAAATAAGTGTAGTGACCAAACAGTATAAAACTCTGAAGTGACAGTAGGCAATGGATGGTGCTGACTGGGTGATTTGGGAGTTGGTATACAGGAATCCATTGAAGGTGTAAATGCGACAGATGACACCAAGTGGAACATGTTATAATGAGAAGCTGTGGTCACATAGTGCATATACAAAGCATTATAGGATTAGTCTAAGATAATTAACGTGGAGGTAGAAGGTACTGAGTAAAGCCTAATTATTGTTTGACAGGCTAAGGTAATTATTAAAAAGGCGTGTGAGCTTCGCAGATTGGGGATCAGGATATAATCAGCTCTGACAAGCCTTATCTGCAAGGCCATGGAGTGTATTATCATGGAACTTATAAACAAAGACATTGGCAACCTTCAAACACTGGACCCCACCCAGTTTGGGTTTGTGAAGGGCCGATCTTGTCTCCTGAACCTGATTGACTTCTTTGAATCAGTCTCCAGAGCCATGGACAAGGGTAAGGTGGTCCACACAGCCTATCTAGACCTTGCCAAGGCCTTTGACACCATCCCCCACTCTGGAATCATAGATAAACTTACTAAGTTGGGCATTAATCCCTATGTCACCCAATGGGTTGCTAAATGGCTTACTGATAGAACCCACACTGTAAAAGTAGCCGACTCCAAATCCAGCTCCAGACAAGTGACAAGTGGAGTACCTCAGGGTTCAGTCCTGGGGCCGCTCTTGTTTGGCATCTACTTCTCTGAAGTACAGGTCAACACTAAGGGACTCTGGCTAACAAAGTTTGCAGATGACTGCAAACTGGGAGCCATTATTGAATCCCCAAATGATGTGGATACTCTACAAAAGGGTCTTACAGAAACAGATGCTTGGTGCCAGAGCCATGGGCTCAAGCTCAATACCAAGAAATGTATTGTTATCCCCTTTGGGAAAAAACATGTATACATGAATTACCATATAGGTGGCAGTACACTAAACACAGAAAGTGTGATAAGAGACTTAGGGACACAGGTGGACAGTGGTCTCACCTTCGATAACCACATCGCCACAACAGTCAGGAAATCCTTCTATGTGGCACACCTCATCACGAAGGGCTTTTCATCCAGAAAAAAGGAGGTCATTGTCCCACTGTACTCATCCCTCATTAGACACATTATAGAATACAATGCCCCATTTGGTATGTACCTCTCAAGACATCTGCAACAACTGTAAAGGCCTCAGAAATACCTCACTAAAAGAATCACAGGCCTAAAGCAGATTCCCTACGCTGACCGCCTTAAAAAACTCCAGCTATACTCTGTTGCATATCGTCTACTCAGAGGCGATCTCTGCTTAACATACAAGGCCATGTCAAACCCAGAGCTGTTGGACATGCTACACTTAAAGAAATCCCAATCCCTCAGAGCTACACGCTCCAGGGATCTAAACCTTGTCATCACAATAAACAAAACATGCTGGAGGGATAGGTTCCTGACCCAGAGACTCCCCAGGCTCTGGAATAGATTGCCCATACATGTCAAGCAGAGTGCCTCTTTGGACCTCTTCAAGAGGAACTTTGACGATTGGATGGGAGAAAGGAAATTCACCCCAGGGATCATGTCAGTTGCCCTGCTAGACAGGGGTCCAGGAAAGTAAATAATGTGGGAAGAAATAGCCAGGGAATTGTTATGGCTAGGCTTGTATAGGCCCTAGGGCTGATAGCCTAGTACCAACCTATGAACCTATGAACCTATAATCAATGTGGAAGAATCTGACAGAGGGGTGTGTGAAGGTTAAACTGCTGAATTATGTGTGAAGGTGATAGGATGTCCAGGAAGAGAGTTTTGCACAGAAGGGATTGATACCCTTCTTAAGTACTGTACTGTGACTCTCAAAGGGGAGATATTCCACTGATAGGTGAGTAGCAATGATAGCAATATGAAGGGAGGAGACAGTTCTAGTAAGAAAGGTACAAAAGTAGTAGGTAGTTCTGGAGGCAACTAACCCAGCAGAGGATCAGATAAGAAGGTAGGCAGTGGGAATGAAGCTAGGAAAATAGATCATAGTCTTGTGGATGGGGAGCTTTCAGCCAGTCAGCTGAGCAATTTCTAACATTTAAATGATATTATATATATATATATATATATATATATATATATATATATATATATATATATATATATATATATACTGTATCTATAAGTTCATAAATTTAGAGAGATTTGTATCAAGTATTTGAACTCTCAGAAGTCTGAGACCTTCAAATATTTGCAAAATAGTTTTAAAATTAACTTTTCAGTTTTAACTATATTTGGTTGTGCATAATCTTACTAGAACGAGAACTGAGAATTTGCCCTTTTTGCAATGTAGTGTGATCTAGAAGTTGGTATATATAAGTTTCAGGTAGTGTTGAGGGTGCAGGAGGGCTTGCTCACTACAAAAATAGTTTTTTTTACATTATATTTTTTGAGGCATTTTGAACTCAAACATACTAGCAGACAAAATCAGCTCTAACTTTACCTCCCTACCTCCTCTCAGAAAATACCATCAAATGGAACTCCTCTATTATCACTAGGAAGCAGGTCCTTAATGCTCTCTCTGTAAGACCAAGAACACTGCATCAGTGGTCCCTGACAACACCCCAGGCTGCCTTCTAAATAGCATTAAACATGACCTATCAAGACCTCCGGAAACACTTTTTAACCTGAGCTTCCAAACAGGGTTTGTGCTTCAGAAATGGAGAACAATAATTAATGTCCCTTTACACAAAGGTGGGCCATCTGACCCTGGAAACTACTGACCCATAAGTCTCACTAGTCTCATATGCAAATTGATGGAAAGAATTATCATGGAAATGATTAATAATCACATAGGAAACCTCCAGACACTGTACCCAAACCAGTTTGGTTTCATTAAGGGCAGATCATTCCTACTCAACCTGGTGGACTTCTTTGAGAAGGTCACCAAACCAATGGATGAGGGCAAAATGGTTCACACTGCCTACCTTAATATGATCAAGGCAGTTGACATAATACCCCACTCAGGCATTGTTGGTAATCTTAAAAGATTAGCTATAGACTGCTATGTCACCTAGTGGATTGTCAACTGGCTCCAAGACAGGACCCAGGAAGTTAGAACTGGGGAATCCACCTCTATAAAGTGGCCAGTTACAAAAGAAGTCCCTCAGGGACTGGTCCTCAGGCTGCCCTTTTTTGGCATCTACTTCTTTGAAGTCATAGCCGATGTCAAGGGTCTCTAGATGACCAAATTTGCAGACAATTGCAAATTAGGAGCACTTATAGAATGGCTCACCAATACTAATGTTCTCCAAGAAGGACTGATACAGACAAATAACTGGTGTCAGAGCCACAGCCTAAAACTGAATGCCAAAAAATGCATAATAGCATCATATGGGAAATCAGCTACTCCTGGTAACTGCCATATTGAAAACATACCCCTAAGAGTCAACCCAGTAGTCAGGGACTTGGTTTCACATGTAGACAGTAATCTAGCCTTTGACCATCATGTGTCTAATGTAGTGAAAAAATCATTCTAGTGTCAGCGCCATAACAGGTAGCACACTGCCTTTTGGTGCAAAAGGCTGTGGGTTCTATTCCAATACCAGGTAAATTGAGTACTGACACTGCAGTGCATCATAAGGGTGTGCTGCACTCCTGAGTGTGTTGTTCTTTGGATGAGATGTTAAACAGAGGCCCCCATCTGCTTAAGTTGATGGCAACTTATGTGGGTGTGAAAGATTACACAGCAGCTATTGAAAAGAGTAGAAGTCCTTTATTTATATACGAAAAGCAACTCTTACTTACAACATAGTTACATATTACATGTGTACGAATATAAAAGTATACAAATATCTTTACACATTCATAATTTCCTTCATAATCATATGAAATGTTCATTCCTATTAGACCCCCCACTCTTTTTTCCATAACCATCATCTGAGTTTAGTTAATACTGTTGGTAAAATCCATTTACCATTAAACATAATTTCATTCATTCATTCATTCCATAAAAATAGCATGTCATAAAATAACTGTTTATCTATTCTTTTAACAAATTCTTTACTTTTGTTCTTATAACAAATGATAAATATTGAATCATATCCATGTTTATTTTGTGGACCTTTTCTCCCCTGGCCTCCACTGAAAACGAGCTCCCCGAGCCTAGTGGACCTCCCCGGTCATCAAACTGGAATAAATAATAAATATATATAAATATATTTTATCCACTTATTTTACATCTTCAAAAAAATCTTTACATAGCTTTCCCCATAATTTTTTATTCTTTTACATTTCAAAAACATGTTTCATAGTTTCTTCTTCATGATAATATAAACATATGAGATCCAGACTCCACAAATAAATCTTGAGATTCGACTTTCTAATTTTATGCCATTATTTTTACAGCTTTAATGTTTTCATCTGTTAAGATTTTCTTGTGGTTTTACATAGTGATGTTTTATCATTATATTCTTGTACCATATACTTTTCTATCTTTTCCTATATTACCAAATTTTATTTTACACAATTTTTTTTCTTCGTAACATTTTATTTCTTTATATATAAAGCCTTCTCTCTTTTGCTCTTTTTACCAAACCCCAAAATGTATCATATTTATACCGTTTTACTACTGATCTCTCATCTTTTTCATTTATCTACTTTAACACTTTGTACAAATTTAAGCAGCTTATACCACTAGGTTAATTAACCCCAGACTTCATTTTTTATTCAGATACAAAACTCCTGTTTTTACAGGGTTTAATCTAGAACCCTCTATAAATGTATAACATATCTGCAATAATGCCTTTTCAAATACTGTTGGACAACTTAAATACACTTGCTAAGTAGGTTATTTTTTCAACAGATGGAATTTATCAAATAAGCCTTTTTTCTAAATGATTATATATATGTGTTCTCTAGAAATGTCAGGTTTGTCTCATTTCTTCTGTTGTTTTTGTTTTTTTCATTTATTTCTACTTATATTTCCATTCCCAATGTTTATACTTAACACAGAAATTTTGTTCATTGTAACATATATACCCCCTATCATTACTACATTTCCTAAACCGTTACTTTTCTCTTGATTTAAAGCCACCTCTATCATCTCCAGACACTCATTCATAAAAATTATTACTTATTTTATCCAAATTATTTTTGCAATTGTTATAATGTCTGTGACACCCGTGCACAGGCCCAGCAATCAAAGAGCCTCAATCCTCGTCAGTAACACCAGTGAGGGGCATCCATATAGGGAAAGGATAACAAATACACACAGTAAAGTACAATTTAACACCAGTGAGGGGCGTCCATATAGGGAAAGGATAACAAATACACACAGTAAAGTACAATTTAACACCAGTGAGGGGCGTCCATATAGGGAAAGGATAATAAATACACACACAGTAAAGTACAATTTAACACCAGTGAGGGGCATCCATATAGGGAAAGGATAACAAATACACACAGTAAAGTACAATTTAACACCAGTGAGGGGTGTCCATATAGGGAAAGGATAATAAATACACACAGTAAAGTACAATTTAACACCAGTGAGGGGCGTCCATATAGGGATAGGATAATAAATACACACAGTAAAGTACAATTTAACACCAGTGAGGGGCTCCATATAGGGAAAGGATAACAAATACACACAGTAAAGTACAATTTAACACCAGTGAGGGGTGTCCATATAGGAAAAGGATAATAAATACACACAGTAAAGTACAATTTAACACCAGTGAGGGGTGTCCATATAGGGAAAGGATAATAAATACACACAGTAAAGTACAATTTAACACCAGTGAGGGGCGTCCATATAGGGATAGGATAATAAATACACACAGTAAAGTACAATTTAACACCAGTGAGGGGCGTCCATATAGGGAAAGGATAACAAATACACACAGTAAAGTACAATTTAACACCAGTGAGGGGCGTCCATATAGGGAAAGGATAATAAATACACACAGTAAAGTAAAATTTCCCTTAAGAGCACACTTAGATCACAGTCAGCCTGGGGATGGTTTCTCCCTTTCTTTCCATGTCCCCAATAAGACTCCCCAGTGGCACAGCTATAGGGTCCAGATCTCAACCAAGTGGGCAAGCTAAAACCTCCTGCACCCTCTCTGTCCAGCCAGTGCTTCTTGTCCCTGCCCAACCAGCTGACACACACATGCACACACACACACACACACACACACACACACACACACACACACACACACACACACACACACACACACACACACACACACACACACACACACACACACACACACACACACACACTCACTTTGAAATATGAGTTATATACAACTACACACACACTTCTGGGGAAGGCTTTCACAGGTTCTCCAGCTGTGCCCCTTTTACCCAGACTATAAAGTAGTACCACTTGCCACCACCCACTAATATTTATCAGCTACTAAAAGGCCCTTAAAAGGATTCCAATGATTACTGTGCAATATTGTTATCCAAATGGTAAGTGTGACTGAACATCAAGGCTATTGGAACAGCTTTGTACAATATCAGTAAATACATGCAATGTACGCTTAGAGATTAAATTATCTCTACACAAAACAGCCACACATGAAAGGTTTAAAACATTTAATAATAAATAATAAAAACACAAGACAATACCTCTTACTACACAGTAACCACGATTCCTCTAGTACTCCTCCACAAAAACTCTGACAAGAAAATCAAAAAACATCCGCTGGCTTTACCATAAAGGGACTGCCCTCCGAAATGTTCCACAAGTTTACACCAATACTTGTGCTTAAAAAATTATAAAAAGCACAATCAAATGCACCGAAGCAGTACTCAAAAAATGTACTTCCACTCCTCAGGAAACAGCAAAAAATTGTTTAATAAATAAAATAAACCACAACCACAGAACAGAACTGGGATTGAGCGCGCTTTCATCTATGATACATTGACTTCATCAGAATCCTGAAGTCGATGTATCATAGATGAAAGCGCGCTCAATCCCAGTTCTGTTCTGTGGTTGTGGTTTATTTTATTTATTAAACAATTTTTTGCTGTTTCCTGAGGAGTGGAAGTACATTTTTTGAGTACTGCTTCGGTGCATTTGATTGTGCTTTTTACAATTTTTTAAGCACAAGTATTGGTGTAAACTTGTGGAACATTTCGGAGGGCAGTCCCTTTATGGTAAAGCCAGCAGATGTTTTTTGATTTTCTTGTCTTACTACACAGTGCTAGTCAAGAGTTCATAGATCACAGAGAAATACTTAAAATAATACAGTAGAAAAGTTCTGACATCAATAAAGAAAAAAATATATAATCTTCCTAGTTCCTAACTATATCTAAGAGAAAACACAGCTCTAAAATAAACTTACATATAGAACACAGGCAGTGCTGTTGAGATGGATGTTCTCAAGATAAATGCCCTTATTCTTTCTGCCCTTAAATTGTTAACACAGTACCAGTGATTCATTCCAGATTACATCATTTCTTTCTGGTTCCCAGGCTAACAGAAACTCAGAGGTTAATAGCCCTTTTGATATTGCAGCTGGTCAGGAAGTCAGAGCAATAAAAGAAATTATACATGCAAATTCTAATAACTAACTCTGGTCTCAAAACAATAGCCAGAATTCCTTCATCCAAACATATCAGCTCCGAGTTTTAGATGAAAGAATTTCACAATGCTTGACTTATCATCTTTCTTACAGAAGAGTGCACTGTTACATTTTCTGCAGTTCAGCATTCAATACTGTCCTTTCACATTTAAGAGAACAACCCTGTGGCTTATATTAATATTTATAAATGATAGAATTATCTATAAATTCTATCTAGCTAGGCTGGCTGCCTTCACCTATCTTCACAATGTCATTTGCATATGTTAACAGAACAGGAATTCTTAACCCTTCAGGTGTTGTATACTCTGCCTCCTTCATTTTGTAATTTATTTCACATATTATCACATTCATAAAATAAAGTATATAACTTATTGGGCATCCCTGTCTTACATCACTCTTCATATGTACCTCTTGGCTTAACCAGCCATTTACAAGTATTTTACTTTGTTATTACTCTACACTGGCATACGTAGTTTCCTAACATTCTCACTTATATTATATTATTTCATGTCCAATTGCATCAAATGCCTTATTAAGGTCTCCTGTCATGATTTTTGCTTTTTCTTTTCTATTCATAATATCATCCACAAATTTTCTATCACACACACACACACACACACACACACACACACACACACACACACACACACACACACACACACACACACACACACACACACACATATAATTGGTCTCCAGTTTTTTAATTGCCTTCTATCTTCTTTCTTATATATGAATTTAAGTATGCCATTACATGAATGTTTATGCATAAAACCTTCATTTAACCACTCATTCAATACCTTTAAAATATTTTTTTGTCAGTCCCTTACTTTTTTATACACTTCATACCTTATTTCATCTGGGCCTCCACCCAAATCTACATTTGCTTGTCCTGATACTTTCTTTCGCTCATTTAAAGAAATCTCCTTTTCCAACTCTTTATTCCCTTTTCTGTTAACTTTTTCTATCCTCCGTGTTTTTTTTCGCTACCTTCTTTTTTCTTCAAGCTTTTCTTATACATATTGTACTACATTGTCCTAATCTTTTCCTGACTTCTTCTATTTCTCCTTTCACATTTTTATTCTCTCATCACTCTATTGTCTGCCTTTAATAAGTTCCTTAATAATTCAATATGTCTTCTCTTTTTCCTTGTAAAATTATCTTTGCTTATATAACAATTCTTGTGTTTTTTATTTCTTTCATATAATTCTTTATGTTATATGTCCTTTTGTCCTTTTATATTTTCTTTCTCACACAATATTGGCACTTTAAAAACATTGTTATATTTTCCTTAAATATATTATTATCTTTCTTTCTTCATTTCATGCTTTTTCATTTATCCTTTTTAATCTTTTGCCTATTTTAATATATTCCTTTGCCTTTATATCTAGCCATATTGCAAAATGATCAGAAAATCCTGTTTCAACTAACCCCCCTTCTCCTATAACTAAACCTCCTGATACTATCAAATAATCTACTACAGTTCTATGGATGCCCCTTTTGTAAGGCCATGAATTTTTGTCCCAAAGTTTTAACTTATCAGTATGTAAAATACTGACAGTGATATAGCTGTTTATGGAATTAATGTAATGTGGTTAGTTAGCTGTTGTTGCTGTGGAGTGCACACCCATGAAAGCTAATCTCCCAGCCCCCCTTTTCTCCTTAAGTGTTTCCCTAACCCATAAACAGAGATTTTTGTTCAAAATCCTCTAGAAGTGACTTTTGTTGGGATAAGACTACTTAGTCAGATATCTGCTGCCTTTAAAAGTGTTAATAGAAAATACAAAAGTAAAAACCCAAACAAGTGCTTGAAAACTTAACACCCAAGAACAAAGTTGCAAAAGGTAGCATTAATTTGGCTGGAAGCTAGGGCTAATCCTTTTCCTAAAGGACTTCTGTCTGGTGTAGCACAACATTTTTTTGCTTCTACTAGTAGAAATAGCAGTTTATAACAACTAAATAAAGATAAACAGAGAATCTGCTTACAGATAGTTTTTTCTTCATAGCTTATCTGCTGCAATGGGTCAACCCACTCTGTTCACCCTCAGTTTGGTCCGCTACCCAACCCCAATTCTCACCCACCTGCATCATTTATATTTATACTGAACCTCACCACATCCCTTAAACCAGATAGCCAATCACTTAACATAATCCATCCCCCACAATTTAGAATACAGCACACATGCAACCCAATAATTACCATTACACCCCCTGCAAATCTGCTCCACCCACTTAAAGCCACACTCTACCACAAATAAACATATATAGTAGTCTATTCCTCCTCCTCCTCCAAACTAGTCACCTGACATAGATAAAAAGATGCATTCTCTACAAATCTTCATACTCCTCTTACTCACAACCTTTCCCTATCTTACCTCTTATCCAAACATACAATACCAAACAACACATCCCCCGCATAGCCTTTCTCCATTCCACTCCATACAACTTACAATATCTCTGTTGCTCCTGTTCTCTTTAATATATCCAACTTAGATTTATTTCGTATAGATACCTTTTGATACTTCCCCTCCCAAATCAAATCCATAAGACTATTAAACTAAAAAAATAGATCACCGCACCTGCTCCCTCACAAAAAAAATAACTAAAACTAAGTGGAGATATACACCCAAACCCTGGTCGAAATCCAACACAGCAATCCTCACAAATACCAGACTCTACCCACCCATCTCACACCTCCACCCTAAGACCCAATACCCCTAGTATTCTAATGATGAACATGAATGTAAGAAGCCTGGTAAACAACATACACAAGCTCCATGCAACCATCTCTCTGTACTCACCTGACATAGCTATTCTAACTGAAACATGGCTCAAGCCTCACATTAAAGACAATGAAATTCTTCCTCCTGGCTCATCCACAGTTTAGATAGAACAAAGAAACGTAGTGGAGGAATAGCAATCCTATATAAAAATTCTCTTAAACTCCAAATAATCTAATCTGACCTGCCTGCCATAAATAATAGTGAATTTCTAACCTGTCAACTGGAAATAACCCCTAACAAACACATAACCATAATCTCAGTCTACAGCCCTTCTGATAATAACCTTGCTACAATCAAAGACCTTTTCTCTTGGTCTTCCTCCTTATTTAATCAGGAGACCATTATTATTGGAGATTTCAATACAGATTGGCATACTTGCTCCTCAGATAGTCCCACTACTCTCATAAATCTCTATGCCTACACCTAAATTATAAACTCACCTACCAGGGCAGATAAACACAAGGGTAGACAGTCAATCCTAGATTGGATCTTAACAAACAAACCTTCACTCACCCAACTACTCAGACAACAACCTCCCTAAATCTACATTATGCAGACAAATTAGAAGTACAAAATGCTTTTCAGCAGCCATGTTGTTCAAATCTCTACTGCAGTACTGTATCTGGACTCCATCATTACACCTCCACCTTGACTCTGCTGTGGAATACTTTAAAAATAAATTCCCTGACGTTCTAAAGACCTTAGCTCCTATCAGAAAGGTGTATATAAAATTCAACCAGTCTCCATCTGCCTCTAGGTCTCCCTGGGCTGCCTCTCTGCTTGGAATGGAAACAGGAAGTGTTCCTGCACAACTAGTTCCAGTTGCAGCAAATATGAGTAGGGGTAGTTCCCTGATGTTCTGGCTAAATTTCCCTTAATAGTATAAGTGCCACCTTGGATTTCCCCTGAAAAGAGGTTACTAGTCTAGTGTGACTAAGCTGGTCAAGAAAGGATAAATAAATAAGATAGAAAGATAGATAGATATACAGATAGATAGATAAATAGATAGATGAATAAATAAATTCTATGCTGTACAACTTATACACCAAAGTATGGTACCTAGGTCCAAGGAGATCATTGTGCCACCGTATTCAGCATTCACTACACCTACCATTACATACAATGTCCCTTTTGGTATGTACCCAACTCAGCACCAAAAACAATTAAAACGTCCAAACAGATTCCTCACTAAAAGAATACAGGGCATAGAGTCCATGTTCTATGCAGATTACCTGAAAGCCTATCCCTGTATTCTGTCTCCTACAGGCTGTTGAGAGGAGTTCTATGCCTGGCATACAAGGAATTGTCAGACCCCACTTTGATGGACCCACTGCACATCTGCAAAACAAACAGTACCAGAATTACCTGTTCAAACATTTAAACCTTGCTGGTGATATAAACAGTACCTGCTAAACATACAAGTATGTATCCCAGAGATTACCACTTTTCTGGAACAGACTACCCCTCTGTAGGAAACAGAATTCTTCCCTAACCCAATTCAAGTGTAACTTGGAGAAATGGTTGGAAAACAGGAAAATCATCACTGGTTTTGCATCTATGTCTCTAATAGTTACAGACAGCAGGTAAATGTTTCTTCTCCAGAGAGCCTTCTTAAACTTATGAAGGGTACCAGAACTTGTCAGAGATGAGAGATGCTTGGCTAGGATTTAAAAGGCCTCAATGGTTGTTAGCCTAGTACAAACCTATGAGTAACTGACATATACTCATTTAGATGTACGTGGGTTCATAGAATTTTAGCAGGAAATTGAACAGAAAGATCATTAGTAGCTACTATAATTCCTAATAATTACTATCGCTTTCCATCACAGTTTCCGGGGCGAGACGGGAGGATTTGACAGTTAAGTCTCTACTCATCCAGGTTGCACTTGAAGAGGGCAAGCAGATTGCTGTTTATTACAAAGATGGAATCAATTGTAGAGGAGAAGAATTCTTTGAATGAGGTCTCATATAATCGAGAAATGTTTTATCAAGTCCTTCACACTCACATAAACAATGTTCATGTCATAGGTGTGTTTGAGGAGGGGACTTGAGAGTTCTAGATAGACATTTGCCAAATCTTAGTTCCTGAGTGGCATCTCATTCTCATCATATCTGTGCCAAGCCTGGTGATTGGAGTATCTGTGTGTTTCACTATGACACTTGCCATATCCTAGCTCCTGAGTGGCATCTCATTCTCACAGTATCTGTGCCAAGCCTGGTGAGTGGAGCATCACTGTGTTTGACTATGACACTTGCCATATCCTAGTTCCAGAGTGGCATCTCATTCTCACTGTATTTATGCCAAGCCTGGTGAGTGGAGTATCTGTGTGTTTCACTATGACACTTGCCATATCCTAGCTTCTGAGTGGCATCTCATTCCCATGGTAACTGTGCAATGCCTGGTGAGTGGAGTATCTGTGTGTATCAGTATGACACGTGTTGTATAGTAGCTCCAGAGTGGCATTCCATTCTCACTGTATCTGTGCCAAGCCTGGTGAGTGGAGTATCTGTGTGTCTCACGATGACACTTGCCATATCCTAGTTTCTGAGTGGCATCTCATTCTCACTGTATCTGTGCCAAGCCTGGTGAGTGGAGTATCTGTGTGTTTCACTATGACACTTGTCATATCCTAGCTCCCGAGTGGCATATCATTCTCACTGTATCTTTGCCAAGCCTGGTGAGTGGAGTATTTGTGTGTTTCACTATGACACTTGTCATATCCTAGCTCACGAGTGGCATATCATTCTCACTGTGTCTGTGCCAGGCCTAGTGAGTGGAGCATCTGTGTGTTTCACTATGACACTTGCCATATCCTAGCTATTGAGTGTCATCTCATTCTCACTGTATCTGTGCCAACCTTGGAGAATGGAGCATCTATGTGTTTCAGTATGACACTTGCCATATCCAAGCTCCTGAGTGGCATATCAATCTCACCGTATCTGTGCCAAGCCTAGTGAGTGGAGTATCTGTGTGTTTCACTGTGACATTTGCCATATCCTAGCTCCTGAGTGGCAAATCACTCTCACCGTATCTGTGCCAAGTTTAGTGAGTGGAGTATCTATGTGTTTCACTGTGACACTTGCCATATCCAAGCTCCTGAGTGGCATCTCATTCTCACCGTATCTGTGCCAAGCCTGGTGAGTGGGGTATCTGTGTATTTCACTATGAGACTTGCCAAATCCTAGCTCCTGAGTGGAATCTCATTCTCACCGTATCTGTGCCAAGCTTGGTGAGTGGAACATCTGTGTGTTTCACTATGACACTTTCCATATCCTAGCTGCTGAGTGGCATCTCATTCTCACTGTATCTGTGCCATGCCTGGTGAGTGGAGCATCTGTGTGTTTCACTATGATACTTGCCATATCCTAGCTCCTGAGTGGCATCTCATTCTCACTGTATCTGTGCCTGGTGAGTGGACTATTTTTTTGTTTCACTATGACACTTGAAATATCCTAGCTCCTGAGTGGCATCTCATTCTCACCGTATCTGTGCCAAGCCTGGTGAGTGGAACATCTGTGTGCTTCACTATGACACTTTCCATATCCTAGCTGCTGAGTGGCATCTCATTCTCACTGTATCTGTGCCAAGCCTGGTAAGTGGAGTATCTGTGTGTATCACTATGACACGTGCCATATACTAGCTCCTGACTGGCATCTTATTCTCACCATATCTGTGCCAAGCCTGGTGAGTGGAGTATCTGTGTGAATCAGTATGACAAATGCTGTATCCTAGATCCAGAGTGGCATCCCATTCTCACTGTATCTGTGCCAAGCCTGGTGAGTGGAGTATCTGTGTGTTTCACTATGACACTTGCCATATCCTAGTTTCTGTGTGGCATCTCATTCTCACAGTATCTGTGACAGGCCTGGAGAGTGGAGTATCTGTGTGTTTCACTATGACACTTGCCATATCTTAGCATCTGAGTGGCAGCTCATTCTCTCTGTATCTGTACCAAGCCTGCAGAGTGGAGTATCTGTGTGTTTCATTATGACACTTGCAATATCCTAGCTCCCTAGTGGCATCTCATTCTCACAGTATCTGTGCCAAGCCTGGTGAGTGGAGTATCTGTATGTTTCACTATGACACTTGCCATATCCAACTCCTGAGTGGCAATGCATTCTCACTGTATTTGTGCCACGCCTGTTGAGTGGAGTATCTGTGTGCTTTTCTATGACACTTGCCATATCTTAGCACCTGAGTGGCATCTCATTCTCACCGTATCTGTGCAAAGCTTGCTGAATGGAGCATCTGTGTATATCACTTTGACAGTTGCCATAGCCTAGCTCCTGAGTGGGACCTCATTCGCACCATATCAGTGCAAAGCCTGGTGAGTGCAGTATCTGTGTCTTTCACTATGACACTTGCCATATCCTAGCTACTGACTGGCATCTCATTCTCACTGTATCTCTGCCTGGTGAGTGGAGTATCTTTGTGTTTCACTATGACACATGCCATATCCTAGCTCCTGAGTGGCATCTCATTCTCACTGTATCTCTGCCAGGTGAGTGGAGTATCTTTGTGTTTCACTATGACACTTGAAATATCCTAGCTCCTGAGTGGCAACTCATTCTCACCGTATCTGTGCCACGCTTGGTGAGTGGAGCATCTGTATATTTAACTATGACACTTGCCATATCCTAGCTCCTGAGTGGCAACTCATTCTCACTGAATCTGTGCTAAGCCTTGTAAGTGGAGTATCTGTGTGTTTCACTATGACACGTGCCATATCCTATTTCCTGAGTGGCATCTCATTCTCACTGTATCTGTGTCAAGCCTGGTGAGTGGAGTATCTGTGTGTTTCACTATGACACTTGCCATATCCTAGTTTCTGTGTGGCATCTCATTCTCACAGTATCTGTGACAGGCCTGGAGAGTGGAGTATCTGTGTGTTTCACTATGACAATTGCCATATTTTAGCTCCTGAGTGGGATCTCATTCTCACCGTATCTGTGACAAGCCTGGTGAGTGGAGTATCTGTGTGTTTCACTATGACACTTGCCATATCTTAGCTTCTGAGTGGCAGCTCATTCTATCTGTATCTGTACCAAGCCTGCAGAGTGGAGTTTCTGTGTGTTTCACTATGACACTTGCAATATCCTAGCTCCTGAGTGGCATCTCATTCTCACAGTATCTGTGCCAAGCCTGGTGAGTGGAGTATCTGTATGTTTCACTATGACACTTGCCATATCCTAGCTCCTGAGTGGCAATGCATTCTCACTGAATCTGTGCCATGCCTGTTGAATGGAGTATCTGTGTGTTTCCCTATGACACTTGCCATATCTTAGCACCTGAGTGGCATCTCATTCTCACCGTATCTGTGCAAAGCCTGCTGAATGGAGCATCTGTGTATATCACTTTGACAGTTGCCATAGCCTAGCTCCTGAGTGGGACCTCATTCGCACCGTATCAGTGCAAAGCCTGGTGAGTAGAGTATCTGTGTCTTTCACTATGACACTTGCCATATCCTAGCTACTGAGTGGCATCTCATTCTCACCGTATCTTTGCCAAGCCCGGTGAGTGGAGTATCTGTGTGTTTCACTATGACACTTGCCATATCCTAGCTTCTGAGTGGCATCTCATTCTCACTGTATCTGTGCCTGGTGGGTGGAGTATCTTTGTGTTTCACTATGACACTTGAAATATCCTAGCTCCTGAGTGGCAACTCATTCTCACTGTATCTGTGCCACGCCCGGTGAGTGGAGCATCTGTATGTTTCACTATGACACTTGCCATATCCTAGCTCCTGAGTGGCAACTCATTCTCACTGAATCTGTGCTAAGCCTTGTAAGTGGAGTATCTGTGTGTTTCACTATGACACGTGCCATATCCTATTTCCTGAGTGGCATCTCATTCTCACTGTGTTTGTGTCAAGCCTGGTGAGTGGAGTATCTGTGTGTTTCACTATGACACTTAAACACACAAACCTCTCACGAAGAGCGATGCACGGCCAACCAAACTATGCAAGTAACACAATGGCCAGCAATTCTTGTTCCAAAATCATTTTAATAGCAGATTTACAAAGGATATATAACATATATCCTGCTCCAAACCGGTTTCGGTTCCCCTTCTTCAGTGGAGCTAAGATTTGTGAAGAAGCCAACATCTGATTCCCTTTAATAGTGTCAGTACACATTATAGACTAATCAAAATTCAATAATTTTTTCAAACATATTTTCTTAATATAAAGTAGACCCAACAACCATATTATAAATATACCTTAGGGCTAACACATTGCCCTATATGTTTATATATGAACTAATATATATATATAAAAAAATATATAAAAAATGAAATAAAAAATGAAATAAAAATAAAAATAAAAAATACAAAATAAAGTACACAGAAATATTTGCACATTGTTAACCTCAAATCTAGATATATAAAGCAATTGATTTGGATATAATAACATACTTAATAAACATATATCTTTCAATATTTGATAAATAATCTATGTTATATAATATATATCATTCATAATAATGCATAAATATATATCACAAGAAATATATTATAGGTGATCATTAATACCTGGCGGGAATAATGCACCCAAATGTATGATCCAGTATTTTTCTTTTTCTGTCAAAATGTTATCCCAGCCTTGTTGGTGACTCCTATCACCAACAACCCTGTCAATGATAGTAAACTTAAATTTTGCCGTGAGATGTTTCATAGTATGTAAATAAAGGGCATTAGTAGATATTTTGTTTTTAATATTACTTCTATGTTCCCCAATTCTTATTCTAAGGGGCCTGGAAGTTTTTCCAACATAGAATGCAGAGCATTGACACGTGGCAAGATATATCACCCAACTCATCGAGCAATTGCCAAAAAATTTTAGATCATAAACTTTACTGGTATTGGCACTACTAAAAGATTTAGTTTTATTAATATCCAAACAAGACATACAATGTCCACAAGGATAGGTGCCAATCAGTTCTTTGCCCATAATGGTGAGCTGTTTATACCTTGCCCTCCACTGCTATGGTGTTTAAAATGTGAGAACATAGAAGCTAAAGTTTTGCCCTTTCTATAAGAATATTGACAACATGTTCCCAGATGTTGTCTAAGAATATCATTAGCCATTAAGATATTCCAATTTCTCTCTATCACACCTCTAATAACCTGATTATTTCTACCATAGGTAGTGACCAATCTCATAACTTCATCTCCTTTTATCTTGATCATAATCTTTATATTGTATGAGTTGGTCCCTACTTTTTTTGTCTGACATATATTTAGCAGATTTGATATCGAACATAGAATACCCTCTATCATGAAATCTATTGGTAAGATCCAGGCTGGCTATCTCATAATCTTCATGACTAGAATTAATTCTTTTAATGCGACAGAATTGAGATTTTGGGATGTTCCGGACAGTGTGGCGGGATGCATACTCGAGGCATGTAACAGTGTATTATATTGAGGATATTTCCTATATATTTTGTACCTAGTGTATCATCAGGCTTCCTGTATACACTGACATCCAAGAATTCAATATTGGACCTACTACTATTAATAGTAAATTCAATGCCCCAGGGTTACTATTAAGGTAATCCACAAATTCTTTAAGATATTCGCATCCGCCCGCCACACACCATCCAACAATCATCAAGATATCTGCGCCAGATATCTATTTCCACAATGTAAATATTGTGAGATGTATCATAAATTAAGTATTCTTCTAAATACGCCATAAATAGGTCTGCATATATGGGTGCAAAGGATGCACCCATAGCAGTACCTTGTAACTGCCAATAGCAGTCACCTTGAAAGAAGAATACATTTTTATTCAAAACATGCTCACACATACAAATCAAAAGTGTATTAAATCCAGGCCTATATAAGTTTGATTTCTCAAGCCAATATTGTAATGCTTGAAGACCCGCCCAATGTGGAATACTTGTATATAAAGATCGTACGTCCAAAGTACAGAGTAGCCAGTCTGGTTCAAGTTCCATCTCTTCTATAATTTGTAAGAACTGTGTAGTGTCTTTAATTCTGGCTCTTACCTGAGATAACAAAGGTTTTAGATATTCAGTCAAAAAAACTGAAAGTGGTTCTGTCAAAGAACCATGACCAGACACAATTGGACGGCCTGGTGGGGAAGTCAGGGATTTATGGATTTTAGGCAATAGATATAGTATCTGTTTATTAGGATCATTAACAGTCAAATGTTTAACAATGGTGTTGGACAAAATACCATTTTCAACTGCACTACTCAGGAACTCATCAATTTCCTGTTTAAAATTGGTCGTAGGATCAATGTCCATTTTCCTGTAACATATTTGATCTGATAATTGTCTTAATCCTTCCTGTATATAGTAATCTATATCCAAAATCACTACTGCCCCACCTTTGTCTGCCCTGACAATAACTATGTCATTATTATTTTTTAGTTCCTCAAGTGCCTGTCTTTCAGTGTGCTGAATATTGTCTGACAAAATATTAAAGCCATATGGTGGAAAATGTAAATCCCTAAGTACTGCCTGTTGAAAGGCTGTAACATGCATATTAGCAGGAGGTTGAAAAGTAGATTTGAGAAATCTAAATTCAGTAGATCTTTGAGCTGTCTGATCTGAAAAAATATCTTAAGGTTTAAACGACGGCAAAATTCCAAAATATCTTTTACAGTTTGATATTGATCACAAAAATCCGGTACAAACCCTAAACCTTTATTCAATATTTTTCTTGTTCCAATGTTAGTTCCACTTTGGACAGATTAAGCACATTTTGAAATGTGGTAGTTGTATCTATTTCAAAGAGCCTGAACTATTCCATCCATTGATTCCAGATCTGAACCTATTACGGTGTTTCCTCCCGCGTCTTGTCTTCTTACCCCAAAAGGGGTAGGTATATTGCTTCTTTTTTATAAGGTGAGAGGTCAGAAGTAACCACCTCACTATCAGTGGGAGGACTCATCACCTGAGGTGCTAGCATATGTCTGTTCTCTATTTTTCAGAATAGGTCTGGGTCGTTTCTTAGCCCTGGCACCACTCCTACCATAGACATCTCTTTAAATCTCACTGATTTCTGAAGCTCAAAGGACGCCCCTAGCATAATCATTAACGTCCCTGTGAAATTTTTAACTTTCCTCTCTTCGTCAATTTGTCATACTGGGTCAATTCTTTTGATAAATTAGCAACCAACATACCATAGTTGGTATTGGATTCAAATTGTTTGCAAATACTACTTAGTTCTTTAACCTCAACAATATTCAAATCTATTGTCCTTTCATAATAATCTGTCAATATTTGTACAAACTTCATTGATCCCTCTTGAACTGCCTCAAACCACTCATTGGTCAGCCTCTCTTCAGATCTGCTGACCATGGGCTCAACTTAATTCTAAGTCCACGTGGCACTAATTTTTGTGCATATAAGCCTTAAATAGGCGTAGATGCCATATATTTGCTCTCAACCCCTTAAGGGCTTTTTCCAAATTACAAAATGCAAATTGGCATCCATCACTAGAAGGAGTGGTCTGTTGAGTACTAGAACTGTTGCTTGAGATCGATTCCAGTCCAAAGACCTGGATATCTTCTCTATCAGCACATACCCTGCAAAATACTATCCAAATTCATAATAACTATCTCAGCAAATCCAAACTAGGAGGCAGCGGTGCCAAAACTAAGAGAGAGGACCCAGATACCTTATGCCTAAACAAGGCACAACAATGTAGTTTCCAATAACAATGGAATCTATAACATATACAAATACCAGCAGCTCAGGAGAACGCAAGCTACACTAAGTTAAGCTAACCAATATTGACCAAATTACATAAATCCAGATAGATAGAAAATCTTATAAGGACCTAAAGATGGTCAATGGATGAATAATGGTTCAAACTACAAAATAGAGTCAGTTCAATAGTACATAACTAATCTAGTCCAGTTATATTTTTTTAAATAACATAGTCTTGGCAGTAGTAAGATAAACAATCTCTACCCTGCAAAATGTATATAATACAAAAATATTGAAAGATAAATTTCCATCTGAAATTACAGTCTTATATCTCAATAACCAATTGACTAATGAATAAAACTATTCTAACATAAACTCAAATATCATCTCCTGTCAGGTAGTCTATATGAACACAGCATGCTCAAATTTAGGTAATGTAAAAGATTCTAACTATTAGCCACTAATAGAACACACAATCTATATTCTAATTTTAGATATGATTCAATCTAACAATATACCAATATATTAATGTGACACAGTATGTAATGGTGAAATCACCCTATACTGTATATCAAAAATAACAAATATTGGTATTATTAGTATACTAACATATACCTATAAAGGCCTCTAGACTATACCAAAAAACTAGCATAATCTATCCCTCTCTAGCATGTGATAATAATCTGTCCCATCCAATATCCACAATTCCTAGAGCCTCAGGCCTGTCAGTATTTAAACAGAGCACATAAGTAACCCCAAATGTAGACTTATCATTGTGTAGACATAATTATACCCTAGGTTCCAACATACCTTTTTATTCACAACCTTACTTAACACATAACATAATAGTCCATTAGAAAATAGACAAAACCATTATCTATAACTAAATGCTATAATTATGTGTAAAATATGATCCCAACATAATATAACCATATGTCAGCACAATTTTAGATATCAAAATTTTTTTTTTTTTTTTTTTTTTTTTTTTTTGTTTTTTGGTATAGTCTAGAGGCCTTTATAGGTATATGTTAGTATACTAATAATACCAATATTTGTTATTTTTGATATACAGTATAGGGTGATTTCACCATTACATACTGTGTCACATTAATATATTGGTATATTGTTAGATTGAATCATATCTAAAATTAGAATATAGATTGTGTGTTCTATTAGTGGCTAATAGTTAGAATCTTTTACATTACCTAAATTTGAGCATGCTGTGTTCATATAGACTACCTGACAGGAGATGATATTTGAGTTTATGTTAGAATAGTTTTATTCATTAGTCAATTGGTTATTGAGATATAAGACTGTAATTTCAGATGGAAATTTATCTTTCAATATTTTTGTATTATATACATTTTGCAGGGTAGAGATTGTTTATCTTACTACTGCCAAGACTATGTTATTTAAAAAAATATAACTGGACTAGATTAGTTATGTACTATTGAACTGACTCTATTTTGTAGTTTGAACCATTATTCATCCATTGACCATCTTTAGGTCCTTATAAGATTTTCTATCTATCTGGATTTATGTAATTTGGTCAATATTGGTTAGCTTAACTTAGTGTAGCTTGCGTTCTCCTGAGCTGCTGGTATTTGTATATGTTATAGATTCCATTGTTATTGGAAACTACATTGTTGTGCCTTGTTTAGGCATAAGGTATCTGGGTCCTCTCTCTTAGTTTTGGCACCGCTGCCTCCCTAGTTTGGATTTGCTGAGATAGTTATTATGAATTTGGATAGTATTTTGCAGGGTATGTGTGCTGATAGAGAAGATATCCAGGTCTTTGGACTGGAATCGATCTCAAGCAACAGTTCTAGTACTCAACAGACCACTCCTTCTAGTGATGGATGCCAATTTGCATTTTGTAATTTGGAAAAAGCCCTTAAGGGGTTGAGAGCAAATATATGGCATCTACGCCTATTTAAGGCTTATATGCACAAAAAATTAGTGCCACGTGGACTTAGAATTAAGTTGAAGCCCATGGTCAGCAGATCTGAAGAGAGGCTGACCAATGAGTGGTTTGAGGCAGTTCAAGAGGGATCAATGAAGTTTGTACAAATATTGACAGATTATTATGAAAGGACAATAGATTTGAATATTGTTGAGGTTAAAGAACTAAGTAGTATTTGCAAACAATTTGAATCCAATACCAACTATGGTATGTTGGTTGCTAATTTATCAAAAGAATTGACCCAGTATGACAAATTGACGAAAGAGAGGAAAGTTAAAAAATTTCACAGGACGTTAATGATTATGCTAGGGGCCCCTTTGAGCTTCAGAAATCAGTGAGATTTAAAGAGATGTCTATGGGTAGGAGTGGTGCCAGGGCTAAGAAACGACCCAGACCTATTCTGAAAAATAGAGAACAGACATATGCTAGCACCTCAGGTGATGAGTCCTCTCCCACTGATAGTGAGGTGGTTACTCTGACCTCTCACCTTATAAAAAGAAATATACCTACCCCTTGGGGTAAGAAGACAAGACGCTGGGAGGAAACACCGTAATAGGTTCAGATCTGGAATCAATGGATGGAATAGTTCAGGCTCTTTTGAAATAGATACAACTACCACATTTCAAAATGTGCTTAATCTGTCCAAAGTGGAACTAACATTGGAACAAGAAAAATATTGAATAAAGGTTTAGGGTTTGTACCGGATTTTTTGTGATCAATATCAAACTGTAAAAGATATTTTGAATTTTGCCGCTTAAACCTTAAGATATTTTTTCAGATCAGACAGCTCAAAGATCTACTGAATTTAGATTTCAAATCTACTTTTCAACCTCCTGCTAATATGCATGTTACAGCCTTTCAACAGGCAGTACTTAGGGATTTACATTTTCCACCATATGGCTTTAATATTTTGTCAGACAATATTCAGCACACTGAAAGACAGGCACTTGAGGAACTAAAAAATAATAATGACATAGTTATTGTCAGGGCAGACAAAGGTGGGGCAGTAGTGATTTTGGATATAGATTACTATATACAGGAAGGATTAAGACAATTATCAGATCAAATATGTTACAGGAAAATGGACATTGATCCTACGACCAATTTTAAACAGGAAATTGATGAGTTCCTGAGTAGTGCAGTTGAAAATGGTATTTTGTCCAACACCATTGTTAAACATTTGACTGTTAATGATCCTAATAAACAGATACTATATCTATTGCCTAAAATCCATAAATCCCTGACTTCCCCACCAGGGTCAATTGTGTCTGGTCATGGTTCTTTGACAGAACCACTTTCAGTTTTTTTGACTGAATATCTAAAACCTTTGTTATCTCAGGTAAGAGCCAGAATTAAAGACACTACACAGTTCTTACAAATTATAGAAGAGATGGAACTTGAACCAGACTGGCTACTCTGTACTTTGGACGTACGATCTTTATATACAAGTATTCCACATTGGGGGTCTTCAAGCATTACAATATTGGCTTGAGAAATCAAACTTATATAGGCCTGGATTTAATACACTTTTGATTTGTATGTGTGAGTATGTTTTGGATAAAATGTATTCTTCTTTCAAGGTGACTGCTATTGGCAGTTACAAGGTATGCTATGGGTGCATCCTTTGCACCCATATATGAACCTATTTATGGCGTATTTAGAAGAATACTTAATTTATGATACATCTCACAATATTTACATTAGGAAATAGATATCTGGCAGATATCTTGATGATTGTTGGATGGTGTGGCGGGATGCGGAATATCTTAAAGAATTTGTGGATTACCTTAATAGTAACCCCTGGGGCATTGAATTTACTATTAATAGTAGTAGGTCCAATATTGAATTCTTGGATGTCAGTGTATACAGGAAGCCTGATGATACACTAGGTACAAAAATATATAGGAAATATCCTCAATATAATACACTGTTACATGCCTCGAGTATGCATCCCCGCCACACTGTCCGGAACATCCCAAAATCTCAATTCTGTCGCATTAAAAGAATTAATTCTAGTCATGAAGATTATGAGATAGCCAGCCTGGATCTTACCAATAGATTTCATGATAGAGGGTATTCTATGTTCGATATCAAATCTGCTAAATATATGTCAGACAAAAAAAGTAGGGACCAACTCATACAATATAAAGATTATGATCAAGATAAAAAAGGAGATGAAGTTATGAGATTGGTCACTACCTATGGTAGAAATAATCAGGTTATTAGAGGTGTGATAGAGAGAAATTGGAATATCTTAATGGCTAATGATATTCTTAGACAACATCTGGGAACATGTTGTCAATATTCTTATAGAAAGGGCAAAACTTTAGCTTCTATGTTCTCACATTTTAAACACCATAGCAGTGGAGGGCAAGGTATAAACAGCTCACCATTATGGGCAAAGAACTGATTGGCACCTATCCTTGTGGACATTGTATGTCTTGTTTGGATATTAATAAAACTAAATCTTTTAGTAGTGCCAATACCAGTAAAGTTTATGATCTAAAATTTTTTGGCAATTGCTCGATGAGTTGGGTGATATATCTTGCCACGTGTCAATGCTCTGCATTCTATGTTGGAAAAACTTCCAGGCCCCTTAGAATAAGAATTGGGGAACATAGAAGTAATATTAAAACAAAATATCTACTAATGCCCTTTATTTACATACTATGAAACATCTCACGGCAAAATTTAAGTTTACTATCATTGACAGGGTTGTTGGTGATAGGAGTCACCAACAAGGCTGGGATAACATTTTGACAGAAAAAGAAAAATACTGGATCATACATTTGGGTGCATTATTCCCGCCAGGTATTAATGATCACCTATAATATATTTCTTGTGATATATATTTATGCATTATTATGAATGATATATATTATATAACATAGATTATTTATCAAATATTGAAAGATATATGTTTATTAAGTATGTTATTATATCCAAATCAATTGCTTTATATATCTAGATTTGAGGTTAACAATGTGCAAATATTTCTGTGTACTTTATTTTGTATTTTTATTTTTATTTTTATTTCATTTTTTATATATTTTTTTATATATATATATTAGTTCATATATAAACATATAGGGCAATGTGTTAGCCCTAAGGTATATTTATAATATGGTTGTTGGGTCTACTTTATATTAAGAAAATATGTTTGAAAAAATTATTGAATTTTGATTGGTCTATAATGTGTACTGACACTATTAAAGGGAATCAGATGTTGGCTTTTTCACAAATCTTAGCTCCACTGAAGAAGGGGAACCGAAACCGGTTTGGAGCAGGATATATGTTATATATCCTTTGTAAATCTGCTATTAAAATGATTTTGGAACAAGAATTGCTGGCCGTTGTGTTACTCACTATGACACTTGCCATATTTTAGCTCCTGAGTGGAATCTCATGTACACCGTATCTGTGCCAAGCCTGGTGACTGGAGTATCTGTGTGTTTCACTATGACACTTGCCATATCCTAACTCCTGAGTGACATCTCATTCTCACTGTATCTGTGTCAAGAGTGGCGAGTGGAGTATCTGTGTGTTTCATTATGACACTTGCCATATCCTAGCTCCTGAGTAGAATCTCATTCTCATTGTATCTGTGCCAAGCCTGGTGAGTAGAATATCTGTGTGTGTCACTATGGCACATACCATATCCTAGCTCCTGAGTGGCATCTCATTCTCACTGTATCTGTGCCAAGCCTGGTGAGTGGAGTATCTGTATGTTTCACTAAGACACTTGCCATATCTTAGCACCTGAGTGGCATCTCATTCTCACCGTATCTGTGCAAGCCTGGTGAGTGGAGTATCTGTGTGTTTCACTATGACACTTGCCATATCCTAGCTCCTGAGTGACATCTCATTCTCACTGTATCTGTGTCAAGAGTGGCGAGTGGAGTATCTGTGTGTTTCATTATGACACGTGCCATATCCTAGCTTCTGAGTTGCATCTCATTCTCAGCATATCTGTGCAAGCCTGGTGAGTGGAGTATCTGTGTATTTCACTATGACACTTGCCATATCCTAGCTCCTGAGTGGCATACCATTCTCACTGCATCTGTTCCAGGCCTAGTGAGTGGAGCATTTGTGTGTTTCACTATGACACTTGCCATATCCTAGCTATTGAGTGGAATCTCATTCTCACTGTATCTCTGCCAAGCTTGGTGAATGGAGCATCTATGTTTTTCACTATGACACTTGCCATATCCTAGCTGTAGAGTGGCATATCACTCTCACCGGATCTGTGCCAAGCCTGGTGAGTGGAGTATCTGTGTATTTCACTGTGAAATTTCCCATATCCTAGCTCCTGAGTGGCAAATCACTCTCACCGTATCGGTGCCAAGCTTGGTGAGTAGAGTATCTTTGTGTTTCACTGTGACACTTGCCATATCCTAGCTCCTGAGTGGCATCTCCTTCTCAACGTATATGTGCAAAGCCTGTTGAATAAAGTATCTGTGTGTTTCACTATGACACATGCCATATCCTAGCTCCAGAGTGGGCTCTCATTCTCACTGTATTTATGAATTGCCAATTCCTAACTCATGAGCGGCATCTCATTCTCACCATATCTGTGCCAAGCCTGTTGAGTTGAGTTGAGCATCTGTGTTTTTCACTACGACATTTGCCATATCCTAGCTCCTGAGTGGCATCTCATTCTCACTGTATCTTTACCAAACCTGGTAGGTGGAGTATCTGTGTGTTTCACTATGACACATGCCATATCCTAGCTCCAGAGTGGGCTCTCATTCTCACTGTATTTATGCCAAGCCTGGTGAGTGGAGCATCTGTGTGTTTCACTATGATACTTGCCATATCCTAGTTTCTGTGTGGCATCTCATTTTCACTGTATCTGTGCCAAGCCTGGAGAGTGGAGTATCTGTGTGTTTCACTATGACAATTGCCATATTTTAGCTCCTGAGTGGGATCTCATTCTCACCGTATCTGTGACAAGCCTGGTGAGTGGAGTATCTGTGTGTTTCACTATGACACTTGCCATATCTTAGCTTCTGAGTGGCAGCTCATTCTCTCTGTATCTGTACCAAGCCTGCAGAGTGGAGTATCTGTGTGTTTCATTATGACACTTGCAATATCCTAGCTCCTGAGTGACATCTCATTCTCACAGTATCTGTGCCAAGCCTGGTGAGTGGAGTATCTGTATGTTTCACTATGACACTTGCCATATCCTAGCTCCTGAGTGGCAATGCATTCTCACTGTATCTGTGCCACGCCTGTTGAGTGGAGTATCTGTGTGTTTCCATATGACACTTGCCATATCTTAGCACCTGAGTGGCATCTCATTCTCACCGTATCTGTGCAAAGCCTGCTGAATGGAGCATCTGTGTATATCACTTTGACAGTTGCCATAGCCTAGCTCCTGAGTGGGACCTCATTCGCACCGTATCAGTGCAAAGCCTGGTGAGTGGAGTATCTGTGTCTTTCACTATGACACTTGCCATATCCTAGCTACTGAGTGGCATCTCATTCTCACCGTATCTTTGCAAAGACCGGTGAGTGGAGTATCTGTGTGTTTCACTATGACATATGCCATATCCTAGCTCCTGAGTGGCATCTCATTCTCACTGTATCTGTGCCTGGTGAGTGGAGTATCTTTATGTTTCACTATGACACTTGAAATATCCTAGCTCCTGAGTGGCAACTCATTCTCACCGTATCTGTGCCACGCCTGGTGAGTGGAGCATCTGTATGTTTCACTATGACACTTGCCATATCCTAGCTCCTGAGTGGCAACTCATTCTCACTGAATCTGTGCTAAGCTGTGTAAGTGGAGTATCTGTGTGTTTCACTATGACACGTGCCATATCCTAGCTCCTGAGTGGAATCTCATTCTCACTGTATCTGTGCCAAGCCTGTTGAGTGGAGTATCTGTGTGTTTCACTATGACACTTACCATATCCTAGCTTCTGAGTGGCATCTCATTCTCACTGTATCAGTGCAAAGCCTGGTGAGTGGAGGATCTGTATGTTTCATTATGACACTTGCCTTATCCTAGCTCCTGAGTGGCATCTCATTCTCACTGTATCTGTGTCAAGCCTTATGAGTGGAGTATCTGTGTGTTTCACTATGACACTTGCCATATCCTAGCTACAGAGTGGCATCTCATTCTCACCGTATCTGTGCCAAGCCCGGTGAGTGGAGTATGTGTGTGTTTCACTATGACACGTGCCATATCCTAGCTCCTGAGTGGCATCTCATTCTCACTGTATCTTTGCTAAGCCTAATGAGTGGAGTATCTGTGTATTTCACTATGATATTTGCCATATCCTAGCTCCTGAATGACAACTCATTCTCACTGTATCTGTGCCAAGCCTGCTGATTGGAGCATTTGTGTGTTTCACTATGACAATTGCCATTTCCTAGCTCCTGAGTGGCATCTCATTCTCATTGTATCTGTGTCAAGCCTGGTGAGTGGAGTATCTGTGTGTTTCACTATGACACTTACCTTATTATAGCTCCTGAGTGGCATCTCATTCTCACTGTGTCTGTGCCAAGCCGGGTGAGTGGAGTATCTGTATGTTTCACTAAGACACTTGCCATATCTTAGCACCTGAGTGGCATCTCATTCTCACCGTATCTGTGCAAGCCTGGTGAGTGGAGTATCTGTGTGTTTCACTATGACACTTGCCATATCCTAGCTCCTGAGTGACATCTCATTCTCACTGTATCTGTGTCAAGAGTGGCGAGTGGAGTATCTGTGTGTTTCATTATGACACGTGCCATATCCTAGCTTCTGAGTTGCATCTCATTCTCAGCATATCTGTGCAAGCCTGGTGAGTGGAGTATCTGTGTATTTCACTATGACACTTGCCATATCCTAGCTCCTGAGTGGCATACCATTCTCACTGCATCTGTTCCAGGCCTAGTGAGTGGAGCATTTGTGTGTTTCACTATGACACTTGCCATATCCTAGCTATTGAGTGGAATCTCATTCTCACTGTATCTCTGCCAAGCTTGGTGAATGGAGCATCTATGTTTTTCACTATGACACTTGCCATATCCTAGCTGTAGAGTGGCATATCACTCTCACCGGATCTGTGCCAAGCCTGGTGAGTGGAGTATCTGTGTATTTCACTGTGAAATTTCCCATATCCTAGCTCCTGAGTGGCAAATCACTCTCACCGTATCTGTGCCAAGCTTGGTGAGTAGAGTATCTGTGTGTTTCACTGTGACACTTGCCATATCCTAGCTCCTGAGTGGCATCTCCTTCTCAACGTATATGTGCAAAGCCTGTTGAATAAAGTATCTGTGTGTTTCACTATGACACATGCCATATCCTAGCTCCAGAGTGGGCTCTCATTCTCACTGTATTTATGAATTGCCAATTCCTAACTCATGAGCGGCATCTCATTCTCACCATATCTGTGCCAAGCCTGTTGAGTTGAGTTGAGCATCTGTGTTTTTCACTACGACATTTGCCATATCCTAGCTCCTGAGTGGCATCTCATTCTCACTGTATCTTTACCAAACCTGGTAGGTGGAGTATCTGTGTGTTTCACTATGACACATGCCATATCCTAGCTCCAGAGTGGGCTCTCATTCTCACTGTATTTATGCCAATCCTGGTGAGTGGAGCATCTGTGTGTTTCACTATGATACTTGCCATATCCTAGTTTCTGTGTGGCATCTCATTTTCACTGTATCTGTGCCAAGCCTGGAGAGTGGAATATCTGTGTGTTTCACTATGACAATTGCCATATTTTAGCTCCTGAGTGGGATCTCATTCTCACCGTATCTGTGACAAGCCTGGTGAGTGGAGTATCTGTGTGTTTCACTATGACACTTGCCATATCTTAGCTTCTGAGTGGCAGCTCATTCTCTCTGTATCTGTACCAAGCCTGCAGAGTGGAGTATCTGTGTGTTTCATTATGACACTTGCAATATCCTAGCTCCTGAGTGACATCTCATTCTCACAGTATCTGTGCCAAGCCTGGTGAGTGGAGTATCTGTATGTTTCACTATGACACTTGCCATATCCTAGCTCCTGAGTGGCAATGCATTCTCACTGTATCTGTGCCACGCCTGTTGAGTGGAGTATCTGTGTGTTTCCATATGACACTTGCCATATCTTAGCACCTGAGTGGCATCTCATTCTCACCGTATCTGTGCAAAGCCTGCTGAATGGAGCATCTGTGTATATCACTTTGACAGTTGCCATAGCCTAGCTCCTGAGTGGGACCTCATTCGCACCGTATCAGTGCAAAGCCTGGTGAGTGGAGTATCTGTGTCTTTCACTATGACACTTGCCATATCCCAGCTACTGAGTGGCATCTCATTCTCACCGTATCTTTGCAAAGACCGGTGAGTGGAGTATCTGTGTGTTTCACTATGACATATGCCATATCCTAGCTCCTGAGTGGCATCTCATTCTCACTGTATCTGTGCCTGGTGAGTGGAGTATCTTTATGTTTCACTATGACACTTGAAATATCCTAGCTCCTGAGTGGCAACTCATTCTCACCGTATCTGTGCCACGCCTGGTGAGTGGAGCATCTGTATGTTTCACTATGACACTTGCCATATCCTAGCTCCTGAGTGGCAACTCATTCTCACTGAATCTGTGCTAAGCTGTGTAAGTGGAGTATCTGTGTGTTTCACTATGACAGGTGCCATAACCTAGCTCCTGAGTGGAATCTCATTCTCACTGTATCTGTGCCAAGCCTGTTGAGTGGAGTATCTGTGTGTTTCACTATGACACTTACCATATCCTAGCTTCTGAGTGGCATCTCATTCTCACTGTATCAGTGCAAAGCCTGGTGAGTGGAGGATCTGTATGTTTCATTATGACACTTGCCTTATCCTAGCTCCTGAGTGGCATCTCATTCTCACTGTATCTGTGTCAAGCCTTATGAGTGGAGTATCTGTGTGTTTCACTATGACACTTGCCATATCCTAGCTACAGAGTGGCATCTCATTCTCACCGTATCTGTGCCAAGCCCGGTGAGTGGAGTATGTGTGTGTTTCACTATGACACGTGCCATATCCTAGCTCCTGAGTGGCATCTCATTCTCACTGTATCTTTGCTAAGCCTAATGAGTGGAGTATCTGTGTATTTCACTATGATATTTGCCATATCCTAGCTCCTGAATGACAACTCATTCTCACTGTATCTGTGCCAAGCCTGCTGATTGGAGCATTTGTGTGTTTCACTATGACAATTGCCATTTCCTAGCTCCTGAGTGGCATCTCATTCTCATTGTATCTGTGTCAAGCCTGGTGAGTGGAGTATCTGTGTGTTTCACTATGACACTTACCTTATTATAGCTCCTGAGTGGCATCTCATTCTCACTGTGTCTGTGCCAAGCCGGGTGAGTGGAGTATCTGTGTGTTTCACTATGACACTTGGCATATTATAGCTCCTGAGTGGCATATCATTCTCACAGTATCTGTGCCAAGCCTGATAAGTTGAGTAGCTGTGTGTTTCACTATGATACTTGCCATATCCAAGCTCCTGAGTGGCATCTCATTCCCACTGTATCTGTATCAAGACTTGTGAGTGGAGTATCTGTGTATTTCACTATGACACTTGCCATATCCTAGATCCAACTGGAATTTAATTCTCACTGTATCGGTGCCATGCCTGGTGAGTGGAGTGTCTGTGGGTTTCACTATGAGACTTGCCATATCCTAGCTCCTGAGTGGCATCTCATTCTCACTGTATCTGTGCCAAGCCTGGTGAGTGGAGTATCTTTGTGTTTCACTATGACACTTGGCATATTATAGTTCCTGAGTGGCATCTCATTCTCACAGTATCTGTGCCAAGCCTGATAAGTTGAGTAGCTGTGTGTTTCACTATGATACTTGCTATATCCTAGCTCCTGAGTGGCATTATAGTGCCTTTTTTAGGCAAACTTCAAAGGACAAAACCACCACCATAACAGGTACAAGCGTGCATAATCTGAAGGTAATGCTACTCAATGCTAGAAGTCTAAACCTCAAAATGCACTCTCTCGAGGCACTCCTAAAAATGGAGAACATCGATATCTGTGCAGTAACTGAGACCTGGTTCAAGGCTCCGGAGAGCACTCCTACAATACCAGGCTACAACTCTTACCACACTTTTCGGCCACCAAACCAGGACCGAAACACTAAAGGTGGAGGAGTGTCAATATTCACCAAGGATATTCACACCACCAGGTTAGTTGGCCAACACAATGTGTCTGAAATTCTCCAAGTGCAACTAACACTAGGTAAGACTGCAATCCAAATTGTAGCTTGCTACAGATCCCCCACCATACCCCAAGATTCTCACAACACCTTTCTAAACATACTGGAAAATATTAAGATAGAACCAAACACCCTAATACTGGGTGATTTTAACTACCCTGCCATTAAATGGGAAAACTACTCATGTCCCAACACCTTTGCTCAACGGTTCTTGGAATTCATAAATTCCAACGCCCTGGATCAACTAATCCATAGTCCCACCAGGGGCTCCAATATCCTAGACCTGGTCATTACCAACATGGGAAATCAATGCTCCATACCTATGGTCACCCCCTCGTTAGTCAGGTCTGACCATAAGCTAATCACCCTTAACATCCACATCCCACCCCTACCCCCAGTAAAGAAACCATCATAAAAAACTTCTCCAAAGCCAACTTCATGCTACTCAAGTCAGAAGTGACAAACTTCATGACACCCATGCAGATGGGAACTGAAAGTTCAACTGCTTAATCCTACACTAAGGCACTGTACGAGCACATCCACTCATGCATGAATCGTGCCATCCCAAATAGAACCAAAATGCTCTCATCCAAAAAAAGGAAGCCAATCTGGTGGTCCCCTGCCATAAACAAACTTTACCACAAAAGGAAGAAACTTTTGCAGAAAAGAGGAAAATCCCAGGATGCAAAAAACTCCCTTACTAGCCTCAGTAAGAAACCGAGATGCCTCATAAAATCCTCCAAAGCTAGTTACGAAAATAAAATTGCCAAAGATTCCAAAGACAACCACAAAGCATTCCATAACTATGTCAAGAACCTAAATGGCAATGCTCAGATCTGCTCTGAGCTAAAACAGAATGGCATTAAATATACTGATCCGAAGGATATTGCCAATATCCTGGCAGATCAATACAGTGCCAACTTCACCCCCCTCTCACCCCCTAAATGGCCCATCTTAATACCGGAAGATTGCCAAATTCCAGTAATAACGGCCACACAGGTACAAAACGCACTCTAAAGCCAAGAATACAGCATCCATGGGACCAGATGACATCCCGGGCTGTGTACTACATGAACTACAATATGAACTGGCACCTCACCTAAGTGTCATGTTTAATCATAGCCTCACCTCAGGTTTCGTGCCCACTGAGTGGTGCAGAGCTACAGTTATCCCAATCCACAAGGGGGGATCCACCTTGTATCCCGGAAACTACCGTCCCATCAGTCTGACAAGCCTTATCTGCAAGGCCATGGAGTGTATTATCATGGAACTTATAAACAAAGACATTGGCAACCTTCAAACACTGGACCCCACCCAGTTTGGGTTTGTGAAGGGCCGATCTTGTCTCCTGAACCTGATTGACTTCTTTGAATCAGTCTCCAGAGCCATGGACAAGGGTAAGGTGGTCCACACAGCCTATCTAGACCTTGCCAAGGCCTTTGACACCATCCCCCACTCTGGAATCATAGATAAACTTACTAAGTTGGGCATTAATCCCTATGTCACCCAATGGGTTGCTAAATGGCTTACTGATAGAACCCACACTGTAAAAGTAGCCGACTCCAAATCCAGCTCCAGACAAGTGACAAGTGGAGTACCTCAGGGTTCAGTCCTGGGGCCGCTCTTGTTTGGCATCTACTTCTCTGAAGTACAGGTCAACATTAAGGGACTCTGGCTAACAAAGTTTGCAGATGACTGCAAACTGGGAGCCATTATTGAATCCCCAAATGATGTGGATACTCTACAAAAGGGCCTTACAGAAACAGATGCTTGGTGCCAGAGCCATGGGCTCAAGCTCAATGCCAAGAAATGTATTGTTATCCCTTTGGGAAAAACATGTATCCATGAATTACCATATAGGTGGCAGTACACTAAACACAGAAAGTGTGATAAGAGACTTAGGGACACAGGTGGACAGTGGTCTCACCTTCGATAACCACATCACCACAACAGTCAGGAAATCCTTCTATGTGGCACACCTCATCACGAAGGGCTTTTCATCCAGAAAAAAGGAGGTCATTGTCCCACTGTACTCATCCCTCATTAGACCCATTATGGAATACAACGCCCCATTTGGTATGTACCTCTCAAGACATCTGCAACAACTGGAAAGGCCTCAGAAATACCTCACTAAAAGAATCACAGGCCTAAAGCAGATTCCCTACACTGACCGCCTTAAAAAACTCCAGCTATACTCTGTCGCATATCGTCTACTCAGAGGCGATCTCTGCTTAACATACAAGGCCATGTCAAACCCAGAGCTGTTGGACATGCTACACTTAAAGAAATCCCAATCCCTCAGAGCTACACGCTCCAGGGATCTAAACCTTGTCATCGCAATAAACAAATCATGCTAGAGGGATAGGTTCTTGACCCAGAGACTCCCCAGACTCTGGAATAGATTGCCCATACATGTCAAGCAGAGTGCCTCTTTGGACCTCTTCAAGAGGAACCTTGACGATTGGATGGGAGAAAGGAAATTCACCCCAGGGATCACGTCAGTCGCCCTGCTAGACAGGGGTCCAGGAAAGTAAATAATGTGGGAAGAAATAGCCAGGGAATTGTTATGGCTAGGCTTGTATAGGCCCTAGGGCTGATAGCCTAGTACCAACCTATGAAACTATGAACCTATGAACACTTGAAATATCCTAGCTCCTGAGTGGCATCTCAATCTCAATGTATCTCTGCAACTCCTGGTGAGTGGATCATCTGTATGTTTCACTATGACACTTGCCATATCCTAGCTCCTGAGTGGCATCTCATTCTCACTGAATCTGTGCTAAGCCTTGTAAGTAGAGCATCTGTGTGTTTCACTATGACACTTGCCATATTTTAGCTCCTGAGTGGCATCTCATGTACACCGTATCTGTGCCAAGCCTGGTGAGTGGAGTATCTGTGTGTTTCACTATGACACTTGTCATATCCTAACTCCTGAGTGACATCTCATTCTCACTGTATCTGTGTCAAGAGTGGTGAGTGGAGTATCTGTGTGTTTCATTATGACACTTGCCATATCCTAGCTCCTGAGTGGAATCTCATTCCCACTGTATCTGTGCCAAGCCTGTTGAGGGAAGTATCTGTGTGTTTCACTATGACACTTGCCATATCCTAGTTCTGGAGTGGCATCTCATTCTCACTGTATCTGTGCCAAGCCTGGTGAGTGGAGCATCTGTTTATTTCACTACGACACTTGCCATATCCTAGCTCCTGAGTGGCATCTCATACTCACTCTATCTGTGCCAACCGTGCTGAGTGGAGTATCTGTGTGTTTCACTATGTCACTTGACATATCCTAGCGCCTAAATGGCATCTCAGTCTCACTGTATCTGTGCCAAGCCTGTTTAGTTGTGCATCTGTGTTTTTCAATATGACACTTGAAATATCCTAGCTCCTGAGTGGCATCTCATTCTCACTAAATCTGTGCCATGCCTGGTGAGTGGAGTATCTTTGTGTTTCACTATGACACTTGAAATATCTTAGCTCCTTTGTGGCATCTCATTCTCACTGTATCTGTGCCAAGCCTGGTGAGTGGAATATCTGTGTGTTTCACTATGACACTTGCTATATCCTAGCTCCAGAGTGGCATCCCATTCTCACTGTATCTATGCCAAGCCTGGTGAGTGGAGTATCTGTGTGTTTCCCTATGACACTTGCCTTATCCTAGCTCCTGAGTGGCATCTCATTCTCACTGTGTCTGTGCCAAGCCTGGTGAGTGGTGTCTGTGTGTTTCACTATGACACTTGCCTTATCCTAGCTCCTGAGTGGCATCTCATTCTCACTGTGTCTGTGCCAAGCCTGGTGAGTGGAGTATCTGTTTGTTTCACTATGACACTTGTGAAATCCTATCTCCTTATTGGCATTTACTTCTCACTGTATCTGTGCCAAGCCTGGTGAGTGGAGTATTTGTGTGTTTCAATAAGACACTTGCCATATCCTAGCTCCTGAGTCAGATCTCATTTTCACCGTATCTGTGCCATGCCTGCTGAGTGGAGTATCTGTGTGTTTCACTATGACTCTTGCCTTATCCTAGCTCCTGAGTGGCATCTCATTCTCACCATTTCTGTGGCAAGCCTGGTGAGTGGAGTATCTGTGTGTTTCACTATGACACCTGCCATATCCTATCTCCGGAGTGGCATCTCATTCTCACTGTATCTGTGCCTAGCCTGTTGAGTGGAGGATCGGTGTGTTTCACTATGACAATTGCCATATCCTAGTTCCTGAATGGCACCTCATTCTCACCGTATCTGTGCCATGCCTACTGGGTGGAGTATCTGTGTGTTTCACTATGACACTTGCCATATTTTAGCTACTGAGTGGCATCTCATTCTCACCGTTTCTGTGGCAAGCCTGATGAGTGGAGTATCTGTGTGTTTCACTATGACACTTGCCAAATCCAAGCTCCTGAGTGGCATCTCATCCTCACCGTATCTGTGACAAGCCTTATGAGTGGAGTATCTGTGTATTTCAATATGACACTTGCCATATCCTAGCTCCTGAGTGGCATCTCATTCTCACCGTATCTGTGCCAAGCCTGGTGAGTGGAGTATTTGTGTGCTTTATTATGGCACTTGCCATATCCTACCTCCTGCATGGAATCTCATTCTCACTGTATCTGTGCCAAGCCTGGTGAGTGGAGTATCTGTGTGTTTCAAAATGACACTTGCCATGTCCTTGCTCCTGTGTGGCATCTCATTCTCACTGTATCTGTGCCAAGCCTGGTGAGTGGAGTAGCTTTATGTTTCACTATGACACTTGCCATATCCTAGCTCCTGAGTGGCATCTCATTCTCACTGTATCTGTACCAAGCCTGGTGAGTGAAGTGTCTGTGTGTTTCATTATGACACTTGCCATATCCTAGCTCCTGAGTGGCATCTCATACTCACTGTATCTGTACCAAGCCTGGTGAGTGGAGTATCTGTGTGTTTCACTATGACACTTGCCATATCCTAGCTTCTGAGGGGCATCTCATTCTCACGGTATCTGTGCTAAGCCTGGTAAGTGGAGTATCTGTGTGTATCACTTTGACACATGCTGTATCCTAGCTCCAGGGTGCACCTCATTTTCACTGTATCTGTGCCAAGCCTGGTGAGTGGAGTATCTGTGTGTTTCACTATGACACTTGCCATATCCTAGCTCCTGAGTGGCATCTCATACTCACTATATCTGTGCCAAGCCTGGTGAGTGGAGTATCTGTGTGTTTCACTATGACACTTGCCATATCCTAGCTCCTGAGTGGCATCTCATTCTCACCGTATCTGTGCCATGCCTACTGAGTGAAGTATCTGTGTGTTTCACTATGACACTTGCCCTATTTTAGCTCCTGAGTGGCATCTCATTCTCACTGTATCTGTACCAAGCCTGGTGAGTGGAGTATCTGTGTGTTTCACTATGACACTTGCCATATCCTAGCTCCTGAGTGGCATCTCATTCTCACTGTATCTGTGCCAAGCCTGGTGAGTGGAGTATCTGTGTGTTTCACTATGACACTTGCCATATCCTAGCTTCTGAGTGGCATCTCATTCTCACTGTATCTGTACCAAGCCTGGTGAGTGGAGTATCTGTGTGTTTCAGTATGACACTTACCATATCCTAGCTCCTGAGTGGAATCTCATTCTCACTGTATCTGTGGCAAGCCTGGTGAGTAGAGTATCTGTGTCTTTCACTATGACACTTGTCATATTCCAGCTCCTAAGTGGCATCTCAATCTCACCATATGTGTGCCAAGCCTGTTGAGTGGAGTATCGTATGTTTCACTATGACACTTGCCATATCCTAGCTCCTGAGTGGCTTCTCATTTTCAGCGTATCTATGCCAAGCCTCGTGAGTGGAGTATCTGTGTATTTCACTATGACACTTGCCATATTCTCGCGCCGGAGTGGCATTTCATTCTCACTGTCTCTGTGCCAACCCTGGTGAGTGGAGTATCTGTGTGTTTCACTATGTCACATGTCATATCCTAGAGCCTGAGTGGCATCTCAGTCTCACCGTATCTGTGCCAAGCTGTTGAGTTGAGCATCTATGTTTTTCAATATGACACTTGAAATATCCTAGCTCCTGAGTGGCATCTCATTCTCACTAAATCTGTACCAAGCCTGGTGAGTGTAGTATCTGTGTGTTTCTCTATTATACCTGCCATATCCTAGCTCCTGAGTGGCATCTCATTTTCACTGTATCTGTGCCAAGCCTGGTGATTGGAGCATCTGTGTGTTTCACTATTACACGTGCCATATCCTTGCTCCTGCCTGGCATCTCATTCTCACAGTATCTGTGCTAAGCCTGGTCAGTGGAGTATTTGTGTGTATCACTTGGACACGTGCTGTATCCTTGCTCCAGAGTGGCACCTCTTTCTCACTGTATCTGTGCCAAGCCTGGTGAGTGGAGTATCTGTGGGTTTCACTATGACACTTGCCATATCCTAGCTCCTGAGTGGAATCTCATTCTCACTGTGTCTGTGCCAAGCCTGGTGAGTAGAGTATCTGTGTGTTTCACTATGACACTTGCCTTATCCTAGCTCCTGAGTGGAATCTCATTCTCACTGTGTCTGTGCCAATTGTGGTGAGTGGAGTATCTATGTGTCTCACTATGACACTTACCATATTTTAGCTCCTGAGTGGTATCTCATTCTCACCGTATCTGTGCCAAGCCTGGAGAGTGGAGTATCTGTGTGTTTCACTATGACAATTGCCTTATCCTAGCTCCTGAGTGGCATCTCATTCTCAGTGTGTCTGTGCCAAGCCTGGTGAGTGGAGTATCTGTGTGTGTCACTATGACAATTGCCATGTCCTTGCTCCTGAGTGACTTCTCATTCTCACTGTATCAGTGCCAAGCCTGTTGAGTGGAGCATCTGTATGTTTCACTATGACACTTGCCATATCCTAGCTGTAGAGTGGGATCTCATTCTCACTGTATCTGTGCCAAGCCTGGTGAGTGGAGTATCTGTGTGTTTTACTATGTCACTTTGAGTGGCATCTCAATCTCACCTTATCTGTGCCAAGCCTGTTGAGTTGAGCATCTGTGTTTTTCAATATGACACTTGAAATATCCTAGCTCCTGAGTGATATCTCATTCTCACTAAATCTGTGCCATGCCTGGTGAGAGGAGTATCTGTGTGTTTCACTATGACACTTCCAATATCCTAGCTCCTGAGTGGCATCTTATTCCCCCTGTATCTCTGTCAAGCCTGGTGAGTAGAGTATCTGTGTACTTCCCTATGACACTTGCCATATCCTATCTCCTGAGTGGCATCTCATACTTACCGTATCTGTGACAAGCCTGGTGAGTGGAGTATCTGTGTGTTTCACTACGACACCTGCCATATCCTACCTCCTGAGTGGCATCTCATTTTCACTGTATCTGTGCCATGCCTGGTGAATGGAGCATCTGTGTGTTTCACTATGACACTTCCATATCCTAGCTCCTGACTGGCATTTTATTCTTACTGTATCTGTGCCAAGCCTGATGTGTGGAGTATATGTGTGTTTCACTATGAAACTTGCTATATCCTAACTTCTGAGTGTTATCTCATTCTCACCATATCTGTGCCATGCTTGGTGAGTGCAGTATCTGTGTGCTTCACTATGACACTTGCCATATTTTAGCTCCTGAGTGGCATCTCATTCTCACCGTATGTGGGCCAAGTCTGGTGAGTGGAGTATCTGTGTGTTTCACTATGACACCTGCGATATCCTAGCTCCTGAGTGGCATCTCATTTTCACCGTATCTGTGACAAGCCTGGTGAGTAGAGTATATGTGTGTTTCACTATGACACTTGCCATATCCTATCTCCTGAGTGGCATCTCTTCCTCACCGTATCTGTGACAAGCCTGATGAGTGGAGTATCTGTGTGTTTCACTATGACACTTGCCATATCCTAGCTCCTGAGTGGAGTCTCAATCTCACTGTATCTGTGCCAAGCCAGGTGAGTGGGGTATCTTTGTGTTTCACTATGACACTTGCCATATCCTTGCTCCTGAGTGGCATCTCAATCTCACCCTATGTGTGCCAAGCCCGTTGAGTGAAGTATATGTGTGTTTCAATATGACACTTGCCATATCCTAGCTCCTGAGTGGTATCTCATTCTCACTGTATTCGTGCCAAGCCTGGTGAGTGGACTATCTGTGTGTGTCACTATTACACTTGTCATATCCTAACTCCTGAGTGGAGTCTCATTCTCACTGTATCTGTGCCAAGCCAGGTGAGTGGGGTATCTGTATGTTTCACTATGACACTTGCCTTATCCTAGCTCCTGAGTCGCATCTCAATATCTCCGTGTCTGTGCCAAGCCTGTTGAGTGGAGTATATGTGTGTTTCAATATGACACTTGCCAAATCCTAGCTACTTAGTGGTATCTCATTCTCACCCTATCTGTACCATGTCTGTTGAGTGGAGTATCGGTTTGTTTCACTATGACACTTGCCATATCCTATCTCCTGAATGTCATCTGATCTGTGCCAAGCCTGGTGAGTGGAGTATCTGTGTGTTTCACTATGACACTTGCCATATCCAAGCTCCTGAGTGGTATCTCTTTCTCACTGTATATGTGTCAAGTCTGGTGAGTGGAGTATCTGTGTGTTTCACTATGACACTTGCCATATCCTCGCTCCTGAGTGGCATCTCATTCTCTCTGTATCTGTGCAAAGCCTGGTGAGTAGAGCATCTGTGTGTTTCACTATGACAGTTGACATATCCTAGCTCCTGAATGGCACCTCATTCTCACTGTATCAGTGTCAAGCCTTGTGAGGAGTACCTGTGTGCTTCACTATGACACTTGCCTTAACCTTTCTCCTGACTGGCATCTCATTCTCACTGTAGCTGTGCCAAGACTGGTGAGTGGAGTATCTGTGTTTCACTATGACACTTGCCATATCCTAGCTCCTGAGTGGCATCTCATTCCCATGGTATCTGTGCCATGCCTGGTCAGTGGACTATCCATGTGGTTCCCTATGACACTTGCCATATCCTAGCTCCTGAGTGGCAACTCATTCCCACGGTATCTGTGCCACGCCTGGTTAGTGGTGTATCCATGTGTTTCACTATAGAGTTAACAATGACAAGGATATTGCCTTCTGTAATGGCTGGCCCATGATGCCTCAAGAATATATATAGGTGACTATGATGATTTCTGTGTAGGGTTTGTGATACGTTCAGATAGAGGTATATCGTGTGAGGTTACATTATGTTGCTAAGGTGCTTGATAGCTGGATTTTCACCTTAAATGCCATCGAGGCTTGGGAAGAGACCTCTGCCATGACTCAGCATAAAATCCTTGTGTTCAGCTGGTTTAGAGTGGCTGTGGGCACTGACAGTCTCATGCCAGCTATGTATATGTCCTAAATGTCATGTGGTTAAAGGTGGCTATAGGCGTTGATGACTTCCTGTCTACTTTGTATAAGTTGTGTTTAGTTGGTTTAAGGAGTATGTGGGCACTGACAACTTCCTGGGTACTGTGTGTATGTCTAAATGAGAGGCTAGCCTCCATCAAAGGTATGTATTTGTACCTGTAAATATCTGTCAGCGAGTGTAAGACACTTAGAGCACTGATTCATGGTACATCCCTGTAACATGTGTCTATAGTGACAGAAGACATAAATATCTGTCAGTGAGTGTTAGGCAGTTAAAGTGCTGCCTCATGGTACATCCCTGTAACATGTGACTATAGTGACAGAAGACATAAATATCTGTCAGTGAGTGTTAGGCAGTTAGAGCATTGCCTCATGGTACATCCCTGTAACATGTGACTATAGTGACAGTCGACATAAATATCTGTCAGTGAGTGTTAGGCAGTTAGAGCACTGCCTCATGGTACAGCCTGTAACATGTGACTGCAGTGACAGAAGATATAAATACCTGTCAGTGAGTGTTAGGCAGTTAGAGCCCTGCCTCATGGTACATCCCTGTAACATGTGACTATAGTGACAGAAGACGTAAAAATCTGTTAGTGAGTGTTGGGCAGTTAGAGCGCTGCCTCATCCTTATAACATGTGACTATAGTGACAGTCGACATAAATATCTGTCAGTGAGTGTTAGGCAGTTAGAGCACTGCCTCATGGTACAGCCCTGTAACATGTGACTACAGTGACAGAAGATATAAATACCTGTCAGTGAGTGTTAGGCAGTTAGAGCCCTGCCTCATGGTACATCCCTGTAACATGTGACTATAGTGACAGTCGACATAAATATCAATCAGTGAGTGTTAGGCAGTAAGAGCACTGCCTCATGGTACATCCCTGTAACATGTGACTATAGTGACAGAAGATGTAAAAATCTGTTAGTGAGTGTTGGGCAGTTAGAGCGCTGCCTCATCCTTATAACATGTGACTATAGTGACCAAAGACATAAATATCTGTCAGTGAGTGTTAGGCAGTTAGAGCACTGCCTCATGGTATGTCCCTGTGTCAAGTGACTATAGTGACAGAAGACATAAATATCTGTCAGTTAGTGTTAGGCACTTAGAGCACTGCCTCATGGTACATCCCTGTAACATGTGACTATAGTGACAGACGACAAATATCTGTCAGTGAGTGTTAGGCACTAAGAGCATTGCCTCATGGTACGTCCCTGTAACATGTGACTATAGTGACAGAAGACATAAATATCTGTCAGTGAGTGTTAGGCAGTTAGAGCACTGCCTCCTGGTACATCCCTGTAACATGTGACTGTAGTGACAAAAGACATAAATATCTGTCAATGAGTGTTAGGCACTTAGAGCACTGCATGATTGTACTAACAGGCTTATCTAGGAACTCATGATCACAGGATAAAGAAAGGCGATGGTATCTTGTGTGCATTAAGCTGACTAGGGAATTTAACTATACCAATTAACTTAGTACCTAGCATAGGGAATTACAGGATATAGAATGTACACATAAGCTGGTGTCTGGATTCTCCTTATATCAGAGGCCCTAGATGGCACTACCAATTTAGAATTTATGGGGAAATACTTTACTGAAAGGAATAGGTAAGGTGTGGCTATTTGCAGTGAAATGGTATATTGCTTAGTTGGGTAGAGAAGGTAGAAGCTAGGTGTAGTAGTTTGTCCCTTTACAGCACACAGGTATTGACTGAGCAACCGATTAGCACCAAGTCGCAATTACAGGTACTACACGGAGAAAAAGTAGGGCCACAGTTCCAATGACTTGTCTTTAAATTGTGTCCCACCACTGTCCAGTGACTTCTCTACCTGTGCCCTACCTCTGTCCAGTGACTTGTCCACCTGTGCCCTACCTCTGTCCAGTGACTTGTCTACCTGTGCCCTACCTCTGTCCAGTGACTTGTCTCTACACTGTGTTCTACATCTGTCCATTGACTTGTCTATACTGTGTCCCACTGCTATCCAATCACCTGGTTCTAAAATATATTCCACTACTGTCCTAATTGTGTATCTATCATGTGGGATTTCCCAGTGTTATGTGCAAAAATGTGACATCATTCATATTTTGTACATTGCCATTTACAAAAGCACTAAAATAGACGTACACTAGGAGAGATTACATGGGTGCCTCACTAGTAATCTTCCTTCTATATCTGTGAGCACCACTTTTTACTGTCTTATATGCTCCATTTTGCCACTGTTTCCTTCACACAGCACCCCAGAAACCATTGTATTTCATTCGTTCATTATCCACTTGTGAAAGCAGAGAGTCAGAGGCCTTCATAAAGTCTAAGTAGTAAGAAAAAACAACACTGCTCCAGTTGAAGTAACCATTGAAATGAAGGTAACCTAAGTATAACATCCTGGAACATTCAGCCTCTTTATAGCATAACATCCTGGAATCTTCAGCATCTCTATAGCATAAGTATAACATTCAGGAACCTTCAGCATCTCAATAGCATAAGTATAACATTCTGGAACCTTCAGCTTCTCTATAGTATAAGTATAACATCCTGGAACCTTCAGCCTCTCTATAGCATAAGTATAACATTCTGGAGCCTCCAGCCTTTCTATAGCATAAGTATACCATTATGGAACCTTCTTCTTCTCTATAGCATTAGTATAACATCCAGGAACCTTCAGGCTCTCTATAGCATAAGTATAACATTCTGGAACCTTCAGCTTCTCTATAGCATAAGTATAACATCCTGGAACCTTCAGGCTCTCTACATCATAAGTATAACATTCTGGAACCTTCATCTTCTCTATAGCATAAGTATAACATTCTGGGACCTTCAGTCTTTCTATAGCATAAGTATAACATTCTGGAACCTTCAGCTCCTCTATAGCATAAGTATAACATTCTGGAATCTTCAGCCTCTCTATAGAATAAGTAGAGCATTCTGGAACCTTCAGCTTCTCTATAGCATAAGTATAACATTCCCAAACCTTCATCTTCTCTCTATAGCATACGTATGACATTCTGGAATCTTCAGCCCCTCTATAGCATAAGTGTAACATTCTGGAACCTTCAGCCTTCTATAGCATAAGTATAACATTCTGGAACCTTCATCTTCTCTATAGCATTAGTATAACATTCTGGAACCTTCAGCCTTTCTGTATTTTAAAAGGCAAAACATATATGAACTCAGCAGACAAGATCAGGTCATGCAAGCACAGAAACATCTGTTGGTTTCACCATTCAGTTAGGACATAATCAGAAAGATCCGGATCATGTTGCTAATGTTCATGTCAAAAGTATGCAGGCAGTTATAAAATTCTAGTCTCTGGTAAATGTTTTAGAACATAACTAAGGTAATATTAATCTTGTATGCTAACAGAGGATTTTATGCAGAAGAAATTTACTGTACCAATTATAAAATGTGTCTGCAACCATAAGCTATTCACTGACCTGTTATGGCTTTATTCTGTACGCCATATGTTCCTTGTAACCCTCATACAGAAACAATGAGTCATCCCTTTTCTTTATCCAGTCACTGTTCTCTTCATACACACAGACACAGATGCATATACCTCACCCACACCTTCTTAAACAAACATAGTACTAAATGAATGAATGTGAAAATGTGTCTCCATCTAAAGAATCTTTTATCTTTTTGAATTTCAGGTAAAGGTATAATCAAAGGAGTAGCTGAAGGTAAGCAAAACAAGGACACTCCAACTATATTCTGAATTTCAACAGAATACATTTTTAGACATAAGAAATAACTGCAGCAGTTAACAGTTTCCTCAACTAAGAGACACAGAGCTGCTGTATGTAGTCAAGACAAGCTCAGACAGATGTCACTTTTATTTATTACCAAAGCTCCTCATAGACTTTGGCCATTTTAGAACCACCTGAGCAGGTGAAATGGCACTAATCACATGACACTGTGAATGTCAGCTGTATGCTCTTCAACAATAGTTGAAATAAAATCAAAAGCAGTCCCACCAAAGCCCTGGATAAACGTTCTTGCTCGTAAAAAGATAAAACTGTCAACATAAAATGCAGAGAGCAGGAACGAAGCAAGGTCTTCTTTCTTCAAAAACAGAATTTATTGCCAACTAAAAAACGGTCAGGATAAGCGCTTTCACTCAACAGAGCTTCATCAGATCAACATTATACAGACCAGTTGTGCTAAGAACATTAAAAGCATTTTCAAAATCAAAGTACCCTATCACAAACTATACCCAATTAACACTAATAGATCTCACATCATACTATTAAAGTGACAGCAGTACATGCACAAAAAGAACAGATCATATATATTAAAAGCATACTAAATGCAAATAAAAGCAGGGATACAAAAAAACATCATGTTAAAGATTATCTCTTGTGTTAAAAAATCACAGATCTACTTGAAATAAAATAAAAGAACTACAAAAAATACCAAGGAGAAAGTGGAGTAGTAGACATCACACCAAAGAGAAAAATGTATGCATACATGGGTCAAAAGGCATAGTAAGAGCAGAATAAAAAATGAAAGCTAGAACTTGATGTTCCTGCGTTTCTTAAGCATAGGTTTAATAGAGGCCCTTTCGTTGAGACCAAGTCCTTTATCTGCCCTTAGCCTAACAATCCACTGACTTTCCTTACTCTCGGTATGATTTCTAATGTCTCCTCCTCTAACATTAGGGGTAATGGCTTCAAGGGCTCTGAACTTGAAAACATGTTCATCTCCTAACTTGGAGATATGTTTAGCTAGTGCGTTATGTTCAGATTTCTTCTTAATGTCTAATGAGGACTAGTATGCACCCTCCACACATCTTCAGGAATATTATCAAAGGCCAAGGAATGAGGGTATCTAGGCTTAATGCCACAGAGAAAGGCTTTATGAATGAATTGAATCACCTTAGAGAACGCCTTATTGATAGGGGCTATCATAGTAATGAAATAGAACGTAATCTGACCAATTTATCAGAATTAAGATCAGGCAGGGCAGCTCCATATTTTGGACCACAGAATATACAAGCTGAGTCATTACCAAGGGATATATCTAATGTTAAGGTCATTACTCCATACACATCAGATCATGATGCGCTTAGGAATATTCTACAGAAGCATTGGCCTATTCTATGTGTAGATGAGCAACTAAGACATATAGTAGGCGAGGAACCTAAGTTTACTTTTAGAAATAAATACAATCTTAAAAGATTGTTGTGCTAGTCAAGGAATAAGGGGAGTAGTGCCAATGTTGGCTTCACAGAACCATGTGGAGATTGTAATTATTGCACGTTCATAGACTCTAATAAAGAGTTTTGGCACCCTGATCTACATCAAAAGTTTGAGACGAACGTATATGCCCATTGTAGGACTACCAATATAGTTTACCTGGCAGTATGCCAGAAGTGTAGTTCATTTTATGTAGGGAAAACTAATAGACAGTTCAGGGAAAGGATCAGAGAACACCTGTATGACATTAAGAAGAAATCTGAACATAACGCACTAGCTAAACATATCTCCAAGTTAGGAGATGAACATGTTTTCAAGTTCAGAGCCCTTGAAGCCATTACCCCTAATGTTAGAGGAGGAGACATTAGAAATCATACCGAGAGTAAGGAAAGTCAGTGGATTGTTAGGCTAAGGGCAGATAGAGGACTTGGTCTCAACGAAAGGGCCTCTATTAAACCTATGCTTAAGAAACGCAGGAACATCAAGTTCTAGCTTTCATTTTTTATTCTGCTCTTACTATGCCTTTTGACCCATGTATGCATACATTTTTCTCTTTGGTGTGATGTCTACTACTCCACTTTCTCCTTGGTAGTTTTTGTAGTTCTTTTATTTTATTTCAAGTAGATCTGTGATTTTTTAACACAAGAGATAATCTTTAACATGATGTTTTTTTGTATCCCTGCTTTTATTTGCATTTAGTATGCTTTTAATATATATGATCTGTTCTTTTTGTGCATGTACTGCTGTCACTTTAATAGTATGATGTGAGATCTATTAGTGTTAATTGGGTATAGTTTGTGATAGGGTACTTTGATTTTGAAAATGCTTTTAATGTTCTTAGCACAACTGGTCTGTATAATGTTGATCTGATGAAGCTCTGTTGAGTGAAAGCGCTTATCCAGACCGGCTTTTTAGTTGGCAATAAATTTTGTTTTTGAAGAAAGAAGACCTTGCTTCGTTCCTGCTCTCTGCATTCAATAGTTGAAATAACCTGACCAGATACACATGAGGTACAGTCAGGATGAACCAGGAGGCCAAGGTTATTTGTACAGCATGAGGGCGTATAGTCTGTCACGTGTAATTGTCTTCATGCGAGATGCTTCCCTTATTCTTTCTTAATTAAATAAGATTGTTTTATAGTAGAGTTTTTCAGGAATCTTCCTTTGTCCTGCTTATTTTTCAGTCCTAACAAAAATACTACATTCTACCAAAGAAATAAAAATAGCCATTACAGACTAGGAACAAATATACTGAGCATGAAGGGAATAAAGGTTGGGGTTTTGTGGTGCAGAGGGAAAAAAGGCAGCAAAGTGAATCTGTAATGGTAACACTGTCCCGAATATGAACAAGTATAAAGGAAGGGGCGGGCCTTTGTTACGACTGTGAAAGAAATAAGGAAGTCAAGTAAGGAACAGACAAGAGTACTAAAAAATGATTTTATGGCATTCCAGGAAACTGGAGTAAAATTACACATCTGCCATTACAAGTGCATGCAGGGCAAATAAAGTGATTATAAATGAGTTGGCATGATAGACAGCATTGCCGCTTCACAGCAACAGGTGTCCTGGTTTGATTCTTGGCTGGAGTGCCTTCTGTACAGAGTCTGCATGTCATCCCTGTGGTAATGTGGGTGCTCTGGTTTCTTTCCACATTCTGAAGTCATGCAGTAGGTGGACTGAACACGTTAAATTGCCCATAGTTGTTGTCAAGTGACCTGATCCAGTTCAGTGTCTGGCTTATCCAGACTGATCTGGTTCTGTGACTAGATTACCAATCTTGGTCTGGTTTTATGGTTGGGTTACCAGTTCTGATCAAATTCCATGACTGGGCTACCAAAGTTGATCTGGTTGTATGACTGGAACCCTAATCTGATTCCGTGATTGGCTAACCAGACAGGTAAAACAGGTAATCCTGTGGATGTGATGTCTGTAGATTTCAGTTAAGGTTTTAATTTGGCTCTCCCTCTACAGCAGCCTTCAGAAACTGAATAGAAGAGGGTAGACTGCAAACTATGTAACTATGTAGAGAAGTTGTTTAACCGCAGGCTGTTGATAGAAGGAGTAATGCAAACCTTGATAAAGAATTAAATGAAAAGGACTGTGTCCTACACAGCTTGGTCTCTCTTTATACAGGTCATTTTTGATGGTATAAAATGTGATTGAGTTCTTAAAGGATGATAGCAAGCTGGAGTGGCTTTCTAGTTAGGCAAAGGACATGAAAAGTCAGGGAAGTATATAAACCACCTCAGATCTCCCCTGAAAAGAGGCCACTAACTTAATGGGACTGACCCAGTCAACAAATCATAAATAAAATAAAATAAATTTAAAAATATGTAGCTCACCAAGAAACACCTGGGGGTACCGTCACAACATGATGTCATTACTACCATTATATGTATCCACAGATGACCTCACCAAAAACGTGGACATCCATAACTCTTGAAACATTTTCTCATTCAAAGTATAAAACAAGTTCTCACAAAAGTGATTTGATAAGGCATACATTTAGTTGCCTGTGATTTCTTTAGTTAAGTGCAACTGCAATGATCTGACAAAACAGGTCAGGTGTAAAGTACAAAAACCAATACCACCTCTGACTAGTCTGCTTTTAGAAAAGTGAACACCAAATAATCAGTGGAAAGCCAAAAGGAAATCATGAATGTCCATTTTTTAAAAAAAAAACTAAATAATAGTTTTGTGATTTGTTAAATAATGATGTTTTCAGTATATACAAAATAAACAACGTCACCACATCACTGCATGCACCTGTTACCCTTTCAGGAAGTCAGCTTGATTGTTTTTTCTCCTGTTATCAGTTCTCTATTGTTTTTAGTTATTCCAAGACAAATATACAGTGTTAACTTGGTCTTTTTACTTTACAGCATTCGGGGGCTAAGATGTGACATGAAGTAGTGTAAGGTACATTATATTTTATTTTAAGTTTTTCTTATGTAACCAATACATTTTTCTCACAAATACATGTGACTATACATACTTAGCCTTTCAGTCAAGTGGCACTAAACAATGCCTTATGTTGTTTGTAATGAATGCAGTTATCTGTAAGTTTGCATGTGATGTTTACTGCAATTGTCATCATACCTCAATCTCTTAGTGCAAGAAATCTGGACAAATCCCAAACTAATGGGAGGAAAAAGGATGAACAGCATGGGCAATTTTTAAATATTGTTCTTAAAAGCTAAGAACGTTGCTAGAATAACAGGATTTGTATTGGCATGCCTTTTCTGAAGGATATGAAGCGTGGAACACAAATGTATGTCATGATTTAATGGCTTCAGCCCTCTGATTTGCCAGAAAAACACAACTTTTATGAGGAACGGACTAAAAAAGCAAAATCTGGACATTCTGTAAAAAATTTGGACAGTTGGGAGGTATGATTATCCTATGTCTGGATTGTATTAGAAAAAGCTCAGCAAGGTAGCCCACTCAACCAAACATTAAATGTAAACAGAAATAAACTAATATGTACAATATTCAGCCATTCTAGCATATACTGAAACTAGAAACATACTAAGGTAGTACATGTAGAACAGACACTTAATTGTAAAGTCCTGATATGTGGTAACTAGTGAGTTTAGAACCCTAATATGTACAATATTCAGCCATTCCAGCACATATTGAAACTAGAAACATAATAAGTTAGTACATGTAGAACAGACACTTGATTGTAAAGTCCTGATATGTGGTAACTAGTGAGTTTAGAACCCTAATATGTACAATATTCAGCCATTCCAGCACATACTGAAACTAGAAACATAATAAGTTAGTACATGCAGAACAGACCATTGATTGTAAAGTCCTGATATGTGGTAACTAGTGAGATTAGAACCCTAATATGTACAATATTCAGCCATTCCAGCACATACTGAAATAGAAACATAATAAGGTAGTACATGTAGAACAGACACTTAATTGTAAAGTCCTGATATGTGGTAACTAGTGAGTTTAGAACCCTAATATGTACAATATTCAGCCATCCCAGCACATACTGAAACTAGAAACATAATAAGATAGTACGTGTAGAACAGACACTTGATTGTAAAGTCGTGATATGTGGTAAGTAGTGAGTTTAGAACCCTAATATGTACAATATTCAGCCATTCCAGCACATGCTGAAACTAGAAACATAATAAGATAGTACTTGTAGAACAGACACTTGATTGTAAAGTCCTGATATGTGGTAACTAGTGAGTTTAGAACCCTAATATGTACAATATTCAGCCATTCCAGCACATACTGAAATAGAAACATAATAAGGTAGTACATGTAGAACAGACACTTGATTGTAAAGTCCTGATATGTGGTAACTAGTGAGTTTAGAACCCTAATATGTACAATATTCAGCCATTCCAGCACATACTGAAATAGAAACATAATAAGGTAGTAACTGTAGCACAGACACTTAATTGTAAAGTCCTGATATGTGGTAACTAGTGAGTTTAGAACCCTGATATGTACAATATTCAGCCATTCCAGCACATACTGAAATAGAAACATAATAAGGTAGTACATGTAGAACAGACACTTGATTGTAAAGTCCTGATATGTGGTAATTAGTGAGTTTAGAACCCTAATATGTACAATATTCAGCCATTCCAGCACATACTGAAACTAGAAACATAATAAGATAGTACATGTAGAACAGACACTTGATTGTAAAGTCCTGATATGTGGTAACTAGTGAGTTTAGAACCCTAATATGTACAATATTCAGCCATTCCAGCACATACTGAAACTAGAAACATAATAAGGTAGTACTTGTAGAACAGACACTTGATTGTAAAGTCCTGATATGTGGTAACTAGTGAGTTTAGAACCCTAATATGTACAATATTCAGCCATTCCAGCACATACTGAAATAGAAACATAATAAGTTAGTAACTGTAGCACAGACACTTAATTGTAAAGTCCTGATATGTGGTAACTAGTGAGTTTAGAACCCTAATATGTACAATATTCAGCCATTCCAGCACATACTGAAATAGAAACATAATAAGGTAGTACATGTAGAACAGACACTTGATTGTAAAGTCCTGATATGTGGTAACTAGTGAGTTTAGAACCCTAATATGTACAATATTCAGCCATTCCAGCACATACTGAAACTAGAAACATAATAAGGTAGTACATGTAGAACAGACACTTAATTGTAAAGTCCTGATATGTGGTAACTAGTGAGTTTAGAACCCTAATATGTACAATATTCAGCCATTCCAGCACATACTGAAATAGAAACATAATAAGGTAGTACATGTAGAACAGACACTTGATTGTAAAGTCCTGATATGTGGTAACTAGTGAGTTTAGAACCCTAATATGTACAATATTCAGCCATTCCAGCACATACTGAAATAGAAACATAATAAGTTAGTAACTGTAGCACAGACACTTAATTGTAAAGTCCTGATATGTGGTAACTAGTGAGTTTAGAACCCTGATATGTACAATATTCAGCCATTCCAGCACATACTGAAATAGAAACATAATAAGGTAGTACATGTAGAACAGACACTTGATTGTAAAGTCCTGATATGTGGTAACTAGTGAGTTTAGAACCCTAATATGTACAATATTCAGCCATTCCAGCACATACTGAAATAGAAACATAATAAGGTAGTACATGTAGAACAGACACTTGATTGTAAAGTCCTGATATGTGGTAACTAGTGAGTTTAGAACCCTAATATGTACAATATTCAGCCATTCCAGCACATACTGAAATAGAAACATAATAAGGTAGTACATGTAGAACAGACACTTGATTGTAAAGTCCTGATATGTGGTAACTAGTGAGTTTAGAACCCTAATATGTACAATATTCAGCCATTCCAGCACATACTGAAATAGAAACATAATAAGGTAGTACATGTAGAACAGACACTTAATTGTAAAGTCCTGATATGTGGTAACTAGTGAGTTTAGAACCCTAATATGTACAATATTCAGCCATTCCAGCACATACTGAAATAGAAACATAATAAGGTAGTACATGTAGAACAGACACTTGATTGTAAAGTCCTGATATGTGGTAACTAGTGAGTTTAGAACCCTAATATGTACAATATTCAGCCATTCCAGCACATACTGAAATAGAAACATAATAAGGTAGTACATGTAGAACAGACACTTAATTGTAAAGTCCTGATATGTGGTAACTAGTGAGTTTAGAACCCTAATATGTACAATATTCAGCCATTCCAGCACATACTGAAATAGAAACATAATAAGGTAGTACATGTAGAACAGACACTTGATTGTAAAGTCCTGATATGTGGTAACTAGTGAGTTTAGAACCCTAATATGTACAATATTCAGCCATTCCAGCACATACTGAAACTAAAAACATAATAAGTTAATACATGTAGAACAGACACTTGATTGTAAAGTCATGATATGTGGTAACTAGTGAGTTTAGAACCCTAATATGTACAATATTCAGCCATTCCAGCACATACTGAAATAGAAACATAATAAGGTAGTACATGTAGAACAGACACTTGATTGTAAAGTCCTGATATGTGGTAACTAGTGAGTTTAGAACCCTAATATGTACAATATTCAGCCATTCCAGCACATACTGAAATAGAAACATAATAAGGTAGTACATGTAGAACAGACACTTGATTGTAAAGTCCTGATATGTGGTAACTAGTGAGTTTAGAACCCTAATATGTACAATATTCAGCCATTCCAGCACATACTGAAATAGAAACATAATAAGGTAGTACATGTAGAACAGACACTTGATTGTAAAGTCCTGATATGTGGTAACTAGTGAGTTTAGAACCCTAATATGTACAATATTCAGCCATTCCAGCACATACTGAAATAGAAACATAATAAGGTAGTACATGTAGAACAGACACTTGATTGTAAAGTCCTGATATGTGGTAACTAGTGAGTTTAGAACCCTAATATGTACAATATTCAGCCATTCCAGCACATACTGAAATAGAAACATAATAAGGTAGTACATGTAGAACAGACACTTGATTGTAAAGTCCTGATATGTGGTAACTAGTGAGTTTAGAACCCTAATATGTACAATATTCAGCCATTCCAGCACATACTGAAATAGAAACATAATAAGGTAGTACATGTAGAACAGACACTTGATTGTAAAGTCCTGATATGTGGTAACTAGTGAGTTTAGAACCCTAATATGTACAATATTCAGCCATTCCAGCACATACTGAAATAGAAACATAATAAGGTAGTACATGTAGAACAGACACTTGATTGTAAAGTCCTGATATGTGGTAACTAGTGAGTTTAGAACCCTAATATGTACAATATTCAGCCATTCCAGCACATACTGAAACTAGAAACATAATAAGTTAATACATGTAGAACAGACACTTGATTGTAAAGTCCTGATATGTGGTAACTAGTGAGTTTAGAACCCTAATATGTACAATATTCAGCCATTCCAGCACATACTGAAATAGAAACATAATAAGGTAGTACATGTAGAACAGACACTTGATTTTAAAGTCCTGATATGTGGTAACTAGTGAGTTTAGAACCCTAATATGTACAATATTCAGCCATTCCAGCACATACTGAAATAGAAACATAATAAGTTAGTACATGTAGAACAGACACTTGATTGTAAAGTCCTGATATAGGTTCATAGGTTCATACTAGGCTATCTGCCCGAGGGCATTTACAAGCCTAGCCCATAGTTTTGTGGCTTACGCCACCCCTTTAGTTTGGAGAAACTATGCCCATTATTTTGCTGTGCCTCTGTCGAGCAGTGACACTGAGGTAATCCCTGGGGTATATCTGCGATCTCCCATCCATTGGTCAAGATTACTCTTGAACAAGGCCAGCGAGGTGCTCTGCCTCACATATACCAGGATTTTGTTCCACAGCATAGGGAGTCTTTGGGTGATGAATCTATCCCTCCAGCACGTCCTATTAATAACCGTGTCGAGGTTTAAGTCTCGCCTTGTGGCTCTGAGGGATCTAGATTTTTTGAGGTGAAGCATGTTCATCAAATCTGGGTTTGACATGGCCTTGTATGTCAGGCACAGGTCACCTCTGAGCAAGCGGTAAGTGACTGAATAGAGCTGGAGTTCTTTCAGTCGGGCAGCATAAGACAGATTTTTGAGACCCTTTATTCTTTTGGTGAGGAACTTTTGTGGCCTCTCCAGCTGCTGCAAGTGTCGGGTCAGATACATTCCGAATGGGGCATTGTACTCAATCATTGGTCTGATTAGTGATGAGTATAGGGAGACTATGACCTCCCTTGATCTAGATGTGAATCCCTTCATGATCAGGTGGGCAATGTAGAAGGTCTTCCTAACTACTTTAGCAACATGAGTGTCGAATGAAAGGTTACTGTCAACCTGGGTCCCCAGGTCCCTGATAACTTCTTCTGTGCTCAGTGGATTGCCACCTATATGGTAGCCAGGGGTAACCTTGTTTTTCCCGAAGGGTATGACTATGCATTTCTTGGCATTTAACTTTAGGCCATGGCTCTGGCACCAGTTATCTGTTTCTGTGAGACCCTTCTGAAGGATATCTGTGTCAGATGTGTTTTCGACTATGGCGCCCAGTTTGCAGTCATCTGCAAACTTTGTCAGCTGTAACCCTCCTGTGTTTGCTTGTACTTCGGAAAAGTAGATGCCGAACAAGAGTGGGCCCAGGACTGAGCCCTGTGGGACACCACTTGTGACAGGCTTTGAGTCTGACATGGCGCCAGCAACTCTGACCCTGTGGGTTCTGTCACTCAGCCAGTTTGCAACCCATCTTGTGATGTATGGGTTTACATTTAAGCTGATGAGTTTTTCAATGATACCCGAGTGGGGTATTGTATCGAAGGCCTTTGCCAGGTCGAGGTAGGCTGTATGGACTGCCTTTCCCTCATCAATGGCCTTGGTGACTGTTTCGAAAAAGTCAACCAACTTTAAAAGGCATGATCTGCCTTTGACAAAGCCAAACTGGGTTGGATCCAAAGTCTGCAAATTCCCTATGTCTTTATTTATGAGATCCATTATGATCCTCTCCATGGCTTTGCAGATAAGGCTTGTCAAGCTAATGGGACGGTAATTTCCAGGGTCGGTGGAGGCACCGCCTTTGTGAAGTGGGACCACAGTCGCTGTGCACCACTCCCTGGGTACGTATCCGGAGGTGAGACTAAGATTAAACAGCTGTCCTAACTGCGGGTTTAATTCCTCGTTGAGTTCGTGGAGCACACAGCCGGGGACACCATCAGGTCCCATGGATGCTGTGTTTTTTGGAGAGAGCAGTTCTCACCGGGGGGTTAGGGATGTTTGGGGGGGGGGGGCTACAATCATTTGGTATAGATATCTCACCTTTTGGGGTGGGGGGGGGGAGAAGTTTGCACTGAACCTGTCAGCCAGTATGTTGGCAATGTCTGTAGGATCAGTAATCTTCACATCATTTTGAACTAATTCTGAGCATATCTGGGAGTTTCCTCCCAGGTTTTTAACATAGCTAAAGAAGGCCTTATGATTGTCTTTTGAGTCCTTAGCTATTTTTCTCTCAAAATTTGCTTTGGATGATTTTATGAGAGCTCTTAGCTTTTTACTTATAGTGATCAAAGGTGTCTTACCTTTTAAGGATTTTGCTCTATCTTGTAGTAGCTTCCTCCTTTTGTTGTAGAGTTTGTTTATGGCTGGGGTCCACCAGACTGGACGCTTGGGATTGCCTGATCCATGCAGTCCTGCAGGTGCTGGTAGAAGGCATTTCTAAGTGATTCAGCGGCTTGAGTAATGTTTAGCTCCAGCTTTGTGGCCTTAAAGGAGACCACACTAGTCTTTAGAAGTGTGAAGTCAGCTTTCGAGAAGTTCTTTACTGTGGTCTTTTTTATTTCAGGTGGGGGCAGGATGAGGACCTCCAGCAAGATTAGTTTGTGATCTGATCTCACCAGTGAGGGGTATACTTCCAGTGTTGAACATTGTGCTCCCATGTTCGTGATGATGAGATCAAGTATGTTTTCTCCTCTTGTGGGGATGGTGACTAGTTGTTCCATGGCATTTGAGTTTATGAATTCCAGGAACTTTTGGGCTAGAGTGTTTGGGCTTGAGTAGTGTTCCCAGTCTGTATTAGGGTAATTGAAGTCACCTTCATGATATGTGGTAACTAGTGAGTTTAGAACCCCAATATGTACAATATTCAGCCATTCCAGCACATACTGAAACTAGAAACATAATAAGATAGTACTTGTAGAACAGACACTTGATTGTAAAGTCCTGAAATGTGGTAAATAGTGAGTTTAGAACCCTGATATGTGCAATATTCAGCCATTCCAGCACATACTGAAACTAGAAACATAATAAGGTAGTACATGTAGAACAGACACTTGATTGTAAAGTCCTGATATGTGGTAACTAGTGAGTTTAGAACCCTAATATGTACAATATTCAGCCATTCCAGCACATTCTGAAACTAGAAACATAATAAGTTAGTACATGTAGAACAGACACTTGATTGTAAAGTCCTGATATGTGGTAGCTAGTGAGTTTAGAACCCTAATATGTACAATATTCAGCCATTCCAGCACATACTGAAATAGAAACATAATAAGGTAGTACATGTAGAACAGTCACTTGATTGTAAAGTCCTGATATGTGGTAACTAGTGAGTTTAGAACCCTAATATGTACAATATTCAGCCATTCCAGCACATACTGAAACTAGAAACATAATACAGTAGTACGTGTAGAACAGACACTTGATTGTAAAGTCCTGGGGATGGGTGGGAGGATGGCAGAATGGTTAATGTGTTTACCTTGGAGACACAAGGTGCAGGGTTTGATTCTCACAATGGGTAATTGGCTAGTCTTAAAATGGCCAACAAACGCAATAAGCCTAGTACTAACCTATGAAATTAAATTAAACTATGATATGTGGTAACTAGTGAGTGTAGAACTCTCATATGTACAATATTCAGGCAATCCAGCACATACTGAAACTAGAAACATAATAAGGTAGTACATGTAGAACAGACACTTAATTGTAAAGTCCTGATATGTGGTAACTAGTGAGTTTAGAACCCTAATATGTACAATATTCAGCCATTCCAGCACATACTGAAACTAGAAACATAATAGGGTAGTACATGTAGAACAGACACTTGATTGTAAAGTCCTGATATGTGGTAACTAGTGAGATTAGAACCCTAATATGTACAATATTCAGCCATTCCAGCACATACTGAAATAGAAACATAATAAGGTAGTACATGTAGAACAGACACTTAATTGTAAAGTCCTGATATGTGGTAACTAGTGAGTTTAGAACCCTAATATGTACAATATTCAGCCATTCCAGTACATACTGAAATAGAAACATAATAAGTTAGTACATGTAGAACAGACACTTAATTGTAAAGTCCTGATATGTGGTAACTAGTGAGTTTAGAACCCTAATATGTACAATATTCAGCCATTCCAGCACATACTGAAACTAGAAACATAATAAGGTAGTACATGTAGAACACACACTTGATTGTGAACTCCTGATATGTGGTAACTAGTGAGATTAGAACCCTAATATGTACAATATTCAGCCATTCCAGCACATACTGAAACTAGAAACATACTAAGGTAGTACATGTAGAACAGACACTTGATTGTAAAGTCCTGATATGTGGTAACTAGTGAGTTTAGAACCCTAATATGTACAATATTCAGCCATTCCAGCACATACTGAAACAAGAAACATAATAAGGTAGTACATGTAGAACAGACACTTAATTGTAAAGTCCTGATATGTGGTAACTAGTGAGTTTAGAACCCTAATATGTACAATATTCAGCCATTCCAGTACATACTGAAATAGAAACATAATAAGTTAGTACATGTAGAACAGACACTTAATTGTAAAGTCCTGATATGTGGTAACTAGTGAGTTTAGAACCCTAATATGTACAATATTCAGCCATTCCAGCACATACTGAAATAGAAACATAATAAGGTAGTACATGTAGAACAGACACTTAATTGTAAAGTCCTGATATGTGGTAACTAGTGAGATTAGAACCCTAATATGTACAATATTCAGCCATTCCAGCACATACTGAAACTAGAAACATACTAAGGTAGTACATGTAGAACAGACACTTGATTGTAAAGTCCTGATATGTGGTAACTAGTGAGTTTAGAACCCTAATATGTACAATATTCAGCCATTCCAGCACATACTGAAATAGAAACATAATAAGGTAGTACATGTAGAACAGACACTTGATTGTAAAGTCCTGATATGTGGTAACTAGTGAGTTTAGAACCCTAATATGTACAATATTCAGCCATTCCAGCACATACTGAAATAGAAACATAATAAGGTAGTACATGTAGAACAGGCACTTGATTGTAAAGTCCTGATATGTGGTAACTAGTGAGTTTAGAACCCTAATATGTACAATATTCAGCCATTCCAGCACATACTGAAATAGAAACATAATAAGGTTGGACATGTAGAACAGGCACTTGATTGTAAAGTCCTGATATGCGGTAACTAGCGAGTTTAGAACACATGATTCTTAACCTCGATATTCTGTGTGCTTAGTTAATCCTATCAGTGCTAGCAGCAGTGACAAACTGCCTGTAAAATGAAGCCATCTTATAGAATGGAATGGGTCATTTGATTATTCTAAATATGTTAAATAGAGTCAGATCACTGTTGTACAAAAATGTTCTTTGAAACAGTAATGTGGCACCATGTACAAGTACGGTACAACACAATTAACTACATAATTTCCTTTCTCCTTAATTAGACATGGAATTGTACTTAATTTCTCCTTTTTTTTAGCCTCACCACTATCAATACAGTTCAGCGATGTAGTTAATTCTGTTTTCAGGAAATAAAGGAAATACTTGTAAGAAAAGCAGCTTCTGTCATGTTTAGACTGCTGAAAACATTCATCAGTTTGTAGGTAAGTACTCGTCAATCAGTCTACAGACCATTACAAGCCTAGCTAATAAAATATATTCACAAGTTCCCTCCAGTCTCAGTAGGTGCAATAAAAGTTAGATGGGGGGAGCATTTGAGGCTTCCCATCCAGTTATCAAGGTTTGCTGTTATGGTGACAAACATGTTACTCAGCATGACATGCAGTGATTGTTTGTCCAGAAAGAGGGATGTGTTGGGATCCGATTCTAACTCAACAACAGGACTTATTCATCTAGTTATAAAGATGTAGGCTATACAATTGCATATTTGAGGAACCAGTTCTTTTGCAAAAGATTAGGTAGTCAAGGAGAATCAGGTCCTTTATGACTTAAAAGGCCAGTTATAGGTTACCAAAGAGGAGTCTATAAAACAGTAAGTACAGGAAGAGGTCTGCTGTCTGTCATGATAACTTGAGGGGCTTTAGGACACTGACATTTTAGGTACACCTGTGAGTCCTCACTCAGATTTTGTCAGACAACCACTCAGTGATCCACAACATGGCACATGGATTTATATTCAGTTTACTAGTCTGTATAGGCACCTGCATATGGAATAATGTTGAAAGCCTTGACAAGGTTCAGGTGTGTTGTACATACTTCATAACTACTATTCACCACTTCAGTGACTTTTTCAAAGAAATCAATTAAGTTAAGGAGGTGGGACCCAGCCTTAGGGAAAGCTGATTTGATGGTAGTCTAGGATTAAATGATTTTCAATGACCAGGTTAATGATATTTCCACAGATGTAAATATGAGGCTAGTAAGACTAATGGATCTAGTCGCTCTCATGAAATGACATTACAATGGTTGTTTTCTAGGCTTCAGAAATGTAATCAGTGGTGAGGCTTAGATTAAGGGGTTAAGTAATGGTTCAGGTAGTCCATATTTGGTAGGCATAACAAGGCAAGCCTATATGCTATACAGCCCCTTGGTTGATGCTTTCTTAGCTTATCAGAGGGCTGAGAAAACTTGTGCCATATAACAGAGAACCTGGCTGGGACTGTGGAATCTGTGGCATGGATGTAACTGTGGGTGGGGTAAAATTTGTACTAAACTTGTCAACTGGGAATGTAGCTACTTCCTTTGGTTTATAGTAGGTATTGTTTTTGTGGAGTCACTCCAAACATTTATTTATTTAACATTCATTGACTGGGAAAGTTAGAGTAGGACACAGCCTTTTTTCAGCAGAGGCCCAGGGAGACATGCTCCAGACACATATCTTTGAAATGTGGGAGGAAACCGGAGTATCCAGAGGAAATCCATGTGAATGCAGGGAGGACATGCAGACTCCACACAGAAGGTACCCCAGGTGAGAATTGAACTGAAGAACCTTTTGCTGTGAAGCAACGGAATCACTACTTAATACCGAAACTACACAATCCCGAAGCCCACAATACTTAGACTAAAATCCCTAAACCACACATTACCGACATTTTAAAAGCACGAAATTCAAAATTGCGAAAGTACTATATAGATACAGCACACACACAAACATATACACAGCCTCCCCCCATAACCAAACAAACCACCCTACACTAAATATAAGCAGGGGGGCTTTGCCCCCTGCACCCCCCATGTGGGGGGCTATGCCCCCCACACCCCCCGACTTTAATATTCCAACTCCGAGATCGCACAGACATACACACAAGGCAAACTCACACCCACACATTATAGCCCCTCACACACACACACACACACACACACACACACACACACACACACACACACACACACACACTAAAGCCCCTCACAAACACACTTACACACACATACTTACCTGAACCGCAACACCAGAAGCGCTAATTCAAAATCCCTTACCATCGGGATTTTGAATTTCGCGCTTCTGGTCTTTCAGTAATGTGTGATTTCGGCTACATGGTCTCAAGCTTTTGAAATTCGAGATTTCAAAAGTTCGAGATTTACTAGTGTTCCCGAAGCAACACTGTTAACCACTGCACCACATTGCTGGAGGTCAGCTCTTAACTTCCTTAAAGAGATAAATAAATAATTGTAGTTATTTTTGCCATCAGTGACTATTTTAAGTTCATACTCAGATTTTCCCCCTCCACATTGGCCCCATGGCAATTTTAACTGTAACCAACTGTGGGGAGAAAGCCAGGACCCTTGGCAAGGCAAGAGCCCTACTGCCCATTCATTCCTGCCTCAGTAGCTCACTCAGCCTATTTATAGCCTTGTTCCAAGAGTCAGGTGGTAGGGCATGAGCAGTGTGTGCTCAGAGGCTCATGCTCCATGAGTGCATCACCTAGTGCTCCCAGTAGGTGTCACCAAAGTAAAGAGATGGTTTTGTCTCCCTCCCACCAGTATAGGTGAACCTGCAGGGGTTGGTCACTTCCATCCTATGTAGGTAGCTCTGTCAGACACCCAAACTAACTGAACTGTTCACATTCAGATTTGAGCTTCCTAATGGTACCCTTAGCTCTCTGTTGGTTTCTTTAGTGCTCCCTTGAGGTAAGAAAAATGGAACCTCTTGTAAGCATTTGAGTACTTACTTTCTCCTGTTATGTAGTTTTATTTATATGGGTATTCCAACATAGAGGTTTACTTGTAAATGTCCTGTTATAGTTGGTGTAGATAGGGATGGCATCATCTAAAGAGATATTTAACTAAAAGGAGACACCAGAGGCATATGCTGCATTTTCAACACTGGGGTTAATCAGAAGTGCATTAGAGTAGAATCTATTCTGGACATCAAGCCATTGAAGAAGGTTTGCTTTTGAGAAGTCCCTAAACATGAAGATATCTGGAGGGGAAGTGCCATCAGCCTTAAAGGAAAAGGTCACTGATTTGGGGTCTAATTTAATGAGGGAAGATGTAACACTAGGAGGTGCATAGGAAGATACTATATTTGTGGTGACAAGATGGAGGGAATTTGGTTCCCCGATAAGATGGCTAACCAGGAAGTATTGGCAGTTATAATATCAGGGAAACATTAGGCATGCTGACCATTGCTGGCATACACCAGTCATCTTATTAACGGACAGGAGAAGCTCCCAAGAATAAAGGTGTTGGGATTATTTGAGAGAGAGGACTTGTGAGAAGGGGACACATGGGATGAAGCATAGATATTATATATAGCATGAAATTGATATTAATTTTGTTTAGGGTGATTTGAACATGTAAGAGTTCATACCCAGGTGTCCAAGGAGTCCATCAAGAGGCCATGGTGTCCATGATCTAAAAGTAGGGCTGTGATGGCTTGACAAATAAGAACCAGGGAACATAGTGGGCACCCTGGAGAGGTGAAATGGGGTCTAAAAGTAGGGCTGTGATGGCTTGACAAATAAGAACCAGGGAACATAGTGGGCACCCTGGAGAGATGAAATGGTGTCTAAAAAGTAGGGGTGTGATGGCTTGACAAATAAGAACCAGGGAACAATCAGTAGCTGGGTGTATGTGGAAGATAGGAAAGCAGAATCCAAACAGTGGTATTGGAGAGATACTAGAGACTTGGGGTGAAGGAAATAAAGAATGTGGACTTGCGTCTCTGGAATGATATTTAGGATAATAGAAAAAGTGGTTTAGACATTGTAGAGAGAAGTTTATACTCTGGAGTGGGATCAAAGAAATATGAGCTGAATCTTTTTTCCTCTCCAAGGTTTAACAGAGGGAGTGCTTAGTACAAATTTGGCTAAAACATGTCCTATTCCAACATAGGACAGAGGATTCAGAGGAGCTGGAGAAGGAAGAGATGGTGAGGCCAGATAAGGAAGATAAAGAATAGAAAGAGAAGAGGTAGGGCAATGAATGGAATGGTGACCGGTACTGTCTGGGGTCATCCTCAAGTGATGAAAAGGAAAAAAATGTCAGTCAAAAGCTTTTAAGGGAGACAGAATATAGAACTGATACAATAAGCAATTTTAAATACATTTTTGATTGATGAGTGTGGACTACCCAGGGGCAGAGGTGGACCAGAAACAAGGTGGGGGCATAGAGGAGGGTCACTATTTCCATCAGCAATGGTTTAGGCATGACTACAGACAAGGTGGCAATGGGAAGTGGATAAGTATGAAGTGCAGGATATGGGGCAGGACATGGGGCCATAGTCTGAATGTGATCTGAGTGGGAATGGTGGTCTATTCTCTCAGACCTACCTGTGAGACTGAGACCATGGTGACAATGTGGCTGGAGGCCAAGAAGTATACAGGAAGGATATTAGGCAGATGTATGGGGAGAGAACGGTCATCTAACTGACAAAAAAGTCAGGAAAGGTAAGGGTGAGAGTGCTTCTGGGAGAGGGGAAAAGGAGCATGTCAAAGGATGATCTGAGTACCCAAGAAGTGTTTAATTATTTGTTATGAAGAACTACATACATGTACATCACAGAAGGGAGATTGATGGGTAAAAGAGGGCAAACAGGGAAGGGATACAGAGTAGCAGGAGGCAAGAGTTTGAGATGTGGGATGTATAGACAGCAAAAGAGAAGGTTAATGAAACTATGGATCTTCAAATGACATAAGGCTGGGGGTGGAGGATGTTCAGATGGCTTGCCTTATGAATTCTATCAATGTGCAGGAGACGCAGCAATGAAAGTCTTAACAGAGGACTTTAATGCAATGGGAGGGTAAAGGCCTCAATTTCTGGGCAGCTAGCTGGGGTGGCATTTTCAGGTACAGTCCTGAGTCATTAATAAATGTAACAATTGTGTCAAAGCTCATAGGCACTCATCTGGATAGCATATTATTCCAGATTATATAGAAAATCAACTTGATTAAAGTTAGACAGAAGGATGATAGTGGACATAAAGTGACTTTATGAAGAAAATAGAAAAAGTGAACTTGATGGAAAGGAAACCTAAAGGTTCGAGAGGCCCTGAAAGAGATTCTGACTGACGTTTTGTATTGATGGGGACTGCTGAGACATAATGGAGGCTGATAGATGTTAAATGTACAGAGATGAGGTCAGAGATCTTTGTTAAATGGAATATACTGAGGGAAACTGGTACATACACAGGAACTAAACAGGGGCTGTTATTATCTCTGGGTATGTTTTTCCTGACAACAGAAGTGTCATAAACTAAACAAATATTCAGGAAAATTAGAAATGAGTTGTTTGCACACAACCGCTTTTCGATATCTGATAATGTTGAGTGGACAATAAAAGAATGTAGAGAAGTTTAAAGAGTTTGGCAACATATCCAGTTGAATGTGTAATGTGAAAAAGACACCATGCTGGTTAGACTGGGAGGAGATAAAGGGAAATAAAGGTTGCTGTTGGACTGAGAAGAGAATGAGATCTTCAAACCTGGATGTAGAAGTAGGTAATAAGATAGAAATCATGATGGCGCAGTGGTACAGTGGTTGTGTTGTCGCCTCACAGCAAGAGGTTCTCCAGTTCGATTCTTGGCTGAAGTGCCTTCTGTGTGGTGTTTGTGCATAGGTTTCCTCCCACGTTACAAAGACATGTATCTGGAGCATTTCTCCCTGGACCATCACTGAAAATTGGCTTAGTTCCAAGTAAGACTTTCCCAGTAAACAAATGTTAAATAAATAAATAAATGACAAGAAACTGAGAAACTTTACAGGTTATAGAAAGGAGAAAATTATGGATAGACTGGATAAAGAGGTAGGGTACTGAATGGGGATACAATTATGGATAGACTGGATAAAGAGGTAGGGTGCTGAATGGGGGTACAATTATGGATAGACTGGATAAAGAGGTAGGGTGATGAATGGGGATACAATTATGGATAGACTGGATAAAGAGGTAGGGAGCTGAATGGGGATACAATTATGGATAGACTGGATAAAGGGGTAGGGAGCTGAATGGGGATACAATTATGGATAGACTGGATAAAGAGGTAGGGTGCTGAATGGGGATACAATTATGGATAGACTGGATAAAGAGGTAGGGAGCTGAATGGGGATACAATTATGGATAGACTGGATAAAGAGGTAGGGAGATGAATGGGGATACAATTATGGATAGACTGGATAAAGAGGTAGGGAGATGAATGGGGATACAATTATGGATAGACTGGATAAAGAGGTAGGGAGATGAATGGGGATACAATTATGGATAGACTGGATAAAGAGGTAGGGAGCTGAATGGGGATACAATTATGGATAGACTGGATAAAGAGGTAGGGAGATGAATGGGGATACAATTATGGATAGACTGGATAAAGAGGTAGAGTGCTGAATGGGGGTACAATTATGGATAGACTGGATAAAGAGGTAGGGAGATGAATGGGGATACAATTATGGATAGACTGGATAAAGAGGTAGGGAGATGAATGGGGATACAATTATGGATAGATTGGATAAAGAGGTAGGGTGCTGAATGGAGATACAGTTATGGATAGACTGGATAAAGAGGTAGGGTGCTGAATGGGGATACAATTATGGATACACTGGATAAAGAGGTAGGGAGCTGAATGGGGATACAATTATGGATAGACTGGATAAAGAGGTAGTGTGATGAATGGGGATAATAAACACATTGAAGTGAAAGGTATTTGCACAGGTGCTGCACATGATCGGGGGTGTTCTGTTACTAACAGCAGATGACAGGCTCGAAGGGCCGCGGAGGGTGGAGGAGTAACGATATGAGGGAGTAAAGGAGGCTGACCTCAAAGGATAGGGTGTGAGCAGGTAGGAGATGGGGAGAGGGAAACCTCTCTCACTTTGTAACAAGGCACTAACTTTTACAAGAGTGCAGGGAGGTAGCAGAGTGACGTTACCCTGAGAGATGTGAACTGGTAGATGACAGGGTCTCCGAAAACAGAGGGAAATCTGAAGACCAGCTGAAGGGAGAAGAGAAAGTTAAAGCAGGGGTAATACCACAACCTCCATCAGAACTTGCAAGAGAAATAAAGAAGTAGCAACATATAAGATGGGGAACTGCAAAAGCAACAGCACTGGGGTGTCTCAGGATGGAGTGATGCACAAGGAAGGTGTCAAGACATACATGGTGGGTTCTGACATAGTAGGATGGAAGAGCTGCTAGAGAATATGAAGGTAGTAATTGATGGAGGAGGAGATACTCATCGATTAGAGGTTGTAGGACTCATTACAGATTCAGGGCAAATGTGAACAGAACAGGAAGCAGTAAGGGAAGTGATGATGGAAGAAAAGGATGGTTGTGCAATGTTATGGTGGGGGGGTCCAAGATACTGGGTGGTTGTTTCTGGGTGAGTGAGACTCATATTCAGCATAACCTTTCATAGCCTACCCCAATCTCTGTCAGCACAGAGAGGGTGGGGGCAGGAGAATTAGGCCAACAGACAAGTCATTCAACAAATAGATAATGGCTTAGTTGCAAAGCCCTGGTGAGTGAATCTACCACTTGGAGCCTGCATAAGGAAGGGAGATTTTCTTGGAGAGGAAGACATAGGGGATCCACTGTGACAGGATTATAGGTGGAGGTGTTGGGTCAGCAGGGAAAAATTAATGGTCAGCTGTTAGGGAACCAAAAAAAAAAACTTATTGGAAAAGTGATCTGGATGCCATAGCAACCACCTAGTTTGGACCCATCAGTAGATTTAATCAAATGACAAAATGTTGCATCTTTTCCCGTACATGACTATTTTCTTTTTCAGATAACTTGAAATACAGACATCACTATCTTATCCTTAGCAAAACAGTTACTAAAAAAGTGAAGCAGTTATCTTTTTTTTCTAATTAGAATAAATCTACTCAAACAAGACAATCAAGACAGTTTCTTTAAGGCAACAAATGGAGGGGGGTTAATTGCTATACACAAATAAAATTAATGCAACAGCTTTAAAGCCTGTGACAAGTGGAGTGCCTCGGGGTTCAGTCCTGGGACCACTCTTGTTTGGCATCTACTTCTCTGAAGTACTGGCCAACACTAAGGGACTCTGACTAACAAAGTTCACAAATGACTGCAAACTGGGAGCCATTATTGAATCCCCAAATGATGTGGATATTCTACAAAATGGCCTGACAGAAACAGATGCCTGGTGCCAGAGCCATGGGCTCAAGCTTAATGCCAAGAAATGTATAGTTATCCCCTTTGGAAAAAAAAAAACATGTGTCCATGAATTACCACATAGGTGGCAGGACACTAAACATCGAAAGTGTGATGAGAGACTTAGGGACACAGGTGGACAATGGTCTCACTTTCGATAACCACATTGCCACAACAGTCAGGAAATCCTTCTTTGTGGCACACCTCATCACTAAGGGTTTTCATCCAGAAAAAAAGGAGGCCATTGTCCCACTGTACTCATCCCTCATTAGACCCATTATAGAGTATAATGCCCTGTTTGGTATGTATCTCACAAGACATCTGCAACAGCTGGAAAGGCCACAGAAATACCTCACTAAAAGAATCACAGGACTAAAGCAGATGTCATATGCTGACCGTCTAAAAAAAACTCCAGCTATACTCTGTGGCATATTGTCTACTCAGAGGCGATCTCTGCTTAACATACAAGGCCATGTCAAACCCTGAGCTGTTGGACATGCTCCACTTAAAGAAATCCCAATCCCTCAGAGCCACATGCTCCAGGGATCTAAATCTTGTCATCACAATGAACAAATCATGCTGGAGGGATAGGTTCCTGACCCAGAGATTCCCCATACTCTGGAATAGACTGCCCATACATGACAAGCAGAGCACCTCATTGGCCCTCTTCAAAAGGAACCTTGATGACTGGATTTGAGATAGGAAATTCACCCCGGGGATCATGTCAGTCACCCTGCCCGACATGGGTCCAGAGAAGTAAATATTGTGGGAAGAAATATCCAGGGAATTGTTATGGTTAGGCTTGCATAGGCCCTAAGGCTGATAGCCTAGTGCCAATCTATGAAACTATGAACCTTTTTTATTTC
>NC_056747.1:1345721205-1345783158 GCF_019279795.1 Protopterus annectens
AAACAAAAAAAAAAACCCCCCATAGTTTTGAATTTTTTAACCCTTGTAATTAACCCAGGCCCCTTTTTAATTTGGGGAAAAAAGTTCAAATAAAGGTTTTTTTTAATCTCTGTGTGCTGTATTACAAAAACTGCTAGCTGAATCTACCTGTATACCCAGGTCCTTAATGACTCTATAGTTTTAATCACTGTGTGCTGTATTACAAAAACTCCTAGCTGAATCTACCCATATACCCAGGTCCTTAATGAGTCTATAGTTTTAATCACTGTCTGCTGTATTACAAAAACTCCTAGCTGAATCTAACCATATACCCAAGTCCTTAATGAGTCTATAGTTTTAATCACTGTGTGCTGTATTACAAAAACTCCTAGCTGAATAAACCCGTGTACCCACTTCCTTAATGAGTCTATAGTGTTAATCACTGTGTGCTGTATTACAAAAATTCATAGCTGAATCTAAGCGTATACCCAGGTCCTTAATGACTCTATAGTTTTAATCACTGTGTGCTGTATTACAAAAACTCATAGCTGAATCTAAGTGTATACCCAGGTCCTTGATGAGTCTATAGTGTTAATCACTGTGTGCTGTATTACAAAAATTCAAAGCTGAATCTAAGCGTATACCCAGGTCCTTGATGAGTCTATAGATTTAATCACTGTGTGCTGTATTACAAAAACTCCTAGCTGAATATACCCGTATACCCACTTCCTTAATGAGTCTATAGTGTTAATCACTGTGTGCTGTATTACAAAAATTCATAGCTGAATCTAAGCGTATACCCAGGTCCTTAATGACTCTATAGTTTTAATCACTGTGTGCTGTATTACAAAAACTCCTAGCACCCATTAGCTACTCTTTTTTACCTTCTTCTCTCCATTGCCTCTAGCCCTGTTAGTAGTCCTGGTAGCAATTACCGGCTGAGTCCACTAGGTGGCTCCCTTCTACTAAACTTGCTCATCTTTGCCTATTTTTCGCCTACCTTCTAATTTTCCTATATTTCCCACTATCTGCTAGCCTTTTTGTGTAGCATCCACCCCTTCCTTTCTCTGATTCTATGTCCCAGAATTACTTACCTTTACTTTCAGCATCTAACTGATTGTTTTCCACTCTAACTTTTCTTTGGCTCTTCCCGCTCCGTTTAAGCCCTCTTATCCTCCACCCTACCCCCAATTCCCACCCACCCCGGGGTCCTACACTTATAGTTCTCTAGCCACACCCCTACTCCCAACTTCCTATTACTCCCCTTCCCAATTTGCTGCATAGCCTAAACACACCCTTCCACGCCCCTTTCTCTTTCTCAACCCTATGACTATACCACTTCTTTTACTTTTCTCCACTACTTTGACTTCTGACTTTACACTTCCATCACCTCTCCCTTTCTTTTCTCTATCTACCTATTAGAATTAATTCTTATCTACCAACTGCTTTAACTATATCTACTATCCCCTCTATAGTGTACCTAACTTATTTCTCTCCCTTTTGCACTTACCTCTCTACTTCATCACTTCTCTTATTGCTAAATTATGTCTCCCTATATACTAACTATGCCTTCACTCTCTCTCTTAATGTTGACAACCCTTCTCTCAACATACCATCTCACATCTTTTGAAATTTCCTTAGCAACTATCTTATCTCCCCACAAAACACACTTCTTCTACTTTCACTTTGTCTTCTTACCCTAATATTAATTCCACCCCTAGCTATCTTCATTCTAAATTCCACAGGTTACATCACCTCACCTACCCCCTACTATCTAACAAAAAACAAAACCTTAATAACTCATAATAGGAACTACTTAACCATACTATCTAATCCCACCCTACAAGATGGAGACATCCACCCCAACCCTGGCCCTATTTCACCACCACCCCAAAACTGCTTAACTAACCCCAATAATAACTTCCTTATAGGACACCTAAACATTCATAGCATAAACAAAAAAGTACCCTTACTCCACGCCCTCTTAGATATCCACTCATTTGACATTCTCTGCTCTCTCGAAACCTGGCTAAACCAGGTACAAAAGACTCAGAGATTCTACCCCAAGGTTATAACATACTAAGACAGGACCGCTTAAAACGTAAGGGGTGGTGGAGTGGCAATACTTTTCAAAACCAACTGAACATCTCCACCCAACCAGCATACCCATACCAAAACAGCAAAATAGAAACCATCATTGTTAAACTCCAACTTAATAACAAAATCCATTTACATTATTTCTTTGTATCTTCCCCCAGGTAACAACATTCCAATATTAGAAGAATTTCTAAATTGGGTTTCTATCACCTACCCCCAAGAAACCATAATTCTCGGCGGCGTTAACATAGACTGGAACACTGTTAATGCTGACAATCCCTCCTCTCATATTAACCTACATGGTTTCTCACAAACTATTACCTCAACTACTAGAGTCAATAAGCCCACTAAGAAAGAGAGTATACTGGACTGGATACTCACAAATAAAGCTAACAAACAATATAAAGTAGGGATTATGCCTGATGACATCAGCGACCACTGCCTAACCTACATCACTAGACAAAAATCAGAATATGTTAACCTCCCAAATACAAGACTAATTCGATCTGTCAAGCACTTTAATATAGACCTTTTTAAAACTGAACTGAGAGCTTGTAATTGGAATTGCTTAAAATCACTTCCCCTAGAGGAAGCAGTACTATTCTTTAATACTACATTCCTATCAATACTTGATAAACATGCTCCAGAACGCTCTATTAGAGTAAAGACCAAATCTGCCCCATGGCTGACAACCAAAACTAAAAAACTTATGCATGCTAGAAACGCAGCATGGACAAAATGGAGATGCTTTAGACTAAACCCTGATTTTACTAATTTCTGCCATCTTAGAAATCTAGCAAAAAAATCAATACTCTCTGACAAGAAGAACTTCTACTGTAACCTTCAGGAAACTCATATTAACAACTCTAAACAGTTCTGGTCATCAGTAAAAAGACTTCTTTCCCCAGGAACTGCTAAAACTCCTTCCCCTCAAAATTCAGACCCAGACGCCCCTCTCCAGACTGCTAATGCCTTCAACTCTTTTCACAGAAACTATTCAATCCCTTGCCAAACAAATGAACCCTAACAACTTTCATATACCTACTAACAAAACTAGCTCCTTTTCAACTTCTCTCTAAAGCCTATATCTACATCTTTTATCTACAAACTCATTCATAAACTGAAACCCTGCACCCCTTCTGCTGATAAACTCCTTCTCTTTTCCTTCAAAAGTTGCCAAAGAAACTGCTTATCCTATATCCTTACTCATCAACAGAACTATCCTAGAAGGAACCATCCCTGATATCTGGAAAGTCTCCTACATCATCCCACTGCACAAAGGTGGTAACTCCCTTGACCTTTCAAACTATAGACCTATTGCCCTTCTCTCACCCCTAGCAAAAATTATGGAAAAATGTATACATCAGCAACTCATACACTATCTCTCTCATCACAACATAATAGCAAACAGCCAACATGGTTTCAGACCCCACCACAGTACCACCACTGCCCTTCTATCCTTTGTAGATACTATCAATAAAAATCGAAACAACAATATACTCTCTTCCGCACTTTTCATTGATCTCTCGAAAGCTTTCGACATGGTCAACCACTCTCTTAATCAACATTCTTGAATCCCTATCTTCTGATAAACTATCCTCTGACTGGTTTAAATCTTACCTTAACAACAGACAACAAGCAGTAATATGGGAAAACCATATTTCATCACTTCTGCCTATTTCCATCGGAGTTCCCCAGGGCTCCATCCTGGGTCCACTTCTGTTCTCCTCTTTATTAACGATCTTCAAGCTGCTATCCCACAAGCTACCTGCATACAATACGCAGATGATTCTACCCTTATCTGCTCAGCACCCTCCCCTACTGAACTCAGCTCAGTGACCCAAAACACCTTTAACACAGTAGAAACTTGGTTTTCTAGACGGTTTCTCCTACTTAATGCCAAAACTAAACTCCTCCTCTTTTCACCCACCTCTCGATCTCCCCCATTAAACTTTACCATATCTTCAAATAATGGCACTATTATCTCACCTGACCCAACTACTAAACTATTAGGAATAACCATTGACAACCATCTCCTTCTTCGATCAGCACATTAACAACACCATCAAGATTGTAAATAGAAAAATTGGATCCCTTTATCGCATCAAACCTTTCCTTACCCCAGCAACAAGAATCAAAATTGCACAATCACATCTCCTATCTACTCTCCTTTACGCTTCCCCAATTTACACAAACCTTAAGAAAATCTATCTAAACAAACTTGTAACTTGCTACAACAACATAGCTCGTTAGCCACTAGTAACCCATTTAGGACTCACCATTGTACTAACCTAAAACAACTCGGCTGGCTCGAGTTTCAAAATTACCTAATAATTCCTCAACTCACTACAGCCCACAACATATTGTACCTACCTGACAACACCCCAATACTCTCTCAACTTCTAACCCCTTACAGCAATCTGAACTCACTTCGCTCCTCTAGTAAACTCATGACAAAATCAATAAAGGTAAACAATGCAGCAGGTGCTTCCCTTTTCACTAACACTATAGGTAAAACTTGGAATCTTTTACCTAGTGACATAACTTTGACTCAATCCCTGCCACAATTCAAGCAGAAAATCAAACTTTACTATCTAAATCATTGGCTTTGTTCCTGCAGCACACCAGACTAACCTTTTTCTTCTCTAGTTCCCCTCACTCTTCTTATGCACTACCTGTCTCATTTCTCCACCTTTTGCTCATCTAATCTAACTAAGTATATGTTAAGCAAAATAGTTGACATGTAATGAACTGCATATTGTAAGTTTGTTTCTCTGTGTTATTATCTTTCGCTCTGTGTGTTATTATGACTTTCAATTTGATGCTATTCCTTAACAGTAATGGTTTTTTTTATGTAACGTTCTTGGTAGTTTAGTGGAGCTTTTCTCCTCGGGCCTCTGCTGAAAATGGACATGTATCCAGCCAGACTAGCCCGGTCAACAAATGTAAAATAAAATAAAATAAAAATAAAATAAAATAAAAATCTACCCATATTTCCAGGTCCTTAATGAGTCTATAGTTTTAATCACTGTGTGCTGTGTTACAAAAACTCATAGCTGAATCTAAGTGTATACCCAGGTCCTTAATGAGTCTATAGTTTTATCCACTGTGTGCCGTATTACAAAAACTCATATCTGAATCTAAGTGTATACCCAGGTCCTTAATGAGTCTATAGTTTTAAACACTGTGTGCTGTATTACAAAAACTCCTACCTGAATCTACCCGTATACCCAGGTCCTTAATGAGTCTATAGTTTTAATCACTGTGTGCTGTATTACAAAAATTCATAGCTGAATCTAACCGTACACCCAGGTCCCTAAAGAGTCTGTAGTTTTCATCACTGTGTGCTGTATTACAAAATCTCCTTGATGAATGTACCTGTATACCCAGGTCCTTAATGAGTCTATAGTTTTAATCACTGTGTGCTGTATTACAAAAACTCCTAGCTGAATCTACCCATATTTCCAGGTCCTTAATGAGTCTATAGTTTTAATCACTGTGTGCTGTATTAGGAAAGCTCCTAGATGAATCTACCCATATACCCAGGTCCTTAATGAGTCTATAGTTTTAATCACTGTGTGCTGTAATACAAAAACTCCTAGCTGAATCTACCCGTATAGCCAGGTCCTTAATGAGTCTATAGTTTTAATCACTGTGTGCTGTAATACAAAAACTCCTAGCTGAATCTACCGGTATACCCAGGTCCTTAATGAGTCTATAGTTTTAATCACTGTGTGCTGTATTACAAAAACTCCTAGATGAATCTACCCATATTTCCAGGTCCTTAATGAGTCTATAGTTTTACTCACTGTGTGCTGTATTACAAAAACTCCTAGCTGAATCTACCCGTATACCCAGGTTCTTAATGAGTCTATAGTTTTAATCACTGTCTGCTGTGTTACAAAAACTCAAAGCTGAATCTAAGTGTATACCCAGGTCCTTAATGAGTCTATAGTTTTAATCACTGTGTGCCGTATTACAAAAACTCATAGCTGAATCTAAGTGTATACCCAGGTCCTTAATGAGTCTATAGTTTTAAACACTGTGTGCTGTATTACAAAAACTCCTACCTGAATCTACCCGTATACCCAGGTCCTTAATGAGTCTATAGTTTTAATCACTGTGTGCTGTATTACAAAAATTCATAGCTGAATCTAACCGTACACCCAGGTCCCTAAAGAGTCTGTAGTTTTCATCACTGTGTGCTGTATTACAAAATCTCCTTGATGAATGTACCTGTATACCCAGGTCCTTAATGAGTCTATAGTTTTAATCACTGTGTGCTGTATTACAAAAACTCCTAGCTGAATCTACTCATATTTCCAGGTCCTTAATGAGTCTATAGTTTTAATCACTGTGTGCTGTATTAGGAAAGCTCCTAGATGAATCTACCCATATACCCAGGTCCTTAATGAGTCTATAGTTTTAATCACTGTGTGCTGTAATACAAAAACTCCTAGCTGAATCTAAGCGTATACCCAGGTCCTTAATGAGTCTATAGTTTTAATCACTGTGTGCTGTATTACAAAAACTCTTAGCTGAATCTAACCGTATACCCAGGTCCCTAAAGAGTCTGTAGTTTTAATCACTGTGTGCTGTATTACAAAAACTCCTAGCTGAATCTACCTGTATACCCAGGTCCTTAATGAGTCTATAGTTTTAATCACTGTGTGCTGTATTACAAAAACTCCTAGCTGAATCTACCTGTATAGCCAGGTCCTTAATGAGTCTATAGTTTTAATCAGTGTGTGCTGTATTACAAAAACTCCTAGCTGAATCTACCCATATTTCCAGGTCCTTAATGAGTCTATAGTTTTAATCATTGTGTGATGTATTACAAAAACTCCTAGCTGAATCTACCCATATACCCAGGTCCTTAATGAGTCTATAGTTTTAATCACTGTCTGCTGTATTACAAAAACTCATAGCAGAATCTAAACGTATAACCAGGTCCCTAAAGAGTCTGTAGTTTTAATCACTGTGTGCTGTATTACAAAAACTCCTAGCTGAATCTACCCATATACCTAGGTCCTTAATGAGTCTATAGTTTTAATCACTGTGTGCTGTATTACAAAAACTCCTAGCTAAATCTACCCATATACCTAGGTCCTTAATGAGTCTGTAGTTTTAATCAGTGTGCTGTATTACAAAAACTCCTAGCTGAATCTACCCATATACCCAGTTCCTTAATGAGTCTATAGTTTTAGTCACTGTGTGCTGTATTACAAAAACTCCTAGCTGAATCTACCCATATTTCCAGGTCCTTAATGAGTCTATAGTTTTAATCACTGTGTGCTGTATTAGAAAAACTCCTAGCTGAATCTACCCGTATACCCAGGTCCTTAATGAGTCTGTAGATTTAATCACTCTGTGCTGTATTACAAAAACTCTTAGCTAAATATAAGCGTATACCCAGGTCCTTAATGAGTCTATAGTTTTAATCACTGTGTGCTGTATTACAAAAACTCATAACTGAATCTAAGTGTATACCCAGGTCCCTAAAGAGTCTGTAGTTTTAATCACTGTGTGCTGTATTAGAAAATCTCCTAGCTGAATCTACCTGTATACCCAGGTCCTTAAAGAGTTTATAGTTTTAATCACTGTGTGCTGTATTACAAAAACTCATAGCTGAATCTACCCGTATACCCAGGTCCTTAATGAGTCTATAGTTTTAATCACTGTGTGCTGTATTACAAAAACTCCTAGCTGAATCTAACCATATACCCAAGTCCTTAATGAGTCTATAGTTTTAATTGTGTGCTGTATTACAAAAACTCCTAGCTGAATCTACCCGTATACCCAGGTCCTTAATGAGTCTATAGTTTTAATCACTGTCTGCTGTATTACAAAAACTCCTAGCTGAATCTACACATATACCCAGGTCCTTAATAAGTTTATAGTTTTAATCACTGTGTGCTATATAACAGAAACTCCTAGCTGAATCTACCCGTATAACCAGGTCATTAATGAATCTATAGTTTTAATCACTGTGTGCTGTATTACAAAAATTCCTAGCTGAATCTACCCGTATACCCAGGTCCTTAATGAGTGTATAGTTTTAATCACTGTGTGCTTTATTACAAAAACTCCTAGCTGAATCTACCGTATACCAAGGTCCTTGATGAGTCTATAGTTTTAATCACTGTGTGCTGTGTTACAAAAACTCATAGCTGAATCTAACCGTATACCCAGGCCCCTAAAGAGTCTGTAGTTTTAATCACTGTGTGCTGTATTACAAAAACTGCTAGCTGAATCTACCTGTATACCCAGGTCCTTAATGACTCTATAGTTTTAATCACTGTGTGCTGTATTACAAAAATTCATAGCTGAATCTAAGCGTATACCCAGGTCCCTGATGAGTCTATAGTGTTAATCACTGGGTGCTGTATTACAAAAACTCATAGCTGAATCTAAGTGTATACCCAGGTCCTTGATGAGTCTATAGTTTTAATCACTGTGTGCTGTATTACAAAAACTCCTAGCTGAATCTAACCGTATACCGAGGTCCTTAATGAGTCTACAGTTTTAATCACTGTGTGCTGTATTACAAAAACTCATAGCTGAATCTAACCGTATACCCAGGCCCCTAAAGAGTCTGTAGTTTTAATCACTGTGTGCTGTATTACAAAAACTGCTAGCTGAATCTACCTGTATACCCAGGTCCTTAATGACTCTATAGTTTTAATCACTGTGTGCTGTATTACAAAAACTCATAGCTGAATCTAAGTGTATACCCAAGTCCTTAATGAGTGTATAGTTTTAATCACTGTGTGCTGTATTACAAAAATCCCTAGCTGAATCTAACCGTATACCCAGGTCCTTAATGAGTCTATAGTTTTAATCACTGTGTGCTGTATTACAAAAACCCCTAGCTGAATCTAACCATATACCCAAGTCCTTAATGAGTCTATAGTTTTAATAACTGTGTGCTGTATTACAAAAACTCCTAGCTGAATCTACCCGTATACCCAGGTCCTTAATGAGTCTATAGTTTTAATCATTGTGTGATGTAATACAAAAACTCCTAGCTGAATCTACCCCTATACCCAGGTCCTTAATGAGTCTATAGTTTTAATCACTGTCTGCTGTATTACAAAAACTCCTAGCTGAATCTACACATATACCCAGGTCCTTAATAAGTTTATAGTTTTAATCACTGTGTGCTATATAACAGAAACTCCTAGCTGAATCTACCCGTATAACCAGGTCATTAATGAATCTATAGTTTTAATCACTGTGTGCTGTATTACAAAAATTCCTAGCTGAATCTACCCGTATACCCAGGTCCTTAATGAGTGTATAGTTTTAATCACTGTGTGCTTTATTACAAAAACTCCTAGCTGAATCTACCGTATACCAAGGTCCTTGATGAGTCTATAGTTTTAATCACTGTGTGCTGTGTTACAAAAACTCATAGCTGAATCTAACCATATACCCAGGCCCCTAAAGAGTCTGTAGTTTTAATCACTGTGTGCTGTATTACAAAAACTGCTAGCTGAATCTACCTGTATACCCAGGTCCTTAATGACTCTATAGTTTTAATCACTGTGTGCTGTATTACAAAAATTCATAGCTGAATCTAAGCGTATACCCAGGTCCTTAATGAGTCTATAGTTTTAATCACTGTGTGCTGTATTACAAAAACTCATAGCTGAATCTAAGTGTATACCCAGGTCCTTGATGAGTCTATAGTTTTAATCACTGTGTGCTGTATTACAAAAACTCCTAGCTGAATCTAACCGTATACCCAGGTCCTTAATGAGTCTACAGTTTTAATCACTGTGTGCTGTATTACAAAAACTCATAGCTGAATCTAACCGTATACCCAGGCCCCTAAAGAGTCTGTAGTTTTAATCACTGTGTGCTGTATTACAAAAACTGCTAGCTGAATCTACCTGTATACCCAGGTCCTTAATGACTCTATAGTTTTAATCACTGTGTGCTGTATTACAAAAACTCATAGCTGAATCTAAGTGTATACCCAAGTCCTTAATGAGTGTATAGTTTTAATCACTGTGTGCTGTATTACAAAAACCCCTAGCTGAATCTAACCATATACCCAAGTCCTTAATGAGTCTATAGTTTTAATAACTGTGTGCTGTATTACAAAAACTCCTAGCTGAATCTACCCGTATACCCAGGTCCTTAATGAGTCTATAGTTTTAATCACTGTGTGCTGTATTACAAAAACTCCTAGCTGAATCTACCCCTATACCCAGGTCCTTAATGAGTCTATAGTGTTAATCACTGTGTGCTGTATTTCAAAAATTCATAGCTGAGTCTAAGCGTATACCCAAGTCCTTAATGAGTCTATAGTTTTAATCACTGTGTGCTGTATTACAAAAACTCATAGCTGAATCTACCCGTATTCCCAGGTCCTTAATGAGTCTATAGTTTTAATCACTGTCTGCTGTGTTACAAAAACTCCTAGCTGAATCTACACATATACCCAGGTCCTTAATAAGTTTATAGTTTTAATCACTGTGTGCTGTATTTCAAAAACTCCTAGCTGAATCTACCCATATACCCAGTTCATTAATGAGTCTTTATTTTAATCGCTGTGTGCTATATTACAAAAACTCCTAGCTGAATCTACCCGTATACCCAGGTCCTTAATGAGTCTATAGTTTTAATCACTGTGTGCTGTATTACAAAAACTCCTAGCTGAATCTACTCATATACCCAGGTCCTTAATGAGTGTATAGTTTTAATCACTGTGTGCTGTATTACAAAAATTCATAGCTGAATCTAACCGTATACCCAGGTCCTTAATGAGTCTATAGTTTTAATCACTGTGTGCTGTATTACAAAAACTGCTAGCTGAATCTACCTGTATACCCAGGTCCTTAATGACTCTATAGTTTTAATCACTGTGTGCTGTATTACAAAAACTCATAGCTGAATCTAAACGTATAACCAGGTCCTTGATGAGTCTATAGTTTTAATCACTGTGTGCTGTATAACAAAAACTCATAGCTGAATCTAAGTGTATACCCAGGTCCTTAATGAGTCTATAGTTTTAATCACTGTGTGCTGTATTACAAAAACTCCTAGCTGAATCTACCCGTATACCCAGGTCCTTAATGAGTCTATAGTTTTAATCACTGTCTGCTGTATTACAAAAACTCATAGCTGAATCTAACCGTATACCCAGGTCCCTAAAGAGTCTGTAGTTTTAATCACTGTGTGCTGTATTACAAAAACTCCTAGCTGAATCTACCTGTATACCCAGGTCCTTAATGAGTCTATAGTTTTAATCACTGTGTGCTGTATTACAAAAACTCCTAGCTGAATCTACCCATATACCCAGGTCCTTAATGAGTCTATAGTTTTAATCACTGTGTGCTGTAATACAAAAACTCCTAGCTGAATCTAACCATATACCCATGTCCTTAATGAGTCTATAGTTTTAATAACTGTGTGCTGTATTACAAAAACTCCTAGCTGAATCTACCCATATACCCAGGTCCTTAATGAGTCTATAGTGTTAATCACTGTGTGCTGTATTACAAAAATTCATAGCTGAATCTAAGCGTATACCCAGGTCCTTAATGAGTCTATAGTTTTAATCACTGTGTGCTGTATTACAAAAACTCATAGCTGAATCTAAGTGTATACCCAGGTCCTTAATGAGTCTATAGTTTTAATCACTGTGTGCTGTATTACAAAAACTCATAGCTGCATCTAACTGTATACCCAGGTCCTTAATGAGTCTATAGTTTTAATCACTGTGTGCTGTATTACAAAAACTCCTAGCTGAATCTACCTGTATACCCAGGTCCTTAATGAGTCTATAGTTTTAATCACTGTGTGCTGTATTACAAAAACTCATAGCTGAATCTAAGCGTATACCCAGGTCCTTAATGACTCTATAGTTTTAATCACTGTGTGCTGTATTACAAAAACTCCTAGCTGAATCTACCCATATTTCCAGGTCCTTAATGAGTCTATAGTTTTAATCACTGTGTGCTGTATTACAAAAACTCATAGCTGAATCTAAGTGTATACCCAGGTCCTTAATGAGTCTATAGTTTTAATCACTGTGTGCTGTATTACAAAAACTCATAGCTGAATCTAAGTGTATACCCAGGTCCTTAATGAGTCTATAGTTTTAAACACTGTGTGCTGTATTACAAAAACTCCTAGCTGAATCTACCGGTATACCCAGGTCCTTAATGAGTCTATAGTTTTAATCACTGTGTGCTGTATTACAAAAATTCATAGCTTAATCTAACCGTATACCCAGGTCCCTAAAGAGTCTATAGTTTTAATCACTGTCTGCTGTATTACAAAAACTCCTACCTGACTCTACCTGTATACCCAGGTCCTTAATGAGTCTATAGTTTTAATCACTGTGTGCTGTATTACAAAAACTCCTAGCTGAATCTACCCATATTTCCAGGTACTTAATGAGTCTATAGTTTTTATCACTGTGTGCTGTATTAGGAAAGCTCCTAGATGAATCTACCCATATACCCAGGTCCTTAATGAGTCTATAGTTTTAATCACTGTGTGCTGTATTACAAAAACTCCTAGCTGAATCTACCCGTATACCCAGGTCCTTAATGAGTCTATAGTTTTAATCACTGTGTGCTGTATTACAAAAACTCCTAGCTGAATCTACCCGTATACCCAGGTCCTTAATGAGTCTATAGTTTTAATCACTGTGTGCTGTATTACAAAACTCCTAGCTGAATCTACCCATATACCCAGGTCCTTAATGAGTCTACAGTTTTAATCACTGTGTGCTGTATTAGAAAAACTCCTAGCTGAATCTACACATATACCCAGGTCCTTAATGAGTCTATAGTTTTAATCACTGTGTGCTGTATTACAAAAACTCCTAGCTGAATCTACCCGTATACCCAGGTCCTTAATGAGTCTATAGTTTTAATCACTGTGTGCTGTATTACAAAAACTCCTAGCTGAATCTACCCGTATACCCAGGTCCTTAATGAGTCTATAGTTTTAATCACTGTGTGCTGTATTACAAAAACTCCTAGCTGAATCTACCCGTATACCCAGGTCCTTAATGAGTCTATAGTTTTAATCACTGTGTGCTGTATTACAAAAACTCATAGCTGAATCTAACCGTATACCCAGGCCCCTAAAGAGTCTGTAGTTTTAATCACTGTGTGCTGTATTACAAAAACTGCTAGCTGAATCTACCTGTATACCCAGGTCCTTAATGACTCTATAGTTTTAATCACTGTGTGCTGTATTACAAAAATTCATAGCTGAATCTAAGCGTATACCCAGGTCCTTGATGAGTCTATAGTGTTAATCACTGGGTGCTGTATTACAAAAACTCATAGCTGAATCTAAGTGTATACCCAGGTCCTTGATGAGTCTATAGTTTTAATCACTGTGTGCTGTATTACAAAAACTCCTAGCTGAATCTAACCGTATACCGAGGTCCTTAATGAGTCTACAGTTTTAATCACTGTGTGCTGTATTACAAAAACTCATAGCTGAATCTAACCGTATACCCAGGCCCCTAAAGAGTCTGTAGTTTTAATCACTGTGTGCTGTATTACAAAAACTGCTAGCTGAATCTACCTGTATACCCAGGTCCTTAATGACTCTATAGTTTTAATCACTGTGTGCTGTATTACAAAAACTCCTAGCTGAATCTACCCATATACCCAGGTCCTTAATGAGTCTATAGTTTTAATCACTGTCTGCTGTATTACAAAAACTCCTAGCTGAATCTAACCATATACCCAAGTCCTTAATGAGTCTATAGTTTTAATCACTGTGTGCTGTATTACAAAAACTCCTAGCTGAATCTACCCGTATACCCAGGTCCTTAATGAGTCTATAGTGTTAATCACTGTGTGCTGTATTACAAAAATTCATAGCTGAATCTAAGCGTATACCCAGGTCCTTAATGAGTCTATAGTTTTAATCACTGTGTGCTGTATTACAAAAACTCATAGCTGAATCTAAGTGTATACCCAGGTCCTTGATGAGTCTATAGATTTAATCACTGTGTGCTGTATTACAAAAACTCCTAGCTGAATCTACCGTATACCAAGGTCCTTAATGAGTCTATAGTGTTAATCACTGTGTGCTGTATTACAAAAATTCATAGCTGAATCTACGCGTATACCCAGGTCCTTAATGACTCTATAGTTTTAATCACTGTGTGCTGTATTACAAAAACTCCTAGCTGAATCTACCCATATTTCCAGGTCCTTAATGAGTCTATAGTTTTACTCACTGTGTGCTGTATTACAAAAACTCCTAGCTGAATCTACCCATATACCCAGGTCCTTAATGAGTCTATAGTTTTAATCACTGTGTGCTGTGTTACAAAAACTCATAGCTGAATCTAAGTGTATACCCAGGCCCTTAATGAGTCTATAGTTTTATCCACTGTGTGCCGTATTACAAAAACTCATAGCTGAATCTAAGTGTATACCCAGGTCCTTAATGAGTCTATAGTTTTAAACACTGTGTGCTGTATTACAAAAACTCCTACCTGAATCTACCCGTATACCCAGGTCCTTAATGAGTCTATAGTTTTAATCACTGTGTGCTGTATTACAAAGAATCATAGCTGAATCTAACCGTACACCCAGGTCCCTAAAGAGTCTGTAGTTTTCATCACTGTGTGCTGTATTACAAAATCTCCTTGATGAATGTACCTGTATACCCAGGTCCTTAATGAGTCTATAGTTTTAATCACTGTGTGCTGTATTACAAAAACTCCTAGCTGAATCTACCCATATTTCCAGGTCCTTAATGAGTCTATAGTTTTAATCACTGTGTGCTGTATTAGGAAAGCTCCTAGATGAATCTACCCATATACCCAGGTCCTTAATGAGTCTATAGTTTTAATCACTGTGTGCTGTAATACAAAAACTCCTAGCTGAATCTACCCGTATAGCCAGGTCCTTAATGAGTCTATAGTTTTAATCACTGTGTGCTGTAATACAAAAACTCCTAGCTGAATCTACCGGTATACCCAGGTCCTTAATGAGTCTATAGTTTTAATCACTGTGTGCTGTATTACAAAAACTCCTAGCTGAATCTACCCATATTTCCAGGTCCTTAATGAGTCTATAGTTTTACTCACTGTGTGCTGTATTACAAAAACTCCTAGCTGAATCTACCCGTATACCCAGGTCCTTAATGAGTCTATAGTTTTAATCACTGTGTGCTGTGTTACAAAAACTCATAGCTGAATCTAAGTGTATACCCAGGTCCTTAATGAGTCTATAGTTTTAATCACTGTGTGCCGTATTACAAAAACTCATAGCTGAATCTAAGTGTATACCCAGGTCCTTAATGAGTCTATAGTTTTAAACACTGTGTGCTGTATTACAAAAACTCCTACCTGAATCTACCCGTATACCCAGGTCCTTAATGAGTCTATAGTTTTAATCACTGTGTGCTGTATTACAAAAATTCATAGCTGAATCTAACCGTATACCCAGGTCCCTAAAGAGTCTGTAGTTTTCATCACTGTGTGCTGTATTACAAAATCTCCTTGATGAATGTACCTGTATACCCAGGTCCTTAATGAGTCTATAGTTTTAATCACTGTGTGCTGTATTACAAAAACTCCTAGCTGAATCTACTCATATTTCCAGGTCCTTAATGAGTCTATAGTTTTAATCACTGTGTGCTGTATTAGGAAAGCTCCTAGATGAATCTACCCATATACCCAGGTCCTTAATGAGTCTATAGTTTTAATCACTGTGTGCTGTACTACAAAAACTCCTAGCTGAATCTACCCGTATACCAAGGTCCGTAATGAGTCTATAGTTTTAATCACTGTGTGCTGTATTACAAAAACTCATAGGTGAATCTAAGTGTATACCCAGGTCCTTAATGAGTCTATAGTTTTAATCACTGTGTGCTGTATTACAAAAACTCTTAGCTGAATCTACCTGTATACCCAGGTCCTTAATGAGTCTATAGTTTTAATGACTGTGTGCTGTATTACAAAAACTCCTAGCTGAATCTACTATAGCCAGGTCCTTAATGAGTCTATAGTTTTAATCAGTGTGTGCTGTATTACAAAACTCAGCTGAATAAGGTAATCTACCCAGGTCCTTAATGAGTCTATAGTTTTAATCACTGTGTATTACAAAAACTCCTAGCTGAATCTACCCATATACCCAGGTCCTTAATGAGTCTATAGTTTTAATCACTGTGTGCTGTATTACAAAAACTCCTAGCTGAATCTACCCATATTTCCAGGTCCATAATGAGTCTATAGTTTTACTCACTGTGTGCTGTGTTACAAAAACTCATAGCTGAATCTAACCGTACACCCAGGAACCTAAAGAGTCTGTAGTTTTCATCACTGTGTGCTGTATTACAAAAACTCCTAGCTGAATCTACCCGTATACCCAGGTCCTTAATGAGTCTATAGTTTTAATCACTGTGTGCTGTGTTACAAAAACTCATAGCTGAATCTAAGTGTATACCCAGGTCCTTAATGAGTCTATAGTTTTAATCACTGTGTGCCGTATTACAAAAACTCATAGCTGAATCTAAGTGTATACCCAGGTCCTTAATGAGTCTATAGTTTTAAACACTGTGTGCTGTATTACAAAAACTCCTACCTGAATCTACCCGTATACCCAGGTCCTTAATGAGTCTATAGTTTTAATCACTGTGTGCTGTATTACAAAAATTCATAGCTGAATCTAACCGTACACCCAGGTCCCTAAAGAGTCTGTAGTTTTCATCACTGTGTGCTGTATTACAAAATCTCCTTGATGAATGTACCTGTATACCCAGGTCCTTAATGAGTCTATAGTTTTAATCACTGTGTGCTGTATTACAAAAACTCCTAGCTGAATCTACCCATATTTCCAGGTCCTTAATGAGTCTATAGTTTTAATCACTGTGTGCTGTATTACAAAAACTCCTAGCTGAATCTACCCATATACCCAGGTCCTTAATGAGTCTATAGTTTTAATCACTGTGTGCTGTAATACAAAAACTCCTAGCTGAATCTACCGGTATACCCAGGTCCTTAATGAGTCTATAGTTTTAATCACTGTCTGCTGTATTACAAAAACTCATAGCTGAATCTAACCGTATACCCAGGTCCCTAAAGAGTCTGTAGTTTTAATCAGTGTGCTGTATTACAAAAACTCCTAGCTGAATCTACCCATATACCCAGGTCCTTAATGAGTCTATAGTTTTAGTCACTGTGTGCTGTATTACAAAAACTCCTAGCTGAATATACCCATATACCCAGGTCCTTAATGAGTCTATAGTTTTAATCACTGTGTGCTGTATTACAAAAACTCCTAGCTGAATCTACCCGTATACCCAGGTCCTTAATGAGTCTATAGTTTTAATCACTGTGTGCTGTATTACAAAAACTCCTAGCTGAATCTACCTGTATACCCAGGTCCTTAATGAGTCTATAGTTTTAATCACTGTGTGCTGTATTACAAAAACTCCTAGCTGAATCTACCCATATTTCCAGGTCCTTAATGAGTCTATAGTTTTAATCACTGTGTGCTGTATTACAAAAACTCATAGCTGAATCTACCCATATACCCAGGTCCTTAATGAGTCTATAGTTTTAATCACTGTGTGCTGTATTACAAAAACTCCTAGCTGAATCTACCCATATACCCAGGTCCTTAATGAGTCTATAGTTTTAATCACTGTGTGCTGTATTACAAAAACTCATAGCTGAATCTACCCATATTTCCAGGCCCTTAATGAGTCTATAGTTTTATTCCCTGTGTGCTGTATTACAAAAACTCCTAGCTGAATCTACCCATATTTCCAGGTCCTTAATGAGTCTATAGTTTTAATCACTGTGTGCTGTATTACAAAAACTCATAGCTGAATCTACACATATTTCCAGGTCATTAATGAGTCTATAGTTTTAATCACTGTGTGCTGTATTACAAAAACTCCTAGCTGAATCTACCCATATACCCAGGTCCTTGATGAGTCTATAGTGTTAATCACTGTGTGCTGTATTACAAAAATTCATAGCTGAATCTAAGTTTATACCCAGGTCCTTAATGAGTCTATAGTTTTACTCACTGTGTGCTGTATTACAAAAACTCATAGCTGAATCTAACCTTATACCCAGGTCCCTAAAGAGTCTGTAGTTTTAATCACTGTGTGCTGTATTACAAAAACTCATAGCTCAATCTACCTGTATACCCAGGTCCTTAATGAGTCTATAGTTTTAATCACTGTGTGCTGTATTACAAAAACTGGATCATTGCTGGTGGAGAAGAGGTCAGTGTAGGAGTGAATGGTGACTGTGGTCATTGACCTGGATGAGGCTGGATGCTGAAGCTGCTGGTCCCAGACTTGTTCTGCTCCGACTGTACTGTTGATTGCTCTAGCCAGTGTGGAGATGGAACTTTAGTTGGCTTGAAATCTGGGTTATGTGTGTGTTTATTGTTTATTTGATTCACATGCTTGTGTTTTTGTCGTAAATAGTCTGTGCTGTCTATAAATCAGCTAGAAGGAAGGTAATTTCATTCAGCTGTTCACTTTTTGGTTCTTCGGTTTGAACAACAATAACGGTTTGTTTTGCTTGCTTTGTTTTGATATGATTAGAAAAACTCCTAGCTGAATCTACCCATATACCCAGGTCCTTATTAAGTCTATAGTTTTAATCACTGAGTGCTGTATTACAAAAACTCCTAGCTGAATCTACCCATATACCTAGGTCCATAAAGAGTCTATAGTTTTAATCACTGTGTGCTGTATTACAAAAACTCCTAGCTGAATCTACACATATACCCAGTTCCTTAATGTGTCTATAGTTTTAATCACTGTGTGCTGTATTACAAAAACTCCTAGCTGAATCTACCCGTATACCCAGGTCCTTAATGAGTCTATAGTTTTAATCACTGTGTGCTGTATTACAAAAACTCATAGCTGAATCTAAGTGTATACCCAGGTCCTTAATGAGTCTATAGTTTTAATCACTGTGTGCTGTATTACAAAAACTCCTAGCTGAATCTACCCATATTTCCAGGTCATTAATGAGTCTATAGTTTAAATCACTGTGTGCTGTATTACAAAAATTCCTAGCTGAATCTACCCATATACCCAGGTTCTTAATGAGTCTATAGTTTTAATCACTGTCTGCTGTGTTACAAAAACTCATAGCTGAATCTAAGTGTATACCCAGGTCCTTAATGAGTCTATAGTTTTAATCACTGTGTGCTGTATTACAAAAACTCCTACCTGAATCTACCCGTATACCCAGGTCCTTAATGAGTCTATAGTTTTAATCACTGTGTGCCGTGTTACAAAAACTCATAGCTGAATCTAAGTGTATACCCAGGTCCTTAATGAGTCTATAGTTTTAATCACTGTGTGCTGTATTACAAAAACTCCTAGCTGAATCTACCCATATTTCCAGGTCATTAATGAGTCTATAGTTTAAATCACTGTGTGCTGTATTACAAAAATTCCTAGCTGAATCTACCCATATACCCAGGTCCTTAATGAGTCTATGGTTTTAAACACTGTGTGCTGTATTACAAAAAACCCTAGCTGAATCTACCCGTATACCCAGGTCCTTAATGAGTCCATAGTTTTAATCACTGTGTGCTGTATTACAAAAACTCCTAGCTGAATTTACCCATATTTCCATGTCATTAATGAGTCTATAGTTTAAATCATTGTGTGCTGTATTACAAAAACTCCTAGCTGAATCTAAGCGTATACCCAGGTCCTTAATGAGTCTATCGTTTTAATCACTGTGTGCTGTATTACAAAAAACCCCTAGCTGAATCTAACCGTATACCCAGGTCCTTAATGAGTCTATAGTTTTAATCACTGTGTGCTGTATTACAAAAACTCCTAGCTGAATCTAACCATATACCCAAGTCCTTAATAAGTCTATAGTTTTAATAACTGTGTGCTGTATTACAAAAACTCCTAGCTGAATCTACCCGTATACCCAGGTCCTTAATGAGTCTATAGTTTTAATCACTGTGTGCTGTATTACAAAAACTCCTAGCTGAATCTAGGCATATACCCAGGTCCTTAATGAGTCTATAGTTTTAATCACTGTGTGCTGTATTACAAAAACTCCTAGCTGAATCTAAGCGTATACCCAGGTCCTTAATGAGTCTATAGTTTTAATCACTATGTGCTGTATTACAAAAATTCATAGCTGAATCTAACTGTATACCCAGGTCCCTAAAGAGTCTATAGTTTTCATCACTGTGTACTGGATTACAAAATCTCTTAGCTGAATGTACCCGTATACCCAGGTCCTTAAAGAGTCTATAGTTTTAATCACTGTGTGCTGTATTACAAAAACTCATAGCTGAATCTAACCGTATACCCAGGTCCTTAATGAGTCTATAGTTTTAGTCACTGTGTGCTGTATTACAAAAACTCCTAGCTGAATCTACCCGTATACTCAGGTCCTTAATGAGTCTATAGTTTTAATCACTGTGTGCTGTATTACAAAAATTCATAGCTGAATCTAACCGTATACCCACGTCCTTAAAGAGTCTGTAGTTTTAATCACTGTGTGCTGTATTACAAAAACTCCTAGCTGAATCTACCCATATTTCCAGGTCCTTAATGAGTCTATAGTTTTAATCACTGTGTGCTGTATTAGGAAAACTCCTAGATGAATCTACCCATATACCCAGGTCCCAAAAGAGTCTGTAGTTTTAATCACTGTGTGCTGTAATACAAAAACTCCTAGCTGAATCTACCCATATACCCAGGTCATTAATGAGTCTATAGTTTTAATCACTGTCTGCTGTATTACAAAAACCCCTAGCTGAATCTACCCATATACCCAGGTCCTTAATGAGTCTATAGTTTTAATCGCTGTGTGCTGTATTACAAAAACTCCTAGCTGAATCTACCCATATACCCAGGTCCTTAATGAGTCTATAGTTTTAATCACTGTGTGCTGTATTACAAAATCTCCTAGCTGAATCTACCCATATACCCAGTTCCTTAATGAGTCTACAGTTTTAATCACTGTGTGCTGTGTTACAAAAAGTCATAGCTGAATCTACCCGTATACCCAGATCCTTAAATAGTCTGTAGTTTTAATCACTGTGTGCTGTATTACAAAAACTCCTTGATAAATCTACCCATATACCCAGGTCCTTAACGAGTCTTTTGTTTTAATCACTGTGTGCTGTATTCAAAACCTCATAGCTGAATCTACCCATATACCCAGGTCCTTATGAAGTCTATAGTTTTAATCACTGTGTGCTGTATTAAATATTCACATTTCAGTTTATGTCTCCCAAAACTTATATGCTTACTTTTTGAAGAATTTATCAACATATTATTCTCCTGTGCCCAAATTGTCAATGTAGTCAAGTTATTTTGCAGACATGCCTTATCTGTAACACTTGTAATCAATTTACCCAATTTCAGGTCATCTGCATATAGACAGTAGAACACCTCAAATGAAAAAGTTAGGTCTGATACATACAATCTAAGCAAGTAAGGGTCTAGGATAGAGCCCTGTGGGACACCCTGACTCTAATCAAGGATTTTACTTGTCCAGTTGCTGTATGATACTTGACATGTCCTATTTGTAAGCCATGCAGCTATCCATCTTATCAAGAATACATCAATACCTAGTTGTACTAATTTATAGATCAGTGTTTTGTGTATGACCCTTTCAAATGTTGAAATTAAATCTGTATAAACTACATCACACCACCATTTTTCATTCATAGCTGTTATTGTATTGTTATAGAACATCATGTTACAGGTGGTAATAGATCTGTTTTCAACATATGCATGCTGATATATGGTTTCAAGTCCCAACCTATCCCGTTTTGACAATAATTTCTCCAATATTACCTTCTCCATTATTTTTCCACAACATGAAAGAAGACTTGTGTCTATATGACTCTGGGTTTGTCCTATTCCCCTTTTCCTTAAAGACAGGTTTAATAAGTGTATGTCACCAATCTGGAAGAATCTCCCCATATTTATACGATCTAGTGAATAATAAATATAATGGTACTGTAAGTTCTTGGTGAAGTGTTCTCAGGTCAATGTTTCTAATTCCGTCTCCTCCCTGTGCTTTGTTTGGATCCAGTTTGCGCAGTTCTTTTATAATGTAATCTAATTTGATTCCAGTATCTGGGGTTACCTGGTTGTCACTAGGACAATTTATCACCCCTTTTGTGGAGCCAAACTGTTTTGCATAAGATTTTGTAAATATATGTATAATCAGTTGTGTCTGAGAATTAATTTTAGAATCTGCACACAGTTTATCAGTTTGTGTTTCTTTACTCCTTCCACATCTTATATATCTATAAAAAAAGTTTCCTATTATGCTCAATATCCTTATATGAATTTTCTTCAATTTTTTCTTGATCTTGTCTCACACTGTGCGTAATCTGTTTGCCCAGCTTGTTTATTTCAATTTTCAAAGTTATAGTTTGACCTCTCTTTCATTTCTATATTTTTTGTCTCTCACCTTAATCATATATATTGTTCTTATGGAAATATATCCCCCTGATGTTGTATGCCAAAATCCTGATGTTAAACATTTTTTGATTTTTTGCACTCAAACAATTTCACTTACAAAACTTTCCACATTCCATCTGCAGTTTTTCCACTGAACACCTCACTGCAGTTAGTTTTATATAGTAACTGTTTTGCTTCCTTATAATCTGTAATTAACCTTCTGTGTATTGGCTTTGATTTCAGTTTGGCAAAATTATCTAGTGACAAATTAACCTTAATAACCACATGCTCACTGCACATCAATGGTGGTAAAACTTGAAGTTACCATAATTTCTTTGGGAACACAAACAATGTCTAGTATGTCTAGTATAGACAGTTCCATAGCTCGCCCTGCTAAAAATCTCTCCAATGGAAGTATACTGGATTGGATCCTTGTCTCCCATCCTCACTATTTCTCCAACAGTGGCACTCTTCCCGATCCCCTTAGTGACCACATACCCATCTTTACCCACCGACTTCCCTCAATCTTACAACGAACCCATAACTATATTACTATTCGTGACCAAAAAAACTTCAACCCAACAACCTTAACAAACTCTTTACAGGCAATTAATTGGAATTGTTTAAAAACACTACCACTAGACATTGCAGTCTCCCACTTTAACTCAATATTTTTAAAATTATTAGACTCCCAGGCTCCCTTAAGGACAAAGAGAATAAAAACGAAATCAGCACCCTGGCTTTCCAAAAATACTCTTGCTATCATGAGACATAGAGATAAAGTCTGGGCACGCTACCAGAAAAACAAGACATCACTGCTCCTCAATGACTATAAAATGCTTCGAAATAAAGTAAAAATACTCGTCACTTCAGATCGACAAAACTACTTCTCTACACTCCAAAACCGTAATAAAAACAACCCTCAGAAATTCTGGAAAGGCATCTCTAGTCTCCTACACCCTAGTAAACCAGATACTCCCTCCCCAGACTCAAATGCTCCTGAATTAGTTTTGGCCACTCAATTTAACTCCTTTTTTTATTGACTCTATTTCCAAATTGACTTCTTCATTCTCCAACACCACCACACTCGCCAATACTCCCTCTCCCACCCCCACTCACACCCTACCTCTGACTACTACTCCCCATTCCCCATCTACTAAATCCTCTACCTCCTCCTCTACACAAACTTCTTCCTCATCTCTACCACCCCTAATTCCCCCTCTCCTGACTCCCCCCTATTCTCATTAAAACCCATACCTACATCTACTATAAAGAAACTCCTTCGGAAATTGAAGCCATGTACCAACGCTCCTGATAATATCCCTTCTTACTTTCTTAGTATAGCTGCAGAATCACTTGCCTACCCCATTAGCTTCTTAATAAACCATTCCATACAAGAATCTACAGTACCTCAAATCTGGAAACAGGCCTTTATCATACCTCTACACAAAGGTGGTAACAATAACAATATAACAAATTTCTGCCTCATAGCTCTCCTGTCCCCTATCTCTAAGATCCTAGAAAAATGTGTCCAACTTCAACTCCTTCCATATCTCCTAGATAATCACCTTATAACTCCTACACAACACGGATTTAGACCAAACCATAGCACCATGACAGCCCTCCTCTCCTTCCTTGAAATTGTAAATAAAGCTCGAGATTCTGGCCAATTTGTTTCTACCCTACTACTTGACCTCTCTAAAGCCTTTGATACTATATCACATAGCCTGCTTTTAGCTAAGCTCTCTGAACTTAATCTATCTCCCTCCTCCTTGAACTGGTTCTCTAGCTACCTATCTAACAGAAACCAAGCAGTAAAATGGAAGAAAGCCACCTCTTCATTTCTTAGGACTCCTACAGGAGTTCCACAAGGCTCCATACTGGGTCCCCTTCTCTTTAATATATTTATAAACAATTTCCACAAATCTATCCCACTCTCAAACATCATCCAATATGCAGATGATTCAACAGTCATCTGTTCTGCCACTTCGATTGCTATACTTCAAAAACTAACTCAAGATGCCTTCTCTACCACTGAGCAATGGATGCTAAGTAACCATCTAGCTCTTAATGCTTCCAAAACCAAACTAATGATATTTACTCCTTCTAAAGTTACTCCTTTTGATATGAATACATTCTGAATCACTAGTCAAAACAACTCACCTCTAGAAATAGTGTCACAGACTAAGTTACTTGGGGTCCAAATTGACAACCAACTTAAATTTAACTCCCACCTACAACTAAATATCAAAAACCCATCAAAAACTAGGCATGCTTTACAGACAGAATCCCTACCTCACTCCTGCCACTAAAATCACTCTCTCTACTTCCTTCTTTATCCCCTCCCTTCTCTATGGTGCACCACTCCTAACTAATCTTCAGTCCTCTTTAAAAAAACAGCTTTCCTGCTGCTATAACAAAATCGCAAAATTCGCCACAAGCCATAAGTCCTCCACCCATCATTGTTCCTCCCTCCAGAAACTTCAATGGCTAGAACTTCCAAATCAACTAACTTACACTCAACTAACTCTAGCCCATAAGCTTATTCTCAACCCCTCCCTCTGTCCATCCCTTTCATCAGCCTTTAAAATGCACCAACCCAATAGAGTATTAAGGTCAAACAATCAAAACCTACTAGAAGTGCATAAACCTACACATCCCCCAGGCAAAAACCTTATATCTTTCAGCCTAGCTTGACACTGGAACTCCCTACCACCATCCATTCACACCACCATTAACCACTCTACCTTCAAAAAATCTCTTCACTCACATCTAACATCACAGTGGGAATGCTCTTGCTCCCACCCTACATAACTAACTCTGTCTTCTCACCTTCCCTGCTCCTTCCTGCTTCTACTCTACTCTTCCTATATAATTGTATAGAATGGACTAGACAAGCTTTTAGTTTACTTCCCCCACTATGCAACATCCTTTAGTATGACGTTGTGCCTTTCCACAGTGTGAATGATTCCTCTCGAATTGTGTTATTGCTTTATTTGCTGTAGTATTGTTGTATATCCTTCTCAATCTGTATTAATTGTTGTATTTGGACTATTTTGTTTTAAATATTTTCCTTTCTCATTTGTATAACTATCATTACTACCTGCTGTACCTATATTGCTACTGTTTCATGTATATTTTTGCCTTTTTTGGAGCTTTTCTCCCCAGGACTCCATTGAAAACGGGTTCTTTATGGCCCAATGGACTATCCTGGTAAACCAACTGCAATAAATAAAATAAATAAAAATAAAATAGTATGTTCCGTCCCCTAGTCCCCTAGTAGGTTTTTTACAATCTGAAACAATGAAGCAATTGTTGTTCCTGAATATACTCTGAATAATTTGCTTGCTAACTTTGAATCAATATTGTTCCAGTCTGTTTCTTGTAAATTTAAGTCCCCAGCTAATATTATGCTTCCCTCCTGTGTTTCATGTAAGAAATGTATGAATTCCTCTAGGTCATCTGCACTTGACTTTGGTGGTCTGTACACTCCAACAATTGTTATATGTTCCAGGGTTGCCTTTATTGTCACAGTCGCACAGTCTGTAGTATTGGTGTTATCACTGAACATGTAATAATCACAGGTCTCATAGCTATCTTTAATCCCTAGCATAACACTTCCGCCTCATTTTTTGTTAGAATGTCTGTTACAGTAAAAACATTTATACCCTGTCAGAACTGGTTTCCACTCATTGTTCTGTAACCATGTTTCACAAACAATATCAACATCAGTCTTTTGGGAACTTATCAAAATTTCCAATAAAAAACATTGTTATTAATGCTCCTAGCATTAACGACCATCAGAGATGCATCACATGTTCCTATCTGTGAACTGTTACATTTTCATACTCGAATGAGGGTCACTGTTATAAGAACATAACAGAGGGAAGGGATCAGCAAAAATACTTAGAAAGACAGACGTGATCAAAGCAATGATCGTGCACGATCGTAAATAATAAACTAAAAATCAGCACAGGTAGAAAAACTTAGACGATATTGAGATAAATATAAAGGAAAAGTATGCAATAAACAAGTTATTGACCCAAAATAATTTTGTAGAGAAGTGGGAAACAAGGCAAAAAGAACTGAAACACCACTAAAAAAAAGAAACAGATACATTTTGGAGAAATATCTATGAAGATCCTGTGGAAAATAACAAAGATATGAAATGGATAGAAGAAGTAAAAGAAAGAATAAGAAATTTAAAGGTGCAGGATATGAACTGGGATAAACTAACAGCCAGAGAGATTGAAGCAAAGTTAAGAAAAGCTCCTAACTGGAAAAGCTCTATTATCTTTACATGAAGATTGAGCCATGAGTAAGAATGATCTATATGCATACCCCAAACAGACACCAGCCTGGTTAGCAGAAAAAAAATACTCCTACGTAAGAGTGAACTTGCAAGCTATCCTAAAAACTTTAGACCAATAACTTGCCTTCCTACAATGTATAAACTATACACTAGAATTGATGCTGACAGAGTTTATAGTAATTTAGAAGAAAATTCAATTGTGGCAATAGAATAAAAGGGTAATAAAAGAAAGTCATATGGAACAAAGGATCATTTGTTATTAAATAAAGTCATAATGAAGAACTGTAAAAAGGGGAAGAATTTAAGTATGGAATGGATAGACTACAAAAATGGATTTGATAGTAGGTACCAAAAAGTGCAGACCAAATACAATCCAAAAAGTGGCAATAACGAGCTCAGCCAGTAGATAGGAACACAAGCAAGACAAAGACTTTATTAATACAAACTGTAAGCGCTTTCGGTAGAGACGATCTCCCCACCTTCATCAGACAATGAAAGACCCAACAAGCACCCTTTAAATACATTACAACGTGCTGATTATTAATCTAATTAGTTAATTAATTATAACTGTTAATGACATTACATCCCCAAATCAATCAAGTGGCACAAAACAGAAATTCCTCTAAAAATTGTATTGAAAACATGTATACTAAAAAGTCTACTTGTCACATGTGCTACTTGTTTATGCTTATTTAAAGATAAGAGAACATTACATGTGTAAGTAAGAATACATGTGTAAATAAAAGCAAATGTGTGACTCTTTTGTAATGAATAAAAAATATATACTTAAAAGGTGTGTGTATATATAAATACATGATATGCACATGAATTCAATGTATTTTGAAATCTTTTAAAAAGTTTTAAAATGTTTCAAAAGTTTTAAAATGTTATACAGATGTGTACTACACCAACAAGCCATTAGATCGTACCAAATTCCTAATCAAATGGAAGCAAGACAATATGAATGCATCTAGTAATACGTATACATCAATGTATTCACTAGACCCTCTTTAGAGCCACTCGTAGCAGAACCAAAACAATTATGCCTGCCAAAGAATGTTTTTTATATATTTTTTATAAGAATGTTTTTTATATATTTTTTTTTATGAGAAAGATGAAGCAATTTAAATATGTAAATGCACATTCACTGATAAAAAAGTGCTTAAAAATGTATATAATACACCTTATACTGATTGACTATGTTACAGCGACCATGAAACACTGGCAAACCACAATGCAGTTAAGCCATGATAAAGGGCAAATTATTATTCCAGGGATAAAAATTCAAAGGGGGATATTCCATGGTGACTCTCTGTCACTGCTGCTATTTTGCCTTGCCCTTAACCATTTAACCTGTCTACATAACAAATTAGGTCATTGCTACAATTTGGCACTCAGAAAACAAAAATGTGTAAAGACTTCTCGTCTTCTTTTTGTAGAGGATTTAAAATTGTATAGCTCATCAGATGAAGTGAGACTTTATGTACTATGAGCTTGACAATTATGTCTTCAATGTCCAGGTCTTCATATTTGTTATAGACAGAAAAATGACAGGATGGTAGTGATGTGTATTGAGTAGTGACACAGGTCAGATAGGTACAAATTACTACTGTCTATAAATTAAGAAATAAAGGACCATAAAAACATTTAATTTTGATATTGAAAGGAAATCTTTTGCTACCGGCAAGGGATTCATCATTTAACACAGCTAAATACTAAATCCATTCACTAGACAGGCTAATTATTCATTGACAACAATAAATTAGTAATAAAAGTACATAAGTATTAATAAAAAACATCTATGTCCTTATGACACTCATCAGTATGCATGGAAGGATGGGGTCTACTGCCAATGATGAGTGGACAGGCGATCCGCTGTAGCTACCTGTAACCGGGAAAAAGCCGAAAGAAGAAGATGTACACACATTCTTCAGACTGAGAGTGTAATTATGTCCCAGATCTTTAAAGGTGCTGAACTGTATTTGGCAATAGCTTTCTTTTCAATCAATAAGAGTAAAAAACGGCTTACAATCACTTTATGCAAAACTGCCTTTGGCCAAACTGAAATCACAAATAGCACAATGTCAAACCATACAATAGCAAGTATTCGCTGTTGTAAGGTTCAACATTGTGGTGCAGAATGCACTATAGTGAGGATTGGAAAATGTACCCTTTCCCTCACTGTAGTGCGATGTCGGACTTTGTATATATAAGTGGGGGTGGGGGGTGCAGCCCCCCACATGGGGGGTGCAGGGGGGCTTGCCCCCCTGCAAAAGTGTTTGTTAATGTTGAGCGGAAGTGCAGCATTGCAGTAAAGTCGACATTTTCGAAATTTCGACTTAACTAAAATGCTGCCTTTGACATTTTTTGTGTTCGGTGTTGAGATTTCCGAACATGTGATTCAGACATCTTAACATTCGAATGGAGTGTTTATAGGTTTATAGGTTGGGAGGGTGGCCTAATGGTTAAGGTGTTTGCCTTACAAACACAAGGTACAGGGTTTGAGTCTCATAAGGGCTAGGCTTACAATGGCTCGCAAGGGCAGTTAGCTTAGTACTAACCTATAAACCTATGGCAGACCAGGGAACAATGGTGAGCCACCCAGCTTAGGTAGCATGAAGGAATTTGTGACTACATTGGACAGAGTTATTAGTTATCTTGGTAATGCAAGACACTGCAGCAATACAATTGGAGAACACTGCATACCAACGTGGCTTAGAAGGCTTTACAGCTCAGGTATCCTTTTTGGAGTTGCCATACACTGACATGTTCTTCCACAGGCTTTGATCTGGCAAGTGACCTATACATATAAAAGATAAAACAGCATGGAAAGGAATGCCAATATTGCACTAATCTGCATTTGGTGTGGCTGCCTGAATCCTATGACATTTGAGATGAGTCATTTCTTAGTGAAATACCTGCTGAAAGCATAGAAACTGCCTGTAGATTACTGGAGGTAAGTTCATCAAGTTCATTTGTACCAGTATTACATCTGTGTTTTGCTGTATGTAATCTGCAGAAGAAGAGTTTCCTGTTCTATCCAATTTTCCTTCTACAAAAATAATATCCCAGTACTTCAAGTACCAAGCAGATCTCAGAATCAAGCTGCAGGGCAACAATCAAGTGTTTATTAGACCCAGTATTACAGTTCCTGAAGGAAAAACTTCTACCTGACTTGGCTGCAAATGTAATCCTTAAGGCTAGCCGATCTCCAGCTACTGAACCTGCAACATTCCTCTGAGATCCAAGTGAGCATCTATCAAAGGGGGACGTTTTCAGCTATTTCAGCTTCACTTATTTCTGTCCATGACAGTACTCTGACAATGGGAGGCAACAGAAGTCCAAGATCTGCAGACTAGGGTACAGTTTTGAGGAACTTGTTGCAGTCCCGCTTTTCAGGAATGAATTCCACCCATGAAATAGATTTGACCCCTGCTGGATGCAGTCAACAGATTTGCTATGACAATATCTGCAACCACTGCTGGTCACCAAGCAGAAGAACAGTGAAAACCTTTACTCCCTTTGCCTAAGCCTAGCCAAATGAATTGAGAAACGCATCAGGAAAGCCAAAAACAAGAAGGTGCATAGGGTCTCCAAGACTGTCCAAACCATAAGGTAAATACATGAGGGTATGAGTATTCTTCAGACAGAAACCTTTTTTGTCAGGTGTTTATTAACATAATAAAGGCTGGTAGGAGGGTATAGAACTGACTTCCTTTTTTCATGTTCTTGGTACATACATTGCCTAGAAATTGACTTAATATAGGTCACTGCTTAGTCCAAAGTACATGTTTCATATTGTTCACGTTGTTCATATTGTTCATGTTGTTCACATTGTTCATGTTAATGTTCATGTTGTTCATATTCACATTGTTCATGTTGTTCTCGTTGTTCATGTTGTTTACATTGTTCATATTGTTAAGGGTGGTCATGTTCATGTTGTTCATATTGTTCACATTCATGTTGTTCATGTTGTTCATATTGTTCATGTTCACATTGTTCATGTTCATATTGTTCACGTTGTTCCTGTTGATCACATTGTTCACATTGTTCATATTGTTAATGTTGTTCATGTTCACATTGTTCACGTTCACATTGTTCATATTGTTCATATTCACGTTGTTCATATTGTTCATATTCACGTTCATGTTGTTCACGTTGTTCATGTTGTTCATGTTCATGTTGTTCACATTGTTCATATTAATCATATTGTTCATGTTGTTCACGTTGTTCATATTGTTCATGTTCCTGTTCACGTTGTTCATGTTCACATTGTTCTTGTTGTTTACGTTGTTAATATTCATGTTGTTCATGTTCATATTCACATTCATGTTGTTCATGTTATGATGTTCATGTTGTTCACATTCATGTTCACATTGTTCATGTTCATGTTGTTCATGTTGTTCACATTGTTCATGTTCATATTCATATTGTTCATGTTCACATTCATATTGTTCACATTCATGTTCACGTTGTTCATATTGTTCACGTTCATGTTCACGTTGTTCATGTTCATATTCATATTGTTCATAAATACACACAGTAAAGTACAATTTAACACCAGTGAGGGGCTCCATATAGGGAAAGGATAATAAATACACACAGTAAAGTACAATTTAACACCAGTGAGGGGCTCCATACAGGAAAGGATAATAAATACACACAGTAAAGTACAATTTAACACCAGTGAGGGGCTCCATATAGGGAAGGATAATAAATACACACACAGTAAAGTACAATTTAACACCAGTGAGGGGCTCCATATAGGGAAAGGATAATAAATACACACAGTAAAGTACAATTTAACACCAGTGAGGGGCTCCATATAGGGAAAGGATAATAAATACACACAGTAAAGTACAATTTAACACCAGTGAGGGGCTCCATATAGGGAAAGGATAATAAATACACACACAGTAAAGTACAATTTAACACCAGTGAGGGGCTCCATATAGGGAAAGGATAATAAATACACACACAGTAAAGTACAATTTAACACCAGTGAGGGGCATCCATATAGGGAAAGGATAATAAATACACACACAGTAAAGTACAATTTAACACCAGTGAGGGGCGTCCATACAGGGAAAGGATAATAAATACACACAGTAAAGTACAATTTAACACCAGTGAGGGGCGTCCATACAGGGAAAGGGTAATAAATACACACACAGTAAAGTACAATTTAACACCAGTGAGGGGCTCCATATTGGGATAGGATAATAAATACACACACAGTAAAGTACAATTTAACACCAGTGAGGGGCTCCATATAGGGAAAGGATAAGAAATACACACAGTAAAGTACAATTTAACACCAGTGAGGGGCTCCATATAGGGGAAGGATAATAAATACACACAGTAAAGTACAATTTAACACCAGTGAGGGGCGTCCATATAGGGAAAGGATAATAAATACACACACAGTAAAGTACAATTTAACACCAGTGAGGGGCTCCATATAGGGATAGGATAATAAATACACACACAGTAAAGTACAATTTAACACCAGTGAGGGGAATCCATATAGAGAAAGGGTAATAAATACACACACAGTAAAGTACAATTTAACACCAGTGAGGGGCGTCCATACAGGGAAAGGATAATAAATACACACAGTAAAGTACAATTTAAAACCAGTGAGGGGCGTCCATACAGGGAAAGGGTAATAAATACACACACAGTAAAGTACAATTTAACACCAGTGAGGGGCTCCATATTGGGATAGGATAATAAATACACACACAGTAAAGTACAATTTAACACCAGTGAGGGGCTCCATATAGGGAAAGGATAAGAAATACACACAGTAAAGTACAATTTAACACCAGTGAGGGGCTCCATATAGGGGAAGGATAATAAATACACACAGTAAAGTACAATTTAACACCAGTGAGGGGCGTCCATATAGGGAAAGGATAATAAATACACACACAGTAAAGTACAATTTAACACCAGTGAGGGGCTCCATATAGGGATAGGATAATAAATACACACACAGTAAAGTACAATTTAACACCAGTGAGGGGAATCCATATAGAGAAAGGGTAATAAATACACACACAGTAAAGTACAATTTAACACCAGTGAGGGGCGTCCATACAGGGAAAGGATAATAAATACACACAGTAAAGTACAATTTAAAACCAGTGAGGGGCGTCCATACAGGGAAAGGGTAATAAATACACACACAGTAAAGTACAATTTAACACCAGTGAGGGGCTCCATATAGGGATAGGATAATAAATACACACACAGTAAAGTACAATTTAACACCAGTGAAGGGCTCCATATAGGGAAAGGATAACAAATACACACAGTAATGTACAATTTAACAGCAGTGAGGGGCGTCCATATAGGGAAAGGATAATAAATACACACAGTAAAGTACAATTTAACACCAGTGAGGGGCTCCATATAGGGAAAGGATAATAAATACACACAGTAAAGTACAATTTAACACCAGTGAGGGGCGTCCATATAGGGAAAGGATAATAAATACACACAGTAAAGTACAATTTAACACCAGTGAGGGGCTCCATATAGGGAAAGGATAACAAATACACACAGTAAAGTACAATTTAACACCAGTGAGGGGCGTCCATACAGGGAAAGGATAATAAATACACACAGTAAAGTACAATTTAACACCAGTGAGGGGCTCCATATAGGGAAAGGATAACAAATACACACAGTAAAGTACAATTTAACACCAGTGAGGGGCTCCATATAGGGAAAGGATAATAAATACACACACAGTAAAGTACAATTTAACACCAGTGAGGGGCGTCCATACAGGGAAAGGGTAATAAATACACACACAGTAAAGTACAATTTAACACCAGTGAGGGACTCCATATAGGGAAAGGATAACAAATACACACACAGTAAAGTACAATTTAACACCAGTGAGGGGTGTCCATACAGGGAAAGGGTAATAAATACACACACAGTAAAGTACAATTTAACACCAGTGAGGGGCGTCCATACAGGGAAAGGATAATAAATACACACAGTAATGTACATTTTAACACCAGTGAGGGGTATCCATATAGGTAAAGGATAATAAATACACACAGTAAAGTACAATTTAACACCAGTGAGGGGCGTCCATATAGGGATAGTATAATAAATACACACAGTAAAGTACAATTTAACACCAGTGAGGGGCGTCCTTATAGGGAAAGGATAATAAATACACACACACTAAAGTGCAATTTAACACCAGTGAGGGGTGTCCATATAGGGATAGTATAATAAATACACACAGTAAAGTACAATTTAACACCAGTGAGGGGTGTCCATACAGGGAAAGGGTAATAAATACACACACAGTAAAGTACAATTTAACACCAGTGAGGGGCGTCCATACAGGGAAAGGATAATAAATACACACACACTAAAGTACAATTTAACACCAGTGAGGGGTGTCCATATAGGGAAAGGATAATAAATACACACAGTAAAGTACAATTTAACACCAGTGAGGGGTGTCCATACAGGGAAAGGATAATAAATACACACACAGTAAAGTACAATTTAACACCAGTGAGGGGCTCCATATAGGGAAAGGATAATAAATACACACAGTAAAGTACAATTTAACACCAGTGAGGGGCGTCCATACAGGGAAAGGATAATAAATACACACAGTAAAGTACAATTTAACACCAGTGAGGGGCGTCCATATAGGGAAAGGATAATAAATACACACACAGTAAAGTACAATTTAACATCAGTGAGGGGAATCCATATAGAGAAAGGATAATAAATACACACACAGTAAAGTACAATTTCCCTTAAGAGCACACAGAGATCACAGTCAGTCTGGGACTGGTTTCTCCCTTTCTCTCCAGGTCCCCAATAAGACTCCCTACTTGCACAGCTATAGGGTCCAGATCTCAGTCTAGTGGGCAAGCTAAAACCTCCAGCACCATCTCTTTTCAGCCATTGCTTCGTGTCCCTGCCCAAGTAGCTAACACACACACTTTGGGATAAGAGTTGTATACAACCACACACAGACTCCTGGGGAAGGCTGGCACACGTTCTCCAGCTGTGCCCCTTTTCTGGTGAGTCTAAAAGGTAGTACCAGCTGCCACCACCCACTAATATCAGCTACTCAAAGGCCCTTCTGAAATGGTGTCCAATTATTCCTGTGCAATATTATTATCCAAATGGTAAGTGTGATTGAACAGTCAAGGCTTACTAGAGTGATTTGGTAGAGTATCACTATATACATGCAGTGTACTCTAGAGCTTAAATTAACTCTACATAAAACAACCACAGTTGAAAGGTTTAAAAATATTTAATAATAAATAATAAAAACACAAGGTAATATTTCTTATTACACAGTGCTAGTCAAGAGTTCAAAGATCACAGAGAAATACTTAAAATAATACCATATAAAATTCTGACATCAACACAGAAAAAAGCACTTAGTTTAATCTTCTGAATTCCTAGCTATTTCTAAGAGAAAACACAGTTCTAAAATAACTTGCATACAGAGCAAAGCAGTGCTGGTGATGTTGGATGTTCTCAAGACAATATGCTCAGAGCTCTCTGATTCTCTCTTTGAATTAGTACATAGAGCTGCTTCACATGACATCATTCTTCACACTTCTCTGGTGTTCCTAGGCTAGCAGAAACTACATTTACATTCTTTACACCTGGTCAGAAACCAGAGCAATAAAGGACATTTATACATGCAAATTCTACCCAGTAACTCTGGTCTTAAAACAATAGACAGGATGCCTCTCTCTAGAGATATTGGCTCCAAATTTTGACATCAAAGACAGTCATAAACCGCTTGACTTAGCTTTTGTACAGCAGAGTGCACTGTTGTTACATTTTTGCAGTTCAATATCCAATGCAGTCTTTTCACATTTAAGAGTACAAGCCTGTGGCTTACATTAATATTTACAAATGTCAGCATTATCTACATAATTCTGTCTGGCTAGGCTGGCAGCCTTCACCTATTTTCACATATATCTGTAAGAGACACTGTACAAGTTCAGCTATTGTAGTCTTAAATAATAACTTAAATTTTCACATCCGTGGATGCCCTTGGTATATTTCTACTGTACTCTTTCCAGTTTACTCATGATTGTTTTCTTATAAGGTTTCCATACTGTTATTCCATACTCAGGTTTGGGTCTAATGTAACTGACAAACAATGTCTTCATTAGTTTTAATTTCCAAGACTTTATAACTCTTTTTATACAACCTATAGTTCTGTAGCTATCATTAAGCATTTGTTTGAACGTAAGATGGCATCCCCTTGTATGGCAGTGACCTCTTTGGCTCCCATTGTTCATTTTTTGTTTTATTGCTGTTTCCCATAGTTGGATCATTTTTCTGGGCGGCTGGTGGTCGAGTGTAGATAGGTGGTGGTCATAGTGTTGGTTGATCAGTGGATCAGTTGGATGGTGGACTGTTGTGGCTTGGACTGGTTGGAGTGGCGGAATGGTTGGCCTGGTCATGGCTATTTAAGCCTGTGTGTGGAGAGAAGAGCAGGGAGGAGTGAATGGTGGAGACAAGGTGCTGGATGGTGTTGAAGGGTGTTATGCTGGATCCAAGTGGTTTGTGAAAGTGGACCTGGACCATTGCTGGTGAAGAAGAGGTCGGTGTAGGAATGAATGGTGACTGTGGTCATTGACCTGGATGAGGCTGGATGGTGAAGACCCGACTGTTAGCTTGGATTTGTGCTGATCCAGACTTGTTCTGTTGGATTGTTGGAACTGAATTGCTCTAGCCAGTGTGGAGATGGAACTTTAGTTGGCTTGAAATCTGTGTTATGTGTGTGTTTGTTGTTTATTTGTTTTACATGCTTGTGTTTTTGTTGTAAATAGTCTGTGCTGTCTATAAATGAGCTAGAAGGAATGTCATTTCATTCATCTGTTCACTTTTTGGTTGTTCGGTTTGAACAACAATAACGGTTTGTTTTGCCTGCTTTGCTTTTGCTTTGATATGATTAGAAAAACTCAAAGCTGAATCTACCCGTAAACCCAGGTCCTTAATGAGTCTATAGTTTTAATCACTGTGCGCTGTATTAAATATTCACCTTTCAGTTTATGTTTCCCAAAAATTATATGCTTACTTTTTGAAGAATTTATCAGCATATTATTCTCCTGTGCCCAAATGGTCAATTTAGTCAAGTTATTTTGCAGACATGTCTTATCTGTAACACTTGTAATCAATTTACCCAATTTCAGGTCATCTGCGTATAGACAGTAGAACACCTCAAATGAAAAAGTTAGGTCTGATAGATACAATCTAAGCAAGTAAGGGTCTAGGATAGAGCCCTGTGGGACACCCTGACTCTAATAGAGGATTTTACCGGTCCAGTTGCTGTATGATACTTGACATGTCCTATTTGTAAGCCATGCAGCTATCCTTCTTATCAATAATACATCAATACCTAGTTGTACTAATTTATAGATCAGTGTTTTGTGTATGACCCTTTCAAATGCGGAAATTAAATCTGTATAAACTACATCACAGCACAATGTTTCATTCATAGCTGTTATTATATTGTTATAGAACATTATGTTACAGGTGGTAATAGATCTGTTTTCAACATATGCATGCTGATATATGGTTTCAAGTCCCAGCCTATCCACTTCTGACAATAATTTCTCCAATATTATCTTCTCCATTATTTTTCCACAACATGAAAGAAAACTTGTGTCTATATGACTCTGGGTTTGTCCTACTCCGCTTTTCCTTAAAGACAGGTTTAATAAGTGTATGTCTCTAGTCTGGAAGAATCTCCCCATATTTATACGATCTAGTGAATAATAAATATAATGGTACTGTAAGTTCTTGGTGAAGTGTTCTCAGGTCATTGTTACTAATTCTGTCTCCTCCATGTGCTTTGTTTGTATCCAGTTTGCGCAGTTCTTTTATAATGTAATATAATCTGATTCCAGTATCTGGGGTTACCTGGATGTCACTAGCACAAATTATCACCCCTTTTGTGGAGCCAAACTGTTTTGCATAAGATTTTGTAAATATATCTATAATCTGTTGTGTCTGAGAATTAATTTTAGAATTTGCACACAGTTTATCAGTTTGTGTTTCTTTACTCCTTCCATATCTTATTTATCTATAAAAAGGTTTCCTATTATGCTCAGTAACTTTATATAAATTTTCCTCAATTTTTCTTGATCTTGTCTCACACTGTGCATAATCTGTTTGTCCAGCTTGTTTATTTCAATTTTCAAAGTTGTAGCTTGACCTCTCTTCCATTTCTATATTTTTTGCCTCTCACCTTAATCATATATCTTGTTCTTATTGAAATATATCCCCCTGATGTTGTATGCCTAAATCCTGATGTTAAACATTTATTGATATTTTGCACTCAATTTCTCTTTCAAAACTTTTCGTATTCCATCTTCAGTTTTTCCACTGAACACCTCACTCCAGTTAGTTTTACATAGTGACTGTTTTGCTTCCTTATAATCTGTAATTCACCTTCTCTGCATTGGCTTAGATTTCAAGTTTGGCAAAATTATCTATAAACAAATTAACCTTAATAACCCCATGATCACTGCACATCAATGGTGGTAAAACTTGATTTGAAGTTACCGTAATTTCTTTGGGAACACAAACAATGTCTAGTATGTTCCGTCCCCTAGTAGGTTTTTTACAATCTGAAACAATGAAGCAATTTTTGTTCCCGAATATACTCTGTGAATAATTTCCTTGCTAACTTTAAATCAATATTGTTCCAGTCTGTTTCTTGTAAATTTAAGTACCCAGCTAATATTATTCTTCCCTCCTGTGTTTCATGTAAGAAATGTATGAATTTGTGTAGGTCATCTGCACTTGACTTTGGTGGTCATTACACTCCAACAATTGTTATATGTTCCAGGGTTGCCTTTATTGTCACAGTCGCACAGTCTGTAGTATTGGTGTTATCACTGAACATGTAATAATCACAAGTCTCATAGCTATCTTTAATCCCTAGCATAACACTTCCACCTCATTTTTGTTAGAATGTCTGTTACAGTAAAAACATTTATACCCTGACAGAACTGGTTTCCAGTCATTGTTCTTTAACCATGTTTCACAAACAATATCAACATCAGTCTTCTGGGAACTTATCAAAATTTCCAATAAAAAAATGTATTATTAATGCTCCTAGCATTAACAACCATCAGAGATGCATCACATGTTGCTATCTGTGAACTGTTACATTTTCGAACTCGAATGAGGGTCACTGTTATAAGAGCATAACAGAGGGAAGGGATCAACAAAAATGTTTAGAAAGACAGACGTGATCAAAGCAATGATCATGCACTATCGTAAATAATAAACTAAAAATCAGCACAGATAGAAAAACGTAGACGATATGGAGATAAATATAAAGGAAAAGTACGCAATAAACAGGTTATTGATGACCCAAAATAATTTTGTAGAGAACTGGGAAACAAGGCAAAAAGAACTGAAACACCACTAAAAAAAAGAAACAGATACATTTTGGAGAAATATCTGTGAAGATCCTGTGGAGAATAACAAAGATATTAAATGGACAGAAGAAGTAAAAGAAAGAATAAGAAGTTTAAAGGTGCAGGATATGAAATGGGATGACGTAACAGCCAGAGAGATTGAAACAAAGTTAAGAAAAGCTTAATATCTTTACATGAAGATTGAGCCATGAGTAAGAATGATCTATATGCATACCCCAAACAGACACCAGCCTGGTTAGCAGAAAAAAATACTCCTACATAAGAGTGAACTTACAAGCTATCCTAGAAACTGTAGACCAATAACTTGCTTTCCTACAATGTATAAACTATACACTAGAATTGATGCTGACAGAGTTTATAGTAATTTAGAAGAAAATTCAATTGTGGCAATAGAACAAATAAAAGAAAATCATATGGAACAAAGGATCATTTGTTATTAAATAAAGTTATAATGAAGAACTGTAAAAAGGGAATGGATAGACTACAAAAATGGATTTGACAGTATCCCACATTCACTGATAAAAAAGTGCTTAAAAATGTATGTAATACACCTTATACTGATTGACTACATTACAGCGACATGAACCACAATGCAGTTAAGCCATGATAAAGGGCAAATTATTATTCCAGGAATAAAAATTCAAAGGGGGATATTCCAGGGTGATTCTCTGTCACCACTGCTATTCTATCTTGCCCTTAACCATTTAACCTGTCTACTTAACAAATTAGGCCATGGCTACAATTTGGCACTCAGAAAACAAAAATGTGTAAAGACTTCACGTCTTCTTTTTGTAGAAGATTTAAAATTGTATAGCTCATCAGATGAACTGAGACACAACTACAAGTGGGTAAAACTTTTTCAGATGATATAAGAATGTCATTTGGTCTTGATAAATGTGCAAAAGCAACCTTTAAAGCAGGAAAACTGGAACACCAGGAAAATATCAGTTTAGAACAAGAATGTGATATAAAAGAATTTGAGAAAGAGGCAGTATATAAATATTTGGGAATTGGTGAAGGATCAACAATAAACATAAATGTGACTAAAACTTAGTAAGGGTTATTTTACAAGACTTAAATTAATACTGAAAACAGTGTTGACATCTGGGACCAAAGTCCAAGCTATTAACTAATTTGCATTTCCTGTCCTAATCTACAGTTTTGGAGTGATTGACTGGCACCAGAAGGTGTTGGACAGGTTGAACAGGGAAACAAGAAGGATGTTTCATGCTCATCAAATGATTTATAAAATTCAGTTTATATCAAGACTATACATTCCCTGATGGGCCTCCTCAAAATTCATTATATGCATAAAATCTGCAATTGCAGGACTGCATGCACATCTGCTGACCTCACAAGACCCAAATGTAGTGAAAGTTTTGAAACATGATGGGAATAATTCTAAGATGACTTCCTTACTTAGTTTAGCAGAATCATATTGGTGTCAAGCGGGAATGGAAATCAAACCAGAAGTAGATAAAAATCATACAGCAACTGAATGTGCAAAAATACAAAAGAAAGAATATAAGATGAAGGATCAGATGAGAAGGCAAGAAATGCAGAAAAAACATAAATATAGTTGCAAGTATAGAAAACTCTTGGGACAACCTTGTGCTGATGAGGACCGAATGCAGGAATGGCTAAGGAGAGGTGAATTTAAACCAAAAATGAAAACGTAATATTGGCAACCCAAGATAGTGGACTACATGCACATTAGTTTACATAGTCCATTGAACATGTGGGAAGAAAGACAAATGTAGGTTTTGTAAAACAGAATTGGAAACAGTTGCAACATATGCTTGTTGCAACATACTACTGGCAGAAGGACTGTATACTGAAAGGTATAAAAATGTGGCAAGACTGTTGCACTAGGGATTGCGCAAATATTATAATATTGAACTAGCTAAAGAACACTGGAAACATGAGTCATAAAGCATTATAGAAAATTATGAAGTTTATATCACATGGGATCGCCCACTACCAACAATTCATAAAACAGATGATAGAAAACCAGATATAGTAGTCCATGAAAAGACAACATAGGTTCATAGGTAGATACTAGGCTATCTGCCCTAGGGCATTTATAAGCCTAGCCAGAGTGTATTTGGCTTCTGCCTCCCTATTAGATTAGCCTACTGTGCCTCTGTAAAGTAGGTCACAGAAGGTACCCTTTTAAGATTAGTTTACTGTGCCTCTGTCTAGCAGGGACACAAAAGAGATCCCAGGGGTGAATTTGCGATTTCCCATCCATGCGTCCAGATTTCGCTTGAAGAGGGTCAGCGAGGGGCTATGTCTAACATGAATTGGGATTCTATTCCAGAGTGAGGGGAGCCTCTGGGAAATGAATCTGTCCCTCTAGCATGTCCTGTTTATTTTTGTGCTGAGGTTTAGGTTCCTGGAGCATGTAGCTCTAAGGGACTTGGATTTTTTGAGGTGGAGCATGTCCATTAATTCTGGGTTTGACATGGCTTTGTACGTCAGGCATAGATCGCCTCTGAGTAGGCGGTAAGCAACTGAGTAGAGCTGGAGTTTCTTTAGTCGAGCTGCATAGGTCATCTGTTTGTAGCCCATGATCCTCTTGGTGAGGTACTTTTGGGGTCTCTCCAGTTGCTGCAGGTGTCAGGTAAGGTACATCCCAAAAGGGGCATTGTATTCAATTACGAGCCTGATGAGTGACAAGTAGAGGGGCACAATGACCTCTCTTGATCTAGATGTGAACCCTTTCATGATAAGGTGGGCTATATAGAAGGTCTTTCTAACCACTTTGGCAACGTGATTATCAAAGGAGAGATTACTATCTACGTTGGTCCCCAAGTCTCTAATTACTTCTTCCGTACTTAATGGATTACCACCTATGTGGTAATTTGTAGGCACCTTGTTTTTCCCAAAGGGGATGACTATGCACTTTTTAGCATTTAGCTTGAGGCCGTGGCTCTGGCACCAAGCATCCATCTCTGTGAAACCCTTTTGGAGGATGCTTGTGTCAGCTGAAGATTCAATTATGGCCCCCAGTTTGCAGTCATCTGCGAACTTTGTCAGCCATAATCCGCCCATGTTAGCCTGAACCTCAGAGAAGTATATACCGAACAAGAGAGGTCCCAGAACTGAGCCCTGTGGGATGCCACTTGTAACTGGTTTGGATTCAGACATGGCAGCTGCGATTCTGACCATGTGGGTTCTATCTCTGAGCCAGTTTGGTACCCATCTTGTGATATAGGGGTTGATATTTAAGCTGGTAAGCTTATTTATGATGCCCGAGTGGGGTATTGTGTCAAAGGCTTTTGCGAGGTCCATGTAGGCTGTGTGGACTACCTTGCCCTCATCTATGGCTTTGGTAACTGTTTCAAAGAAGTCAACTGGGTTTAAGAGGCAAGATCTGCCCTTAACAAAGCCAAATTGGGTAGGGTCCAGTGTCTGGAGGCTCCCAATGTCTTTGTTTATGAATTCCATGATAATATGCTCCATAGCTTTACAGACCAGACTAGTCAGGCTTATGGGGTGATAGTTCCCGGGGTCCTTTGTGGCACCACCTTTGTGGAGTGGGACCACTGTAGCTGTACGCCATTCTTTGGGTACATATCCTGTAGTAAGGCTAAGTTTGAACAGTGACTTAATGTGAGGGTTCAGTTCTTCTTGAAGCTCATGTAAGACACAGCCTGGGACACCGTCCGGTCCCATAGATGCTGTGTTTTTTGCTTTGGAGAGGGCAGCTTTCACCTGTGCATCGGTGATGTCAGGGAGGTAACATTCAGTTGGGATAGGCATTTGCTCCTTTGGGGGGGAAGGGGGGGAGAAGTTTGCACTGAATCTGTCTGCCAGGATGTTGGCTGTCTGTAGGTTTGGTATATTTTGTACCGTTATGCAACAATTCAGAGCATTTCACATTGATCACTGAAATTGCTAAACGCAATGTCTAAAGTGTCTTATGTACAGAGAAACACAAAGTCATAAAATACCTGGATTTGCAGGCAGAAATGAGCGCAATGTGGAAGAAGAATACCCAGACAGTTCCATTAGTAGTAGGAGCGATGGGTCTTATAAAAAAGAATTTGCAATCGTACTTAGATAAGTTACCGATACATGTAACTCCATACAAATTGCAGAAGGAGTCATTACTGGGCACATTGTGGCACTGGCAAAGAGCACTTTTGGCTAACATCAAGGAGTGAAACAATCCTAATTTCATTAACTTTAATTATACCTTGACTTAGGAATGGGGTCTATTCTTATCATGGGATTAGAAACCCAAAAGACTAGGAGAAATTAAAAAAAAAATGAATATAAGTGAGATGTTTTTTGACAGTTTACTATCACATACTCGAATCTACTGCATTCGAATGTTAAGATGTCTGAATCACATGTTCGGAAATCTCAACACCGAACACAAAAAATGTCAAAGGCAGCATTTTAGTAAAGTCAAAATTTCGAAAATGTCGACTTTACTGCAATGCTGCACTTCCGCTCAACATTAACAAACACTTTTGGAGGGGGGGGCAAGCCCACCTCCACCCCCCATGTGGGGGGCTACACCCTCCACCCCCACTTATATATACAAACTCTGAGATCACACTACAGTGAGGGAAAGGGTACATTTTCCAATCCCCACTATAGTGCGTTCTGCACCACAATGTCGAACCTTACAACAGTGAATACTCGCTATTGTACGGTTCGACATTGTGGCATTCGTGATTTCAGTTTGGCCAAAGGCAGTTTCGCATAAAGTGATTGTAAGCCATTTTTTACTCTTATTGATTGAAAAGAAAGCTATTGCCAACTACAGTTCAGCACCTTTAAAGATCTGGGATATAATTACACTCTCTGTCTGAAGAATGTGTGTACATCTTCTTCTTCTTTTGGCTTTTTCCCGATTACGGGTCGCTACAGCGGATCGCCTGTCCACTCTTGATTGGCAGTAGACCCCAACCTTCCATGGATACTGATGAGTGCCATAAGGACATAGATGTTTTTTATTAATACTTATGTACTTTTATTACTAATTTATTGTTGTCAATGAAAAATTAGCCTGTCTAGTGAATGGATTTAGTATTTAGCTGTGTTAAATGATGACTCCCTTGCCGGTAGCAAAATATTTCCTTTTAATGTCAAAATAAATGTTTTTGTGGTCCTTTATTTTTTAATTTATAGACAGTAGTACTTTGTACCTATCTGACATGTGTCACTACTCAATACACATCACTACCATCCTGTCATTTTTCTGTCTATAACAAATATGAAGACCTGGACATTCAAGACATAATTCTCAAGCTCATTGTACATAAAAGTCTGGGCAATTTAAAATGTAATGGGGCAAAGGCCAAAATCTGGGACAGATTTTAATTACTGCTCTTATAAACTTAAAATGCTAGTAGAATAGCAGGGTTGCATTATTATGCATTTTCTTAAGGATATGAAAACTAAAACTGAAAGGTCTGTTATTATTTTGTGACTCGGTGTATGACAGAAAACCACACATTTTATGAGGAAAGACCAAAGATATGAGTCAAAAATATCAACATTCTGTGAAATTATGGACAGTTGATAAGTATGACTGACAGATCGATTGGCAGTTCTTGCCCATGTCATTTACTTTACAGTTTGTCAACAGTTGGACGAGATGTGGTGATTTGTTGAAGAAGGAATACATTCTACAGTTACTACTAGTATACAGGAAAGTTTTAAAGTGGTTTAATGTCTTTTCTTTGCGGAGCACCCACTCCTTTTGGTATCTGCACAGGAAGCAAATTTGTGAGCAGTACTAACATAAATCACTAACTGTCTATGAGAGATTACTTAGATACAAAAAAGTATAGTACTGTAAATTTTATTAATGTTACAAATATATTCTGACTTTAAAATATTGATTGTGGACTTACTAACTAGAAATGTAAGGAGTTCAGGCACCTGCTTATTAGATCTAACAAAGAGTTTAGTTATAAAGTGAACTGGTTCATTACTTCATGTAAAAGAATTTAGCATGAGGACAGCATCTGGCAAAGATAGCTGTGATGCAGTTTTTAATAATCTAATATTCATGATCTAATCTGAAGATCCGTAACTCACTAAACTGAATGGAAACAACAAAATATTGTCCCTAATAATATTATCATTCTTAACATGATGTTAGTGAGGTTGAGTATAGCAATTAATTTGTTTTATGACAAGGCCATGACTCACTCCTACAGAAGCAGCATACCTTGTCTTTGAATATATCAAAAGGTTCTCCTTTAAATCCAGAGAAACTGGGGAATCTATCAGGAGGCAATTGTCCAATGATTCACAAGAGGATAAGTACTCACAATTAGATCACAGGGAAGAATAGGTGTCCCCAGCTGCATTTCCATTGGAAATAAAAGAACCAATGGGACAGTAACTGAAGAAAATATTTCAGAGCCCCAGGATGTTTCAAATCATCAACCTGAGTGTAAGGACACCCCAGAAACCAAAATGAATGTACTGACAAAAAAGTTATAATGCATTCCCAGTACAGACGTAGATGCAATGGATACACTTTGAAGTTTAAAATCATATAACAAGATATAATCAAAAGAGTTTGTTTACAAATCCAGGTGGTCCTCGTATCAATAAACTACGAGGACTGAAGAATGGGAGTGCCATGATCAGTTTCCACAAACCTCCTGCAATCCGTTTAAAATGGAGATAGTAACCCTCAATATTCAGTATTATTCCAAGTTCTAGAGCTTGCCTTTACCACAGTTTTGTGCAAATTGAGTTACTGCAACAGAGACCTTGAACATTCCAGGTATTCTCTGACCATATGGCAGACCAAGGAACAATGGTGAGCCATCCAGCTTAGGTAGCATGAAGGAATTTCTGACTACATTGGACAGAGTTATTAGTAACCCTGGTAATGCAAGATACTGCAGCAATACAATAGGAGAACACTGCATACCAACATGGCTTAGAAAGCTTTACAGCTCAGGTTCTCCTTTTTGGAGTTGCCATACACTGACATGTTCTTCCACAGGCTTTGATCATGCAAGTGACTTGCACATATAAAATATAAAACAGCATGGAAAGGAATGCCAATATTGCACTAATCTGCATTTAGTGGGGCTGCCTGAATCCTATGACATTTGAGATGAGTCATTTCTTAGTGAAATACCTGCTGAAAGCATAGAAACTGACTGTAGATTACTTTTTTCTCATTATAAGGTTGCACCAATCTGCCCAACCCACCTGGGCCACTTGGATCAACTCCTTGACAGAGAAAATTTAAATTGTTGCACTTTTAGAGACAGAGAACTCTTACTTCAGATAATCAGGTTCAGATTATGGTTTCAGAGGTAAATCCATCAAGTTCATTTCTACCAGTATTGCATCTGTGTTTTGCTGTATGTAATCTGCAGAAGAAGAGTTTCCTGTTCTATCCAATTTTCCTTCTACAAAAATAATATCCCAGTGCTTCAAGTACCAAGCAGATCTCAGAATCAAACTGCAGAGCAACAATCAAGTGTTTATTAGACCCAGTATTACAGATCCTGAAGGAAAACCTTCTACCTGACTAGGCTGCAAATGTAATCCTTAAGGCTAGCCGATCTCCAGCTACTGAACCTGCAACATTCCTCTGAGATCCAAGTGAGCATCTATCAAAGGGGGACGTTTTCAGCTATTTCAGCTTCACTTATTTCTGTCTATGACAGTACTCTGACAATGGGAGACAACAGGAGTCAGAGATCTGCAAACTAGGGTACAGTTTTGAGGAACTTGTTGCAGTCCTGCCTTTCAGGAATGAATTCCACCCATGAAATAGATTTGACCCCTGCTGGATGCAGTCAACAGATTTGATATGACAATATCTGCAACCACTGCTGGTCACCAAGCAGAAGAACAGTGAAAACCTTTACTTCCTTTGCCTAAGCCTAGCCAAATGAATTGAGAAACACATCAGGAAAGCCAAAAACAAGAAGGTGCATAGGGTCTCCAAGACTGTCCAATCCATAAGGTAAATACATGAGGGTATGAGTATTCTTCAGACAGAAACCATTTTTGTCAGGGGTTTATTAACATAATAAAGGCTGGTAGGAGGATATAGAATTGACTTCCTTTTTTCATGTTCTTGGTACATACATTGCCTAGAAATATACTCAATATAGGTCACTGCTTAGTCCAAAGTACACATTTCATATTGTTTACATTATTCATTTTGTTCATGTTGTTCACATTGTTCATGCTAATATTCATGTTCATATTGTTCACGTTGTTCATGTTGTTCACATTGTTTACATTGTTCATATTGTTAAGGTTGTTCATGTTCATGTTGTTCACATTGTTCATGTTGTTCACGTTGTTCATATTGTTCATGTTCATGTTGTTCATGTTGTTCATGTTCATATTGTTCACGTTGTTCCTGTTGTTCACATTGTTTACATTGTTCATATTGTTCATATTGTTAATGTTGTTCATGTTCATGTTCACATTGTTCACGTTGTTCATGTTCACATTGTTCATGTTCACGTTGTTCATATTGTTCACGTTCATGTTCATGTTGTTCATGTTAATCATATTGTTCATGTTGTTCACGTTGTTCATATTGTTCCTGTTCCTGTTCACGTCATTCATGTTCACGTTGTTCATGTTGCTCATGTTGTTCTTGTTGTTCACGTTGTTCATGTTCATGTTGTTCATGTTTATGCTGTTCACGTTCATGTTCACGTTCATGTTGTTCATGTTCATGATGTTCATATTGTTCATGTTCATGTTCACGTTGTTCATGTTGTTCACATTGCTCATGTTCATATTCATATTGTTCATGTTCACATTTATATTGTTCACATTCATATTCATGTTGTTCATACTGTTCACATTGCTCATGTTCATATTCATATTGTTCATGTTCACGTTCATATTGTTCACATTCATGTTCACGTTGTTCATATTGTTCACATTATTCATGTTCACGTTGTTCATGTTCATATTCATATTGTTCATGTTCATGTTGTTCATATTGTTCACGTTCATGTTGTTCACATTGTTCATGTTCATGGTCATGTTGTTCATGTTCATGTTCACGTTGTTCATATTGTTCATGTTCATGTTCACATTGTTCATATTGTTCACATTGTTCATGGTGTTCACGTTGTTCATGTTCATATTCATATTGTTCATGTTCACATTGTTCATGTTCACGTTGTTCATATTCACGTTGTTCAAATTCACGTTGTTCATGTTCATGTTCATGCTGTTCACGATGTTCATGTTCACGTTGTTCATATTGTTTACATTCATGTTCATGTTGTTTATGTTGTTCATGTTCATATTCATATTGCTCATGTTCATGTTCATGTTGTTCACGTTCATATTGTTCATGTCGTTCACGTTGTTCATGTTGTTCATGTTCATATTCGTATTGTTCATGTTCACGTTGTTCATATTGTTCATGTTCATGTTGTTCATGTTCATGTTCACTTCATGTTGTTTATAGTGTTCATGATGTTGTTCATATTGCTCATATTGTTCAGTCTACCACACAACCGCACAAATGGTTCAGTGTTTGCCAGTAGCGTAATATAGTTTCAGTTCCCCATGCAGATGTTTATATCATAAGCAGTGGATAAAGAAGATAAAAGTGCATGTATATCACATGCAAGAAAGAAAAATGTTTAAGAGGCAAAGCAGGATATACCCTGTTTCTGCAGCACCTCATGTGTGTACTTAACACTGCCGCAAAAACAAAGCTGTAGAGACCATTTTCAATAAAGATGATCTAGGAAGGCTACTCCTGGAACACTAATCAGAAGGTGATGTTATAGCGAAGTGGGCAAGATTTCAAACAGCAGATGGCATGATCACTGTAGTTAACGTGCAGTTATAACTATGATTCCTTGCAGATGTTCATTGAATTTTTTTTTTTTGAGTAAAAAACACTGCTCACACCTCATCCTCACAGAGGGAAGTCAGCTTGGCCCTTGATTCAGTTAAGGCTAAAAAGATTACCACAGCAAACACCATGTAAAATCTCAACAAGCACTGCTTAGGTGCCTTGAAGAATTTGGAGTGTATGATGTATGGCAGTTCCTACACTGGGGTGATAAGGAATATATTGTTGTCACTTCTAAATGTTTTACCTCTAGCAGGCTAGACTGTTGGCTGGCTTTCAGTGACTTGCTACAGCGTATTCCATCCTTGACTGTCCTCCCTGATCCATGTCCGATCTTGTTGCCATATCATCCCATGTGACACTAGAGGGTTCAGTTGCACAGAAAACACTTTGGAGAATGGGCCCATTACTCTCTTGCTAATCAGGAAATAAGAAAAAGCTATATTAAGAAGAGCCCTATTGGCCAGTTCCCAGTAATAGACTGATAGGATTTCCTTAAAGTGGCATTACAAAGCTTGCATAGTTGGGCCAAAGCCCAGTACTTCAGTAAGACAGAGTGTGTGAAATATTAAGCTGCTAGAGAAAGCAGCAGGTAACATTTTGAAGAGTAGAAGATACATGTTCAAGGACAAGTGATGTTTAAAGTACAGCAAGTGCACAGGAAATGGAGACGGGGCCAAACAAAATAAATACTGTTATATCTGTGGGGCCAAACAAAATAAATACTATTATATCTGTGGGGCCAAACAAAATAAATACTATTATATCTGTGGACAATGGCCACGTGGTCTTTGGTGGAAAGGGAAGAGGCAGGATTGTTACGGGCCTATAATCAAGTAAAGAAAATCACAGCACTGTCCCAGAACTCGAGAAGGTTTTCTCCTGCGGTATTTCTGATTAAAACAATGGATGTTAGCTCTGAGTTCGTCCAGCTTTGACAATTTCTGTATAGGTTCATAGGTTCATAGGATGATACTAGGCTATTAGCCCAGAGGCCCTTATAAGCCTAGCCAAAAATTTCACCCATGTTCCCTCAAAGTCAGCACCTGTTTTCCCTGTCCAGCAGGGGCACAGGTGGGATCCCAGGGGTGTATTTTCTTTTTCCCATCCTGTCATCCAGGTTCCTCTTAAAGAGGGCTAGAGAGGTACTCCGCTTGACATGGAGAGGGAATACAAGCAGTAACAGTGGAGACAATCAGTGGCAATGTATGGCCACAGAATAATTGGCAATGTATGGCCCAGAATCATTGGCAATGTATGGCCACAGAATCACTGGCAATGTATGGCCACAGAATCATTGGCAATGTATGGCCATAGAATCATTGCAATGTATAGCCACAGAATCATTAGCAATGTATGGCCGCAGAATCATTGGCAATGTATGGCCACAGAATCATTGGCAATGTATAGCCACAGATTTTATCAGGTGTAGAACTATCAGTCCTGGCTCCTTATCAGGTGTAGAACTATCAGTCCTGGCTCCTTATCAGGTGTAGAACTATCAGTCCTGGCTCCTTATTGGGTGTAGAACTATCAGTCCTGGCTCCTTATCAGGTGTAGAACTATCGGTCCTGGCTCCTTATCAGGTGTAGAAATATCAGTCCTGGCTCCTTATCAGGTGTAGAACTATCAGTCCTGGCTCCTTATCAGAACAATTAGTTAGCTAAGCCAAAATGTATTTTATTTTATTGTACATTTGCTGACTGGGAAAGCCTGACTAGGACAGTACCTATTTTCAGTGGAGGCCTGGGCAAAAATGCTCCAGACGCATGTCTTTAGAATCTGGAGAATTCCAGAATATGCTGGAGAATGACTCTGAGACTATTACAAACATGTCTGAGGTAAAGGCTGCAGACACTGACAGGATCAAAACAAAGCTTCACAAATCACTGTCTGACACATTGAAACAACTTCTCCTCTCCTTACTTTGTATCTTCCAAACTAAGAGGACACTAAACTCTTCCTCTCATTATCTGTAATGTCCATACAAGGGTTCAGTATTACAGGCCTACATCCCTTCTCAATTCAGGCATTAAATCAAAAGACAAACTTTTTCCTGCCAAAGGTGCTATTCGGTGGAATTTGTGATGGAACACTCATAACAATTATCACCACATATGAGGGAACACTCGCAACAGTTATCGCCATGCGCTGTGACATACTCAGGCTCACAATATTCGCATCCACTACTGCAATATTAATCGATTCTGCAAAGGCATTTTACACCATAAACTGGGGATGTTTACTGGAAGTTATGACAAATATGGGATTCAGCCCAACACATCAAGGCAGTGAAGGTCTTTACTCTCTTCTAAAACTTGATGTGCTCAAAATAATTTGCTGTCTTCACCCTTCAAGATCTTTGGCAGATTAGCTAAGAATATCCATTGTAGCTGCCTTATTTCTGTTAGCAACTGAGCCCCTGAAGGAAAGCTTAATGCAAATAAAACCTTGTAAGGCTGGTGTTTGCATGATGTTAGAACTGATGCATTATGTTTGCAGTTACTGCATTGTTTAACATATCCCATATGGGACTCCTTCCAAGTATTCAAGTGTTTCATTATCTTGATTGCATGTTTGAAGTTCTGCTAAATACTAGTAAGACAGAAATGTTGACAGACACTGTGGTCAGAGGGTGACTCAATTCAATCCTCTGATTACCCTCTCTCACCCCTTTGGGGAGTACCAAGCCCCCAAAATACCTTGGAGTCTTACTGCATCTTAATCCAGGTACTCTGATCAGTCTAAATTTGAACTATATTTTGGCCAAGTTTTATATATGGGGTATAGCTAGGAAAGGTATTTTTTTCCATCATTAGAAAGCTTTATACTAAAGCAGAAGGATGACATACCTGTTCTGTTTTATATGTATTCAGGTGAATCCATATGTGCCCAAGGAATAGCTACATGATGATCACTTCTTGGTTACTCTCCTAATTTATTTGACATTGCAAAAGGAAAAAGAGTAATACGCAGCTTCCAGCTCTACGTCACACTTAGGTCTAGATATAGCTGTCAGGGCTGTACTTGTCCTTGCATTTAATCTTTGTAAGGTATTTAGATATGATGATTCTATTCCACCCATCTAGGCATGCATAGAGATGAAGGTGATAAATATAGAGTAATCTTGGACAGTAGAGTTGTTCCAAATGCTTAACCTAAATACTTGAAGAACTGGTTCTACTAAAAAGAGAGATTTGTAAGGTGCTGCAAAAATCATCACCATCGTCATTAAGCCCCCTTCCTGTTTCTTCTGCACGGGGTCGAGTGCCAAGTCAAATGTCATCATCACTCTCTCGATTCAGTGCAGCTCTCCTGCCTTCCTCGACAGTGGAATTTGACTTTTACAGATCTTCTCTCTAACAATACAGACATCTGTTTCACGGAGGCCTTCATTTCTTCTTACCGTCTTCTTGTCTCCCCTAAATTTTCTTCACCAAATCATCTGCTTTCATATGCCTGAACCAGCATAATCTGTTCTCTTTGACATTCTGTGTAGTTAGAGCTACTTTGGCTTCTGTGCTGATGTCTTTATTCCTTCATTTTTCCCACACTATACATCCTACCTGTCTGAAAGTTTCTCTATCACCTGTATCGGCCACAAGTGCTCTGCCTTTACTGCCATGCTTCTTTACCACACCATAGCATTGGTCACATTACTGTTTTGTACAAATTGGTTTTCAGCTTCTGTGGCATTGTTCTGTCACACACTACCATGGATATTCTGTGCCAGTTGGCTGCAACCCCTATCATTCTGGATTTGTCCCCATTCAGACGTCCCTTCTCTTCAAGCACTCCTCCCAGATGCCTGACGCTGATAAGCTGTTCTACTGTCTCCTCTTCTATCCCAGTTTGAGTTGCTTTTGATTCTTCTCAGAGAAGAGGAGACCAGTTCACAGTTTTGCCAACTTTTCTTCTCTTAAAATGACCAGTTAGCATACTGGTTAAGGTCTTTGTCTCTTTGCCTCTACTTACTGCTGTGGCAACTGTTTTCTCTGTACCCAGTTTCATCCCATGTGCCTTCAGTTTTGGATTCCATTCCCTTATTCTTTGCTGAAGTTCTTGCTCAGAGTCTGCCTGCAATGCCACATCGTCTCCATACAGCAGCTTTGTTGCTCTGTCCCCTCCAACCTCTTGCAAATGTAGTTCATCACCAGTATGAACAGCAGTGGTCTCAGATCTGAAGCCTGATGCACCCCCACTCCCACTGGGATCCCTTTTGTGACTCCAAACATTGTTTGTACTTGTATCACTGTGTCCTTGTAATTCAATATTTTTGAAGCTTTGAACCTTCACAGGACTGGCCATGTCAGCATTCTTGGGACTTCGTTATATGTTTTCTCCAAGTTTAGGAATGCCCATTTGGATAGTTTCTTTAACTCTAACTTCTTCTCAGCTATCTGTCTCACTGCAAGGATTGGGTCAGCTGTGCTGCATTCTGATCGGAATCTGAATTGCTTATTTCCCATCTTACTTTGTACTGCTCTGTGTATGTGTTTATCAGTCTCCCTCTCTAGAACTTTCATGCTCTGTGACAGCAGTTTAATGCCTCTATACCGCATGCAGTTGTGAATGTCCCCGTTGTTCTTGTGCACTGATAATAGGATAATTATTCTCCAGTCACATAGGATACGGGTTTCTCTCCACACTGCTGTGAGTACTCTCAGGAGCCATTTCTCCACTATCTCACCCAGCATCTTTATCATATCTGCTGTGACCTCACCTGAGCCTGTTGTGACCTCACCTGGGCTTGCTGTGACCTCACCTGAGCCTGCTGTGACCTCACCTGAGCCTGCTGTGATCTCACCGGAGCCTGCTGTGACCTCACCTGGGCCTGCTGTGACCTCACCTGGGCCTGCTGTGACTCCACTGGAGCCTGCTGTGACCTCACCGGAGCCTGTTGTGACCTCACCGGAGCCTGCTGCTTTCCCTGACTTTATTATCCTTAGTTTTGTTCTTACATTTTCTAGAGTGGGTTCTTCTTCCTCTGTTATAACAGGCTGTTTATGGGGCAGTTCAGCTTTTGTGGGGGTTTTCTTCATTCACAAGCTGCTGGAGGTACTCTGTCCATCTTGTCGACTGGTGAGCAGGTTATTGTTGGCATATGTAATTTATAGTCCTGTCCTTGCCTTACAAAATTGAATATTTTTTGTGCCATCTGCTGACTCACTTTCCAAAAGCTGATAGAGTTCCTTTGCTGCCTTGTTCTTCCCTACTACAACTGCTCTCATGGCCTCTTTGTTAGCCAACCAGTATTTTCTCTTAGCCTGGTCACTCTCTTTTAATCTCCCACTTTTTCATGCACTCCTTCTTTATTTTGATAACTTCCTTTACTTCTGTACTGCACCACCAAATTTCCTTATGTATCTTATTTCTGTACTCACACATGTTTTGAGATGCTGACATTTTTGTTCAACTCCACCTATTACCTCTTCTTCATGAGATACTAGAGCCCTGAGCATTTTCTTGGATGCTTTTGTTTCACTCTAGTACACTACAAGATCTACAGATTAAACTCTGCTGACCTTAGAGCATTGTCTGACCACTGCTTGCAGCTAATTGTGGCCAACACTCTATATGCTGTGAGAGAAGTGTTTCACCTAAGATGACCTTGTAATCGCTGATTCTACCTCAGTGCCTTCTGTTTATTGGAGGAGGTCTACCTGAGTTGCATGTTGGCCACTCTTATACATGATCTTGTGACTGCATCTCCTGAGAAACCATGTGTTGGCCATCATCAAGTAATTGCCTGACAGAAGACTAGAATGACCTTTCCTTCTTTACTCCTGTTGCCTCACCCATATGGACCCATTAAGTGCTCATATCCAGCTCTGACTGGCACATTTAAAGCACTCTGGGCCCCCATTTTCAACACCAATGTATGCTGCCCTGCTTTATCTAGATGGTTCTGCAACTGCTGTCTGAATGTCTTGTTTTAATTTCTACCACAACCCTGCTGTGGGGCATTAGGCTCAGATTATGGATACTGCCCTATCTTTATACTGGAGCCTAATTTCCATGGGTTTGTCACTAATTACCATGAAATACTCACTGTCATCAGAAGACTGTCATGCACAACAATTCCCACAACATTTCCAGTGTTTCCTTCCCCTGAGTAGTAGACTATGGATCCATGGCAATGGCTGTTTGTTGTAATGACTTTCTGGATACAAAGGATGCCCTTCGTCCTCCTTACCATTATGTCGTCCATGACCAAAAGCTGCATCATAGCAGCTGACCTGTACTGAGTGTACTAATCCTTAATTCATGTTTGACCATCATGTCATCCATGACCAAGCTGCATCATAGCAGCTGACCTGTACTGAGTGTATTAATCCTTAGTTCATGTTTTACCATCATGTCATCCATGACCAAGCTGCATTGTAGCAGCTGACCTGTACTGAGTTTATTAATCCTTAATTCATGTTTGACCATCATGTCGTCCATGACCAAGCAGCATCATAGCAGCTGACCTGTACTGAGTGTATTAATCCTTAATTCATGTTTGACCATCATGTCGTCCATGACCAAGCTGCATCATAGCAGCTGACCTGTACTGAGTGTATTAATCCTTAGTTCATGTTTGACCATCATGTCATCCATGACCAAGCTGCATCGTAGCAGCTGACCTGTACTGAGTGTATTAATCCTTGGTTCATGTTTGACCACCATGTCATCCATGACCAAGCTGCATCATAGCAGCTGACCTGTACTGAGTGTATTAATCCTTGGTTCATGTTTGACCATCATGTCATCCATGACCAAGCTGCATCATAGCAGCTGACCTGTACTGAGTGTATTAATCCTTTGTTCATGTTTTACCATCATGTCATCCATGACCAAGCTGCATTGTAGCAGCTGACCTGTACTGAGTTTATTAATCCTTAATTCATGTTTGACCATCATGTCGTCCATGACCAAGCAGCATCATAGCAGCTGACCTGTACTGAGTGTATTAATCCTTAATTCATGTTTGACCATCATGTCGTCCATGACCAAGCTGCATCATAGCAGCTGACCTGTACTGAGTGTATTAATCCTTAGTTCATGTTTGACCATCATGTCATCCATGACCAAGCTGCATCATAGCAGCTGACCTGTACTGAGTGTATTAATCCTTGGTTCATGTTTGACCACCATGTCATCCATGACCAAGCTGCATCATAGCAGCTGACCTGTACTGAGTGTATTAATCCTTGGTTCATGTTTGACCATCATGTCGTCCATGACCAAGCTGCATCATAGCAGCTGACCTGTACTGAGTGTATTAATCCTTGGTTCATGTTTGACCATCATGTCATCCATGACCAAGCTGCATCGTACCAGCTGACCTGTACTGAGTGTATTAATCCTTGGTTCATGTTTGACCATCATGTCATCCATGACCAAGCTGCATCGTAGCAGCTGACCTGTACTGAGTGTATTAATCCTTGGTTCATGTTTGTCATGTTGTTTGGTTTTGCATTCAGATTTCACCCAACAGAGTTAACCCAATGAACCTTTGCTGGGCAATGGGACACCAGCCAGTGAGTAGCTTATTGACCAAAGGCTGTTGGAATTTATGGTGGGTACATATTTTTTAACAGATACAAATAGACCCCTTCCACCATTATTATTAGACCCTTGCATAGGTTAGAGTAGGCTGGGTCCTCAACCCACTTATTATGGGCAAATACAGATGCCCACGTTTGGTGATCTTAGACAACATGACTAGATCACCTAGAGCAAATTTATACACTGTTAAGTGGCTAGCACTGACCACGGACGTAGCACACAGCCTGTGATCTGTGTTACTGCACACTGCTGTTGATGCCTAAAGTCATCAGTCTATACAACTCTTCCTCTGACAGGCACAAAATAGAATCTGTGCTGCTGCCCATATTGCTCCATTCATTTCAGGACCCAGGAGAAACTGAATAGAGTTTATACTCCAAAAAAGGTATAGGGATCTTTTAGTCACTTGTGGGGTTCCCCCAAGTCTTAAAGTAGAAAATAGGTCAATCCGAGAATCTTCATGTTAACATAAGCAGATCCTTTGGGTTTTAGGGTCTGGCCCAGAATGTGAATACCATAGCTGTACTTGCTTCCTTTAGGTGAGGGATCTGTCCTAATGGGTGAATACCACAGCAGTGTTTGCCTCCATTCAGCACCTGTAGTCCATTTAGAGCATTCTGTATACTGACCGTTGGAAGTATTTTACAGTGCCCTGTGCATTTGCCAGGTCACAGTTCTGTAATAACATGGCTTTCCCTTTTGTTCCTCACAGTTCTGTAATAACATGGCTTTCCCTTTCTTTCCCTTTTACAAACTGTCAGACAGGTCCCCTCCCTTTAGGTTAAAAACAGTATACATACACATACATATATATAAATATATATATATATATATATATATATATATATATATATATATATATATATAAAATATATATATAGTTTTTTTTATATATGAAATTGCAAATAACCGACATCCACTTCACCGACAACGTGCTACACCAACATCGCGTATTACAGGTAACGGGTATTAACATATGTGAGGTAGGGGATGTATTTATAAACATATGTCACTTAGTCTGACATTATAAATACATCCCCCACTCAACATATGTTAATACCCTTTACCTGTAATATGGGATGTGGGTGTAGCGCGTTGTCAGTAAAGTGGATTGTCGGTGAAGTCGTCTCGATGAAGTGGGTGTCGGCGATGTATATATATATATGCTGCAGTGTGTATATTTGCGTTATGTAGCTGTCGATTAAGTGGCTGTTGGTTGAATTGGCGTTGATTGGTAGATGTCGGTTATTTGCAATTTTGATGCTTTGAGGTTTCGTTTATTTCGTGCTGCAGGGCTACTTGTCGATATAGTCAGTTGTCGACGTTCTAACATGAACCCATATATATATATATATATATATATATATATATATATATATATATATATATATATGTAGATTCCTCAGGAAAGGTCATGTACAAAGTACATTTCATTGGCTTTGCAGCTTCGTATGTGTTATCTCCCCTGTTATTGCTACAGTCCAGTGCATCTCTTCTGAGAATGTCTAAAGGCTCTATTTGAGACAAAACAAATGCGACATTTATGGGACTTCTTTGTGTCCTGAGGTGGTTCCTTCTAAGTATGAAGCACTGACTTGCTAATCCACTCCACAATCTGTTCATCTTCAGCCTTGCGTATGGCTTTGTGCTTGACCATGCAGAACAGCTGTAGTTCTTCCCCATCACAAAGGAATGCTCAGTTGACACTGGCAACCATAACCCCTTAAGCCTCACTAGTCGTATCTGCATAACAGTGGAATGGATTAGTATTGACATCATAAACGCAGACATTGGTAACCTAAAGTCCCTTTATCCAAATCAGTTTGGGACTGTGAAAGGCACCTCCTGCCTGATTAAACAGCTTGAATTCTTTGAAAAAGTCATAAAGACCTTTGACAAAGGCAAGTTATAACACACCATGACCTAAACAAGGCTTTTAAAGCCATTCTATACTCAACCATCATAAACAAATTAGCCAAATTAAATGTAAATCCCTCAGCTACCTGTTTGATAGTGTGCTGGGTTATTGGTAGAACCCAGCAAATTAAGAAGGGAGGTGCATTCACTTCCAAAAGACCCATTAGCAGAGGGGTCTAGCAGTGCTCAGTTCTAGAGTCTCTTTTATTTGGTATATAGGTTCATAGGTTGGTACTAGGCTATCAGCCCTAAGGCCTATACAAGCCTAGCCATAACAATTCCTTGGATATTTCTTCCCACAATATTTACTTCTCTGGACCCCTGTCTAGCAGGGCAACTGACATGATCCCTGGGGTGAATTTCCTATCTCCCATCCAATCATCAAGGTTCCTTTTGAAGTGGGCCAAGGAAGTGCTGTGCCTGACATGTATGGGCTTTCTATTCCAGCGTATGGGGAGTCTCTGGGTCAGGAACCTATCCCTCCAGCATGTTTTGTTCATTGTGATGACAAGGTTTAGATCCCTGGAGCATGTGGCTCTGAGATATTGGGATTTCTTTAAGTGGAACATGTCCAACAGCTCAGGGTTTGACATGGCCTTGTACGTTAAACAGAGATTGCCTCTGAGTACACGATATGCCACAGAGTATAGCTGGAGTTTTTTAAGATGGTCAGCATATGGCATTTTCTTTAGGCCTGTGATTCTTTTAGTGAGGTATTTCTGTGGCCTTTCCAACTGTTGCAGATGTCTTGTGAGGTACATACCAAATGGGGCATTATACTCTATAATGGGTCTAATGAGGGATGACTACAGTGGGATAATTACCTCCTTTTTTCTGACTGTTGTGGCGATGTGGTTATCGAAAGTGAGGCCACTGTCCACCTGTGTCCCTAAATCTCTGATTACACTTTTGATGTTTAGTGTACTGCCACCTATGTGGTAATTCATGGGTACATGTTTTTTTCCAAAGGGGATAACTATACAGTTCTTGGCATTAAGCTTGAGCCCATGGCTCTGGCACCAGGCATCTGTTTCTGTAAGGCCCTTTTGTAGATTATCCACAACATTTGGGGATTCAATAATGGCTCCCAGTTTGCAGTCATCTGCAAACTTTGTTAGCCAGAGTCCCTTAGTGTTGGCCTGTACTTCAGAGAAGTAGATGTCAAACAAGAGTGGTCCCAGGACTGAACCCTGAGGTACTCCACTTGTCAATTGTCTGGAGCTGGATTTGGAGTCGGCTATTTTTACAGTCTGGGTTCTGTCAGTAAGCCAGTTGGCAACCCATCGAGTGATGTAGGGATTTATGCCAAACTTAGTAAGTTTATCTATGATTCCAGAGTGGGGGATGGTGTTGAAGGCCTTTGCGAGGTCCAGATAGGCTGTGTGGACCGCCTTACCCTCATCCACAGCTCTGGAGACTGATTAGAAGAAATCAATCATATTCAGGAGACAAGATCAGCCCTTCACAAACCTAAACTGGGTGGGGTCCAGATTTTGAAGGTTGCCAATGTCTTTGTTTATAACTTCCATGATAATGCATTCCATGCCCTTGCAGATCAGGCTTGTCAGACTGATGGGACGGTAGTTCCAGGGATCCAAGGTGGATCCCCCCCTTGTGGAGTGGGATAACTGTAGCTGTATGCCATTCAGTGGGCACAAAGCCTGAGGTGAGGCTATGATTAAACATGACACTTAGGTGAGGTGACAGTTACTTTTGTAGTTCATGTAGTACACAGCCCAGGATGTCATCTGGTCCCATGGATACTGTATTCTTAGCTTTGGAGAGTGCGGTTTCTACCTGTGTGGCTATGATTACCGGAATTTGGCAATCTTTTGGTATTGAGATGGGCTCTTTAGGGGGTGAGAGGGGGGTGAAGTTGGCACTAAATCGATCTGCCAGGATATTGGCAATATCCTTGGGATCAGTATATTTAATACCATTCTGATGTAGCTCAGAGCAGATCTGAGCATTGCCATTTAGATTCTTGACATAACTATAGAATGCCTTGTGGTTGTCTTTGGAATCTTTGGCAATTCTATTTTCATTACTAGCTTTTGAGGAATTTATGAGGGATCTCAGCTTCTTACTGAGGCTGGTGAGGGAGTTTTTTGCATCCTGGGATTTTCCTCTTTTCTGCAACATTTTCTTCCTTCTGTTGTACAGACTGTCCATAGCAGGGGACCACCAGACTGGCTTCCTTTTTTTGGAGAAGAGCATCTTGGTTCTATTTGGGATGGCATGATTCATGCACGAGTGGATGTGCTCATACAGTGCCTTAGTGTAGGATTCTGCAGTCGAACTTTTAGATCCCTTCTGCATGGGTGTCATGAAATTTGTCATTTCTAACTCCAGCAGCATCATGTTGGCTTTGGAGAAGTTTTTTAAGAAGGTTTCCTTACTGGGGGGAGGTGGTGGGATGTGGATGTCAAGGGTGATTTGCTTATGGTCAGACCTGACCAATGAGGGGGTGACCACTGGTGTGGAGCATCTATCTCCCATGTTGGTAATGACCAGGTCTAGGATATTGGAGCCCCTGGTGGGACAATGGATTAGTTGATCCAGGGCATTGGAATTTATGCATTCCAAGAACCGTTGGGAAAAGGAGTTGGTACCCGAGTAGTTTTCCCAGTTAATTGCAGGGTAGTTGAAATCACCCAGTATTAGGGTGTTTGGCTGTATCTTAATATTTTCCAGTATGTTTAGAAAGGTGTATTGAGAATCTTGGGGCATGGTGGGGGATCTGTAGCAAGCTACAATTTGGATTGCAGTCTTACCTAGTGTTAGTTGCACCTGGAGAATTTCAGATGCATTGTGTTGGGCAACTAGCCTGGAGGTGTGAATATCCTTGATGAATATGGACACTCCTCCACCTTTAGTGTTTCAGTCTTGGTTTTATGGCCGAAAGTTGTGGTAAGAGTTGTAACCTGGTATTGCAAGGGTGTTCTCTGGTACCTTGAACCAGGTCTCAGTTACTGCACAGATATCGAGAGAGTGCATTTTGAGGTTTAGACTTCTACCATTGAGTAGCATTATCTTCAGATTTTGCATGCTTGTATCTGTTAGGGTGGTGGTTTTATCCTTTGAACCTTGCCTAAAAAAGACACTATAGGGGTGGCAAGAGCTTTAGCCAGTAACCTAAATCCCAGGGGTGACAGGTACAGACCATCTCTGGGAAAGCATCATGGTTTGTCGATCATGTCTTCCCAGGCAGACAGATACTGGATCCCCTTTGAATGACACCAGAAGCTTAGCCAATTGTTGAAGTCAGTCATTTTGTCCTTATATTGTGGTATCATTCTGGGTGAAGGCAGACTGCTACTCAGGGCTAGGGTCATACCTCCCTGGGCCACATGATCCAAGAGCTC
>NC_056747.1:1345783658-1345800946 GCF_019279795.1 Protopterus annectens
CCTTTTAAACCCTTGGTTTTTTGTATTTATTTTTTTTTTTCCTTTCCCCCTTTTTTAAATTGGGGAAACCCCGGCCCTCACTGGTGTTAAATTGTACTTTACTGTGTGTATTTATTATCCTTTCCCTATATGGAGCCCCTCACTGGTGTTAAATTGTACTTTACTGTGTGTATTTATTATCCTTTCCCTATATGGAGCCCCTCACTGGTGTTAAATTGTACTTTACTGTGTGTATTTATTATCCTTTTCCTATATGGAGCCCCTCACTGGTGTTAAATTGTACTTTACTGTGTGTATTTATTATCCTTTCCCTATATGGAGCCCCTCACTGGTGTTAAATTGTACTTTTCTGTGTGTGTATTTATTATCCTTTCCCTATATGGACGCCCCTCACTGGTGTTAAATTGTACTTTAGTGTGTGTGTATTTTTTATCCTATTCTTATATGGAGCCCCTCACTGGTGTTAAATTGTACTTTACTGTGTGTATTTATTATCCTTTCCCTATATGGAGCCCCTCACTGGTGTTAAATTGTACTTTACTGTGTGTGTATTTATTATCCTTTCCCTATATGGACGCCCCTCACTGGTGTTAAATTGTACTTTACTGTGTGTATTTATTATCCTTTCCCTATATGGAGCCCCTCACTGGTGTTAAATTGTACTTTACTGTGTGTGTATTTATTATCCTTTCCCTATATGGAGCCCCTCACTGGTGTTAAATTGTACTTTACTGTGTGTATTTATTATCCTTTCCCTATATGGACGCCCCTCACTGGTGTTAAATTGTACTTTACTGTGTGTGTATTTATTATCCTTTCCCTATATGGACACCCCTCACTGGTGTTAAATTGTACTTTACTGTGTGTATTTATTATCCTTTCCCTATATGGAGCCCCTCACTGGTGTTAAATTGTACTTTACTGTGTGTGTATTTATTATCCTTTCCCTATATGGAGCCCCTCACTGGTGTTAAATTGTACTTTACTGTGTGTATTTATTATCCTTTCCCTATATGGACACCCCTCACTGGTGTTAAATTGTACTTTACTGTGTGTGTATTTATTATCCTTTCCCTATATGGACGCCCCTCACTGGTGTTAAATTGTACTTTACTGTGTGTGTATTTATTATCCTTTCCCTATATGGACGCCCCTCACTGGTGTTAAATTGTACTTTACTGTGTGTATTTATTATCCTTTCCCTATATGGACGCCCCTCACTGGTGTTAAATTGTACTTTACTGTGTGTATTTATTATCCTTTCCCTATATGGAGCCCCTCACTGGTGTTAAATTGTACTTTACTGTGTGTATTTATTATCCTTTCCCTATATGGAGCCCCTCACTGGTGTTAAATTGTACTTTACTGTGTGTGTATTTATTATCCTTTCCCTATATGGAGCCCCTCACTGGTGTTAAATTGTACTTTACTGTGTGTATTTATTATCCTTTCCCTATATGGAGCCCCTCACTGGTGTTAAATTGTACTTTACTGTGTGTATTTATTATCCTTTCCTATATGGACGGCCCTCACTGGTGTTAAATTGTACTTTACTGTGTGTATTTATTATCCTTTCCCTATATGGAGCCCCTCACTGGTGTTAAATTGTACTTTACTGTGTGTATTTATTATCCTTTCCCTATATGGAGCCCCTCACTGGTGTTAAATTGTACTTTACTGTGTGTGTATTTATTATCCTTTCCCTATATGGAGCCCCTCACTGGTGTTAAATTGTACTTTACTGTGTGTATTTATTATCCTTTCCCTATATGGAGCCCCTCACTGGTGTTAAATTGTACTTTACTGTGTGTGTATTTATTATCCTTTCCCTATATGGACGCCCCTCACTGGTGTTAAATTGTACTTTACTGTGTGTATTTATTATCCTTTCCCTATATGGAGCCCCTCACTGGTGTTAAATTGTACTTTACTGTGTGTGTATTTATTATCCTTTCCCTATATGGAGCCCCTCACTGGTGTTAAATTGTACTTTACTGTGTGTATTTATTATCCTTTCCCTATATGGAGCCCCTCACTGGTGTTAAATTGTACTTTACTGTGTGTATTTATTATCCTTTCCCTATATGGAGCCCCTCACTGGTGTTAAATTGTACTTTACTGTGTGTATTTATTATCCTTTCCCTATATGGAGCCCCTCACTGGTGTTAAATTGTACTTTACTGTGTGTATTTATTATCCTTTCCCTATATGGAGCCCCTCACTGGTGTTAAATTGTACTTTACTGTGTGTGTATTTATTATCCTTTCCCTATATGGAGCCCCTCACTGGTGTTAAATTGTACTTTTACTGTGTGTATTTATTATCCTTTCCCTATATGGAGCCCCTCACTGGTGTTAAATTGTACTTTACTGTGTGTATTTATTATCCTTTCCCTATATGGACGCCCCTCACTGGTGTTAAATTGTACTTTACTGTGTGTATTTATTATCCTTTCCCTATATGGAGCCCCTCACTGGTGTTAAATTGTACTTTACTGTGTGTGTATTTATTATCCTTTCCCTATATGGAGCCCCTCACTGGTGTTAAATTGTACTTTACTGTGTGTATTTATTATCCTTTCCCTATATGGACGCCCCTCACTGGTGTTAAATTGTACTTTACTGTGTGTGTATTTATTATCCTTTCCCTATATGGACGCCCCTCACTGGTGTTAAATTGTACTTTACTGTGTGTATTTATTATCCTTTCCTATATGGAGCCCCTCACTGGTGTTAAATTGTACTTTACTGTGTGTATTTATTATCCTTTCCCTATATGGAGCCCCTCACTGGTGTTAAATTGTACTTTACTGTGTGTGTATTTATTATCCTTTCCCTATATGGACGCCCCTCACTGGTGTTAAATTGTACTTTACTGTGTGTGTATTTATTATCCTTTCCCTATATGGAGCCCCTCACTGGTGTTAAATTGTACTTTACTGTGTGTATTTATTATCCTTTCCCTATATGGAGCCCCTCACTGGTGTTAAATTGTACTTTACTGTGTGTATTTATTATCCTTTCCCTATATGGAGCCCCTCACTGGTGTTAAATTGTACTTTACTGTGTGTATTTATTATCCTTTCCCTATATGGACACCCCTCACTGGTGTTAAATTGTACTTTACTGTGTGTATTTATTATCCTTTCCCTATATGGAGCACCCCTCACTGGTGTTAAGTTGTACTTTAGTGTGTGTATTTTTTATCCTATTCTTATATGGAGCCCCTCACTGGTGTTAAATTGTACTTTACTGTGTGTGTATTTATTATCCTTTCCCTATATGGACGCCCTCACTGGTGTTAAATTGTACTTTACTGTGTGTGTATTTATTATCCTTTCCCTATATGGAGCCCCTCACTGGTGTTAAATTGTACTTTACTGTGTGTGTATTTATTATCCTTTCCCTATATGGAGCCCCTCACTGGTGTTAAATTGTACTTTACTGTGTGTATTTATTATCCTTTCCCTATATGGAGCCCCTCACTGGTGTTAAATTGTACTTTACTGTGTGTGTATTTATTATCCTTTCCCTATATGGACGCCCTCACTGGTGTTAAATTGTACTTTACTGTGTGTATTTATTATCCTTTCCCTATATGGACGCCCCTCACTGGTGTTAAATTGTACTTTACTGTGTGTATTTATTATCCTTTCCCTATATGGAGCCCCTCACTGGTGTTAAATTGTACTTTACTGTGTGTGTATTTATTATCCTTTCCCTATATGGAGCCCCTCACTGGTGTTAAATTGTACTTTACTGTGTGTGTATTTATTATCCTTTCCCTATATGGAGCCCCTCACTGGTGTTAAATTGTACTTTACTGTGTGTATTTATTATCCTTTCCTATATGGAGCCCCTCACTGGTGTTAAATTGTACTTTACTGTGTGTATTTATTATCCTTTCCCTATATGGAGCCCCTCACTGGTGTTAAATTGTACTTTACTGTGTGTATTTATTATCCTTTCCCTATATGGAGCCCCTCACTGGTGTTAAATTGTACTTTACTGTGTGTGTATTTATTATCCTTTCCCTATATGGAGCCCCTCACTGGTGTTAAATTGTACTTTACTGTGTGTATTTATTATCCTTTCCCTATATGGAGCCCCTCACTGGTGTTAAATTGTACTTTACTGTGTGTGTATTTATTATCCTTTCCCTATATGGACGCCCCTCACTGGTGTTAAATTGTACTTTACTGTGTGTGTATTTATTATCCTTTCCTATATGGACGCCCCTCACTGGTGTTAAATTGTACTTTACTGTGTGTGTATTTATTATCCTTTCCCTATATGGACGCCCCTCACTGGTGTTAAATTGTACTTTACTGTGTGTATTTATTATCCTTTCCCTATATGGAGCCCCTCACTGGTGTTAAATTGTACTTTACTGTGTGTGTATTTATTATCCTTTCCCTATATGGAGCCCCTCACTGGTGTTAAATTGTACTTTACTGTGTGTGTATTTATTATCCTTTCCCTATATGGACGCCCCTCACTGGTGTTAAATTGTACTTTACTGTGTGTATTTATTATCCTTTCCCTATATGGACCCCTCACTGGTGTTAAATTGTACTTTACTGTGTGTGTATTTATTATCCTTTCCCTATATGGAGCCCCTCACTGGTGTTAAATTGTACTTTACTGTGTGTGTATTTATTATCCTTTCCCTATATGGAGCCCCTCACTGGTGTTAAATTGTACTTTACTGTGTGTATTTATTATCCTTTCCCTATATGGAGCCCCTCACTGGTGTTAAATTGTACTTTACTGTGTGTATTTATTATCCTTTCCCTATATGGAGCCCCTCACTGGTGTTAAATTGTACTTTACTGTGTGTATTTATTATCCTTTCCCTATATGGAGCCCCTCACTGGTGTTAAATTGTACTTTACTGTGTGTGTATTTATTATCCTTTCCCTATATGGACGCCCCTCACTGGTGTTAAATTGTACTTTACTGTGTGTATTTATTATCCTTTCCCTGTATGGACGCCCCTCACTGGTGTTAAATTGTACTTTACTGTGTGTATTTATTATCCTTTCCCTATATGGAGCCCCTCACTGGTGTTAAATTGTACTTTACTGTGTGTATTTATTATCCTTTCCCTATATGGAGCCCCTCACTGGTGTTAAATTGTACTTTACTGTGTGTGTATTTATTATCCTTTCCCTATATGGACACTCCACACTGGTGTTAGTGGTGAGGACGGAGGCTCCTTGATTGCTGTGCCAGGGCACGGGTGTCACAGTATCTAAGAAGAGATCTTACTCAGGTTTATAGGGCATTTAGTGACAACTACCTCTGGGAACGTTTAGGGATACCAAAAGGTACTAGAGAATCGTCAGACAACCTATGTAGGAGGCTCTATAGGAATGAAAAGTGTACTAATTGGTTCTCTGACAGAGTAGCTGATGCATGGAGCAGACTACCTAATTACATTAAAGCAAGTACTAGTTTAGATATTTTTAAGAACAGCCTGGACACTTATTATGGGAACAAGTAATTTGGTATATTGGCAAGCTAGAAGGGCATTAATGAAATATTTATATGTATGTATGTATGTATGTGTGTATTACATAAACAGACTAGTCTAGAGGCAGTCTATATGTCTGTTAAAATGTTGCAATTCATTAATTAGCCTGTACCTTTTACTGTTTCTACAACTGCATATCAGAAATGTGTAAATATTATTTTGGGGACAGCTATCTATGAATACAAAGGACAATTTACATTTTTAATGTCAAATAATAATTGATATGGATAATTTGGGGAGGGGCAGACACATGAACGCGTGCCTGACAGCAACATGTTGAAATAGAATACTATACTTACTTTTTCTTTTCATTTCTCACATCAACCTCAGAACTGTGTACAAAAGCTAGTTTTTTTTCAGGGTACGGGTGACTGTGAAATAATGGCCTCAGTAACATATTTCATCTCGCTGCTATTAGATACATATATTGCTCCCACCAAGCCATACACTATTCATTTGACAGTAAACACGTGATTACCTTGTACTTTTACATACATTGTGCCTAGTAACCTCTGCCCTCAAACAGTACAATAAGTTATTTCATTGATTCCAATGGTTGCACATTTCTGGTGTATTATCTTTAAGTTTCATGTTTTCAGTAGATATCAGCGATGTTCTTGCTGTTAAATCTGCAGGTGTTTTATTGCTTTAAGTTATTTAAAAATATAATAATGAAACATAAATAGGTATATCTTTTAATATTATTTTACTTCTAATGCCATGTGATGTTAAACTATAAACAAAAAAAACAAACAAAGAGAGTAAACAATGCTGCTCTGAAGAGACTTCTTACTACAGTGTCATTCACAACACCACAGACATATTCAGAAAAATGTGTATTTTCAAAACACCCATTTTAAGGGCATAGCCCAGTTAATCTAGTCCATATTAAGAAGCAGACTTGTAGCCTGTAAAGGTTCTTCTGTTTCATCCTTAATTAGTTTTAGTTCAACATAAACAGATAGTTCATAAAATGTGTTGATCAGCTTGAAGTGCTCAATGGTCCATTATTAAAACTATACGTGGTCTGTAGTCAGTCACACATTAAGGTACACTAAATCACCTACAGTGTAATCTTTGGTATATCGATTCATAATGACTCTGTATTATGGTAATCGATATCTGACAAGAATCAAAAGAAATCATCCAAATATAACAAAGTAAGATTTCATAAATAACGTTCGATAAGAATTTAGGAAAGCGTTATTCTTTACAAAAATATAAAGGTTCCTGAATGAGTGCATAGGTGCTACAAAATGCACACTTGACATTATTAGCAAACAATCTTGTTGGTGAACACTTGTCCTAAGATTTGTGTTATGACACATATTAACCTCTAACATGTGGTCTACAAAAAAAAGGGTATTCATGTGGAACAATAGGGTACCAGGTTCAGAATTTTGTAATGACTATATAACGGACATTGAAGCATGTTTGGAAGGATAAATATGTACTTTTCTATATGCTGCAAAAATTCGACATGCTGGACATGAAGGGTAAAATAGTTTGCAAAGTGAGGAAAGTGATCAGAAAGATGTTGTTGTTGTGTCTTTCGGCTTTTCCCGGTTAGGGGTCGCCACAGCAGAACTCCGGTCCACTAATGATTGGCAGTAGATTTTTACATGCCAAGTTGCCAGCTCTGACGCATAACCTTCAACAAAGGCATGCCCATTCATGCATGTATCCACACAGAAGACGCTCTAGCTGAGCATCGAACAGGACAACGTCTTACTGTGAGGCGACAACGCTACCGCAGCACCACCACCGCAGTTCACGAATAAAGTGAAAAATAATACATATAGGAAATACAAATTTAGAAGAAGTGTATCCAATTAGTACCCTCTTGGAATACAAACTATCATATAAGTGTGTTTGGTACCAGAGATGATTGACTGAGTTTGCAGTCATGTCTTTAGATCTGAGGTCATATGTTCCAGATATTCAGTTCTGGAGATATGTCGAGCTGTTAACTGTTCACCACTTAGTGGTGAGCTGGGTCAGATAGAGGCAACTCTGAGACATGGTAAGTAAACCTTAGGCTAGTGAGCATATCTTCAGAACGGATTTCCGAGGCCATTGAATTCAACTGCCCCTCTCGAAAAGGTTCTGCCATATATCTGGAGAGGTCAGGAACATGGAATCTAAATGGACCTGTTTAAGACCTAGATGCTGAGACAGTAGTCATTAGCTGTGGCCAAAAGATGTTTGCTGTTTCTTGTGGTAGTATTTATTTTATTTATTTATTTTTATTTATTTTATTTTACATTTGTTGACCGGGCTAGTCTAGCTGGATATATTTCCATTTTCAGTAGAGGCCCGGGGAGAAAAGCTCCAAACATTAATAGTTAGATCATTACTTAAAATACAGCAACAGGATGGTAAAGATAGTTGAAACATCATAAATGAAAGTAGTTCACATAAGTATACAAAAATCAGTAATAATAATAAAAAAGTGATCAAAAAAGATATTTACACTAGTATAGAAATCATTAAGAATGGTGAGATGAATTCTATTACACAATAAAAGTGACATAGTGTTGTTATGTACTAGGTTGTACTAACAATAAGCAGGATGAAACTACGAAATAGTAACCCTAGGACATGCTGCAGGACATTAGGTTATGGAGGTATTATGCCCTGAGTAAAAGACATTCTACATATTGCAGAGAAAAATACATTAACCTATATGTTGCTTCATTTGTGAGGTAGCAACAGTTTTCAGAAGGTTAGAGAGTGGTAAATAAATTAACCTATATGATGCTTCATTTGTGAGGTAGCAACAGTTTTCAGAAGGTTAGAGGGTGGTAAAAACTAAATGAAAACTCTAGTCAAGCTAGAATTTCCACTGAGTGACCTCTCAAACCTCCTATATTAGAGGCACATGGGATATATGCAAATGACCCTTATGAACACCAGGTGTTTCAGCTATATGGTGATTCTGAATGCCCATGACTTTTTGGGTCTATATTATATGAGCGAAAGTTCATATGAACGAATGCTCTAATGAGCAAAAATGCCAGACATCGAACATTATACCCCCTGCTAAATATATATTCCAACTCAGAGATCACACTACAGTGAGGAAAGGGCAAATATTCCTATCTTCACTGTACTGTGACCCCAGAAAAAGCTTTTCAATGCCAGGCATTTTCGCTCATTAGAGCGTTCGTTCATATGAACTTTCGCTCATATAATATAGACCCGACTTTTTAAGTCATTTTAATGGACAAATTCAGTCATGAAGAAGAACACAGAGAAGTTTCCAGTGACTTGCTGAATGTGTATGGATAGAGGGTGTGACAAAAGTGACGCTTTTAGGAAGGAGGAGTGGAAGCAATCTGTCTCTGGTTTTATATGGCTGGGGTCTCAGCATGACACATGCTTCATTGTTTTTAAGAAGAAAGCTGTGAATATGAATATAAGACAGAATTCTGAATGCAAGTAAAAGCTGTGCGGTAAGGTTGTGTTGAGGTTAGAGAAGTGAAAAGGACCTGTATGTGGTGGGAACAGCTTTGACACTTAGCTAGAAATCATACTGCTGCAAGATTAGTCTTTTAAAAAAGCTTTGTCTACTGAAACTTTAATTTTCAGAAAGGAAATTCAGGGGGTAGTACATTTTAATATAAAAAAGATAAAAAATACTTTCACTACTTATTTACATCTTTTGCGAAATTGTTTAAATTACATAAAACAAAGTATTTTGGGACACGTGGGAATTTCCAACTGTTTTATGCATTATATTGTGATTTTTTTCACATAATACAGTAAGATGTTTGAAATGTATGGGTGATTTAAGTTATGGGCTATGGTGTCTGTTTTAGAAAAGATAGAATATGTTGTTTGTGAGTAGTGTGAATGATGTAAAAAAATGTTAGGAAACAGTTTATCTGAATAAGGTCATAGTTTACATTAGTGGATGAAAGTGTTTATTAAATTCATATTTCGCTAACTTCCCAGCAACTACAAGAATATTTTTTGAATCAGCTGATATGAAAAGCACGGATACGTGTAGTTGATAAGCAAAAAAGATTATAGCAATTATATTAAGGTGGGAGGTTGGCATAATGGTTAAGGTGGTTACCTTGCAAACACAATGTGCAGGATTTGATTCTTACACGGGGTAATTGGCTAGACTTAAAATGTCCAACAAGGGGAGTTAGTCCAGTAGTAGTCTATGAACAATAGCAATTAGTTGTATTATTAGGTATTATCCAATATTAGTTGGGTGCACATGCATGTGAGGTAGGAAAGACACTGGTCTTCAGTGGTATTTTGCCTTCATACGGAATGATGGTATGATGGCTTTAACAATAGTAACAGTAGTTTCAATAGTTTCTTAACCTTGAATTATCTCTGTTCCTCTTTTCTCCCTTTCCACTTTACTAAAAAAAAATCTACCATTGCTAGAATCTCTTTGTATTTTGACTGAGTGTGCTTCTTAAACAATCTTGAAATGTAGAGCTGATAGGTATATTTTTGGTACTTTTTAACTGTTCAGAGTTGAATAAAACAATAACTGAATTCATTTCAGAATACTATTTGAAAAAAATTGCATGTATTTAAACTGTATTTGCTTTAATATTGCTACAACTCAAGTGTGCTAGCTTGCACTGCATTTGAATTGTTTTTAGGGCTGTTTTAGCTGCTTTTCTGTAAAAAACAAAATTCTAAGCTTGTTTCCTTCCTTTTCTGTAACTAGTCTAGTTCAGATACAGATTTGTTGTGTCCAGGACTGTTTGTAAGCTTCTGAGCTCTCCAGCCACCAAGTCTTTCTGTGTTGGAAGGAAGCCTTCTAGCTTATCAGTGGGAGTGGTAAGCACTAGGTAGCCTATCTACCACAAGAGGAGTGGTTTCTGGCCCAGAAATTGTAGTTTATTGGCCGTTTGGGCAGTTTTTCCATCTTTTCAACTTTCTGGTTTAAAAGCCTGTGTTTGTGCTTCTTTGCCGCCTTTCCTGTAACTAATCTAGTCCAGATACAGATTTGCTGTATCCAAGACTGTTTGTAAGCTTTTAAACGGTGCCAAAATATCTGCTCTTAATTTTTTCTTTAGATCTGCTAGTCCTCTCCTGCACTTTTACTAGCTTATCAGTTTAGCACTTTACCAGACTTCTTGTAGCAATTATTGTAGCACACAAAAGTGCTACCAGCACTAAACATTCTACAAGGAAACAGCTCCATTACTTATTATTAATGCCCACCCCTCCAGGCATGTCTAAAGGTCCGTTCCCTGTGCTTTCTCCTATTAACCTGGTGAACTTGGGCATCCTGAGGCAATGTAGCAACTGCCTCATGTACACTGACAACTCTCTCCTCTTACCTACCAACACTCAGACTTGCAAGAGATGCACTTATATATCCAAATTGAAAGCCACGCACTCTCCAGCCAAGACCAGAATAGCTGGTCAAGAGGAGAAGGTCAACACTTGCACCACTCCACATGGAACACATAGCCCTCCAGAACACACACCAGCCCTGCCTTCACATAAAAACACAAATCACACACCCACCTTTGCAGAAACTCTCAATAAAAATCTATATAAACAGCAGAGGCCTCCAAGGCAGAGATGCACTTGACCACAACACTAATCACGAGACACACAACTCTCCTAAACAGTGTGCCACTCAACCAAAGCCCCTAAGGCAAAACAGCATGCCCAACACACTAGTCATAGGTGACTTGATAGTACAGCACAATGATGTCCCACTCACTAGGCTGAATAAGGAGAAGGACACTAAGGAGGGAGAAAAGGACCTGTACCGACTGGCTAGACAGCAGGACCGAGCTGGGAAAGATGTGCAGCAGGTAAAGGTGATTAAGGATAATGAGGGAAACGTAGTTACAAGAGAGGAGAGTGTGTTGAGCAGATGGAAAGACTACTTTGAGGGACTGATGAATGAAGAGAATGAGAGGGAGCGAAGGTTGGATGATGTGCAGATAGTGAATCATGAAGTGCAGTGCATTAGCAAGGAGGAAGTAAGGATAGCTATGAAGAGGATGAAGAATGGAAAGGCTGTTGGTCCAGATGACATAACTGTGGAAGCATGGAGGTGTTTAGGTGAAATGGCAGTGGAATTTTTAACCAGATTGTTTAATGAAATCTTGAAAAGTGAGAGGATGCCTGAGGAATGGAGAAAAAGTATTCTGGTACCGATTTTTAAGAATAAAGGTGATATGCAGAGCTGTAGTAACTACAGAGGGATTAAATTGATCAGTCACAGCATGAAGTTATGGGAAAGAGTAGTGGAAGCTAGGTTAAGAAGGGAGGTGATGATTAGTGATCAGCAGTATGGTTTCATGCCGGGAAAGAGCACTACAGATGCGATGTTTGCTCTGAGAGTATTGATGGAGAAGTACAGAGAAGATCAGAAGAAGTTGCATTGTGTTTTTTTAGACTTAGAAAAAGCATATGACAGGGTGCCTAGAGAGGAGTTGTAGTATTGTATGATGAGTTTGGGAGTGTCAGAGAAGTATGTAAGAGTGGTACAGGATATGTATGAAGGTAGTGTGACAGCGGTGAGGTCTGCGGTGGGAATGACGGATGTGATTAGGGTGGAGGTGGGATTACATCAAGGATCAGCTCTGTGCCCTTTCTTATTTGCAATGGTGATGGACAGGTTGATAGACGAGATCAGACGGGAGTCCCCATGGACTAGGATGTTTGCAGATGACATTGTGATCTGTAATGAGAGTGGGGAACAGGTGGAGGAGACCCTGGAGAGGTGGAGATATGCTCTAGACAGAAGAGGAATGAAGGTCAGCAGGACTAAGACAGAATATATGTGTGTGAACGGGAGGGAGGATAGAGGAATGGTGAGAATGCAGGGAGTAGAGGTGGCAAAGGTGGATGAGTTTAAATACTTGGGATCAACAGTTCAGAGTAATGGTGAGTGTGGAAGAGAGGTGAAGAAGAGAGTACAGGCAGGATGGAGTGGGTGGAGAAGAGTGTCAGGAGTGATTTGTGACAGACGAGTACCAGTAAGAGTGAAAGGGAAGGTCTACAAGAGGGTAGTGAGACCAGCTATGTTATATGGGTTGGATACAGTGGCATTGACAAAAAGACAGGAGTTTGAGCTGGATGTGGCAGAGTTAAATATGTTAAGATTTGCACTGGGTGTGACGAGGGTGGACAGGATTAGGAATAAGTATATTAGAGGGTCAGTCCAGGTTGGACAGTTCGGAGATAAAGACAGACAGGCAAGATTACGTTGGTTTGGACATGTGATGAGGAGGGATGCAGAGTATATTGGGAAAAAGATGCTAAGGATGAAGATACCAGATAACAGGAAAAGAGGAAGGCCTAAGATAAGGTTTATGGATGTGGTGAGAGAGCACTTGCAGGTGGTTGGTGTGACAGAGCAAGATGCAGAGGACACAGGTGATCTGCTGTGGTGACCCCTAACGGGAACAGCCGAAAGAAGAAGAAGAACGGTCAGCTGCCTGTCAGGCGCCAGGATCCACCACATAACACACGCACTCAGGTCCCTCAACAACAGGTTCAAATATGACTCTGTCATTGTACATGTGGGTGTGAATGACCTGAGACGTACCTCCCTGGACTACATGAAAAGAGACATGGAGGTGCTCTCAGATTATGCAGCCCAGTCAGGTAGGACCCTAGCCCTGAGCAGCATCCTACCATCAGCCATAATGATACCACACTACAAGCAGAAAATGATTGATTTCAACAATCGGCTACGTTTCTGGTGTCATTCCAAGGGTATCCAGTATCTGTCTGCCTGGGATGACATGATTGACTAACCTCAAAGCTTTGCCAGAGATGGCCTGCACCTGTCACCCCTGGGCTTCTGGATACTGGCCAAGGCTCTTGCCTCCCCTATATTGCCTTTTTTAGGCAGTGTTCCAAAGACCAAATTACCACCATAACAGCTGCAAACAAATGCAATCTGAGGGTCATGTTGCTCAATGCTAGAAGTCTAAATCTGAAAATGCACTCACTCGAAGGACTCCTTAAAATAGAGAACATCAACATTTATGCTGTAACAGAGACCTCATTCAAAGCAGCAGAAAGAGATACTTCAGGTGCAGCTAACATTGGGTAAGTCAGCAATTCAGTTTGTAGCCTGTGATAGGTCTCCAACCATGTCCCAAGACTCATACTCTACTTTCCTAAACACCTTGGAAAATATTAGGGTCCATCCTAACACTCTCATACTGGGTGACTTCAACTACCCCTCTATTAACTGGGAAAATTACTCATGTACCAATACACTTGCCCAATGTTTCCTGGAATTCATTAATTCCAAAGCCTTGGACCAGCTCGTTCTTACTCCCACTAGAGGGAGTAACATCCTTGACCTGGTCATTACTAACATGGGTAACTATTGTTCTACATGAATAGTCAACTCCTCCCTGGTTAGATCCAATCACAAGCTAATCACCTTGTAAATCCACATCCCTCCCACCACCACCCCCTGCAAAGGAAACCACCATGAAAAATTTTTCCAAAGCTAACTTTGGGCTCCCAAAAACAGAGGTGGTTAACTTCATGGCACCCATGCAAATGGAGAATAGTTAAATGACAGCCAAATCATATACCACTGCACTGTAGGAACACGTACACAAATGCATGGATCTAGCCATACCCAATAGAACCAAGGCACTCTCCCCCAAAAAAAGGAAGCCAATCTGGTGGTCCCCTGCCATAAACAAACTCTTTAACAGAGGGAAGAACATGATGTGGAATAAGGTGAAGTCCCAAGACTGGAAAAACTCCCTTATCAGCCTCAACAAAAAGTTGAGATCCTTCATCAAATCCTCTAAAACTAGCTATGAAATCTGAATTGCAGCAGATAGTGAAGACAACTACAAGGCCTTCTATAGTTATGTAAAGAATCTCCATGGCAATACCCAGATTTGTTCTGAGCTACTGCACAATGGTACCTCCTATACCTAGCCAACATATATTGCCAATTTAGTGGCCGACAGATTCAGTGTCAACTTTACCCCCCTCAAAGGACCAATCACAATACCAGTAGATTGCCAGGCACCCAGTATTACTGCTGCACATGTTAAGACAGCACTGCCCAAGGCCAAGAATACAGCTTCTATGGGACCTGACAATATCCCTGGCTGTGTTCTGCATGAACTACAGAGTGAACTGGCACCTCAGCTGTGTGCCCTGTTCAATCACAGCCTCATCTCAGGCTTTGTCCCTATCAAATGGCACACTACTACAGTCATCCATCTCCACAAAGGAGGAGCGACTACAGACCCTGGGAACTATCGCCCCATTAGTCTGATGAGTCTGATATGCAAAGCTATGGAACGCATCATCATGGACCTAATAAACAAGGATATAGGGAATCTCCAAACTCTGGATCCCACACAGTTTGGTTTTGTGAAGGGTATATCATGCCTGCTCAACCTGGTTGACTTCTTTGAGTTAGTGACCAGAGCTGTGGATGAGGGCAAGGTGGTTCATACAGCCTACCTTGATCTGGTCAAGGCCTTTGATACTATTCCCCACTCAGGAATCATAGAAAAACTCACTAAGCTAGGCATCAACCCCTATAACACTAGGTGGGTTGCAAACTGGCTCACAGATAGAATCTGCAGTGTGAAAGTAGCTGACTCCAAGTTAGACTGCTGACAAGTCACTAGTGGAGTCCCACAGGGTTTGGTTCTGCGTCCTCTCCTGTTTGGTATTTACTTCCCTGAAGACCAGGCCAACACGAAGGGACAATGGCTGACAAAGTTCAGAGATGATTGCAAGTTGGGAGCTATTATTAACTCCCCAAGTGATGCTGACATCCTACAGAATGGCCTCACTGAGACCAATGACTGGTGTCAGAACCATGGCCTTAAGATCAATGCCAAAAAATGTGTCGTCATTCCCGTTGGGGATTATCTATTTCCTGCCAACATGGATAGTGCCAGCATAGGAAGTTCTTTGGTAGGTCAGAACTTGTGACTATTATGGAAAGTCACATATAAGGGATCTGCTGATTCATGGTAAACAAGATAATACAAAGGTGTTTGGTTTTAATTGGTCAGTAGCTGTAGTTTAAAAGAAAAACAATTCAGTTTCAGTATAGGTCCACCGTAATACAGTGCATGTATCTGTCTCTAGCTTCTGCTTCTTACACTAGCAATAGATAAAGCAGCATTTTCCTCTTAACAAAACTAGCAGCATTAGGATTTAAGGTTAACAAAGCAAAATTATAGTTACATTATGCATTACTATTATTCGAGCTGCACCATGCCCTACTATGTTAAAGCAGTTACAGGAACTGGCAGGTTATTACTGACAGTGGATGTCTAACCATACAGAAGTAGGGAAACTGTTATTGGAATTATTAAAGAAAGACATTCCTGAACTCCTGCCATGGCAGGAACACCACGATGAAGCTTCTATTCAATTAAAAACTCGAGTTTCCAATCCTCCTGCTCTTGGGTTATCTGATAGTTTGTTGCGAAAGGAATAAAGTAACATTAGAATTATTAGCACAGTGTAGAAATGATTGTTTTACACCTTTTGCTTATTTCTTTACAAATCTTGATCCCGTAAGCAGTGACGGTAGTGGATTTGGTGGCTCGCATAGCAGAAATGGTGGCTGCACTAACTCTTGAGCATGAGACTTTTGTGGCACTGCCATATTCTGTAGAAGCATTATACTAAGAACAAAAACACAGTATTTACCTGCGGCACTATTGTCAAAATATGAATTATCTTTGCTTAATAACCCTTCTGTGCAGACAGTTAGATGTGCACCTCATAAACCTGCTTCTTTATGACAAAGGAAAACCACAATTGTCTTTTTGTAGTTAACCATGTGCTTCTTCCTAGATTTGATTTCAAAGTTGCCCTGTAATTATGGGTCTATATGACTTGGTCGACAGTTCATTTGATTGACACTCATTTGGTCGACAGTTCATTTGGTCGACAGGCATTTTAGGTGGGGGGCTTCGCCACCCACACCCCCCAATGTGGGGGGCTGTGCCCCCCACACCCCCCCTAACTATATATATCAACTCCAGGGTTGCACAACATTGGGGAAGGGGGCAAATCTGCTTGTCGACCAAATGAACTGTCGACCAAATGAGTGTCAATCAAATGAACTGTCAACCAAGTCATATAGACCCATATTTATATATATATATATATATATATATATATATATATATATATATATATATATATATATATATATATATATATATATATATATATATATATATATACTTGTGTGGATGTTCGAGTTGTGGCATGTGCCTTGTGAGGTGCATATCAAAGAGGTCATTGTACTCAATGATTTTTCTGATGAGGGTTGAGTACAGTGGGATGATGACCTCCTTGGTCCTAGATGACACCCCCCTGCTTATAAGTTGCTCAACATCCTTACTTCTGTAGATGTATGATGGTCAAACAACAGGTTACTATACACTTGTATTGTCAAATTATGGATTACTTGTTCTACATTTAGGCATATATTATCAGTGGAGATCTATATTAGATGAACTAAAGTTCATCTTAGCGAATGCTCACACGAGCGAATATTGTGGAACTCTAAACCGCAATTGCGAGATCGTGGTACAGTGAAGATGGGAATATTTGCCCTTTCCTCACTGTAGTGTGATCTCAGAGTTGGAATATATATTTAGGGGGGTGTGGGGGAGCAGCCACTCACAATTGCAGTTTTGAGTATCTGGATATTCGCTCATGTGAGCGTTCGCTAAGATGAACTTTCGTTCATCTAATATAGACGCTATCAGTGGTACTCTACTGCATTT
>NC_056747.1:1345806446-1345873946 GCF_019279795.1 Protopterus annectens
ATATTTCCCATTACCGCAATGTAGTGCGATCATGGAGTTTTGAGATTTGAACGTTCGACAATGTAAAGGTAACCCATATATATAAATAAAATCTATAGCATTTATCTCTCTCTCTCTCTCTCTCTATATATATATTAATATATATGTATATATATATATATATATATATATATATATATATATATATATATATATATATATATATACATATATATATATATATATATATATATATATATATATATATATATATATATATATATATATATATATATATATATATATATATATATATATATATATATATATATATATATATATATATATGGTTCCCATTCAGAAGCCTGAAACATCATAAGCCTGAAAATCAAAATCCTGAAACCAAAAGCCTGAAAATTCAGAATCCTGAAAACTCAAAATCCTGAAAGCCCAAAATCCTGAAAGACCAAAATCCTGAAACTCAAAATCCTGAAAACACAAAATAGACATACTGATGTCATTGTGGCTTTGCTATTGTTAGCCCTGTGGTGTTAGGTCATGCGTTGGGGTCAGGTAAGTGTGCGGTTGGTTTTATTTTAGGGTTAGGGCGGTTTAAGTGAGTTAGGGTTAGGCAGGTTAGGCATGTATGCAATAGTGACAAATATTGGGGTTAGGCGGTTTAAGTAAGTTAGGGTTAGGTGCGGGTCAGGTGAGTGTGCGATAGTGACGGACCTTAGGGTTAGGGTTAGGGTCAGGGTCAGTTGGTAGATATTAGTGTCTTTATAGTGACATATTAGCATTATTTGTGTTTTCAGGATTTTGAGTTTCAGGATTTTGGTCTTTCAGGATTTTGGGCTTTCAGGATTTTGAGTTTTCAGGATTCTGAATTTTCAGGCTTTTGGTTTCAGGATTTTGATTTTCAGGCTTATGATGTTTCAGGCTTCTGAATGGGAACCATATATATATATATATATATATATATATATATATATATATATATATATATATATATATATATATATACACGGTATATAGGCTCTATATCACTTTTCTGCGCTTTTAATTTGTTGAATAACTAATCATGGAACCCTAATTGGCAAAGTCTGTATTCAGTGAATAACCTAAATATAGAGTTTAAATTCACTGAAGTGTTTTAGTTGGACATCCTGATAAAAGCATTGTGTGATTGACATGCCAAATGGCCATGATTTGCCCATTTCCTCACTGTAGTGTGATCTCTGAATTGCTGGCCATGATTTTCCCATTTCCTCACTGCAGTGCGATCTTGGAGTTACTGGCCATGATTTGCCCATTTCCTCACTGTAGCGCCATCTCGGAATTGCTGGCCATGATTTTCCCATTTCCTCACTGTAGTGTAATCTCGGAGTGGTTGGCCACGATTGGCTATTTCCTCACTGTAGCACGATCTCAGAGTTGCTGGCCATGATTTGCCCATTTCCTCACTGTAGCGCAATCTCGGAGTTGGCATATTTAATTTGCAGAGGTTGTGGTTGTGCAGCAAAATGTAAAAAATGTTGACTGACAACAGAATATTTAAAGTTCACAGTGTTGGCCAACCAAAACACTTCAATAAATTTAAATTTAATGTCTATGTTGTTCACAATAGGGACTTTGAGAATTAAGGTTTGCTAATTATTAGATAAATTAAAAGTTCGACAAAGTGATATAAACCCATACATATATATGCATGTGTGTGTGTGTGTGTGTGTGTGTGTGTGGATATATATATATATATATATATATATATATATATATATATATATATATATATATAAATATATGTACATATATCATACACACATACACACGTACACACACACACACACACACACACACACACACACACACACACACACACACACACACACACACACCATGTATAGACCCAAGTCTTTGGTTTAACTGCTGAATGCCTAAACCAATATCCTGCTCTGTCTTTTATTGAATACCACCATACAGAGCCTAGGAAGTGAGCAGATCCTTTTTGTTGTAAATGAACTGTAATTGTATGTTATATTAATATTATTATAATAGAATTGTAGTTCCGGTAGTTCCATTTTGTCCCATTACTGGTTCCAGTACAGGCATGTAATGGAACTGGACACCCAAGAAGTTAAAGAATATTCTGTTGCCCCAAGGGGGTAAGACCAATAGCATTGCTCAGTTGTAGAGATTTTTGTAGTATTTTATTTTTACTTTTTTCTCCAACAAGCTTGTGTTTATTCATTTTAATGAATTCCAGTGCTTTTGTACATATTTTGTTATAGGTTGTTTAAACTTTGCTATATTTTACATCTACTATTTCTTGGAGCTTTTCATCCTTGGCCACCACTGAAAATGGGCATCGTACTCTGTCAGACTTTACTGATAAACACAAGCAAATAAATAGATGAATAAATTATGTCTACAAATCAGCACTGTATTATCTAGTTAGCCTAGGAACAAATGTCACCAGCATGTCTGTGAAAAATGAGTACAAACTGCTGGTGTATTCAGATGCACAGAGCTTTGGCTGTATATCCTCACCCACACAAGGAGTCTATAAACTTGTTTAATGCACACATCCGCGTCCCTTACTAGAGTAAGGCAAAAAGTCTTAGGATATCTGGAAGAAAAGCAGAGCTACTGTATATTTTTTGTCAAAGTGATGCTAAGACACATGGTGTTTAATAACTAACTAAACTGTTGTTTTAGTATCAGGGGATAAAATGTGGTTAGTTATTAGTGAGCATTTTCCTTTAAGCTAAACAATTATTAACTGTTACAATTCTCGGTCTAACAGAAAAGAAGTACAGTACCCTTGAGGAGGAACAGTTTCGAAGACTGATTTGGGAAGACACATGGAAAAAAGTATCGGAACACAACATGCTGGCTGAGCAAGGGGAAAAAAGTTACTGGAAGGAAACAAACTATTTTGCTGACATGGTAATATGTTGACACTGGTATTTATTGGTTATTGAAGATATCTAACTTCAGTGTCATAGCACCTAGATGTCACCTAATACCTTTGCTGAAGCCCACTGCTTAAGTTGTAAGGGAGATTTGGTACTCACCGTAGTCAGGTCACATATGTCCAAGCTGGTGTCTGTTTTCAAAAGGTATAAGAATGGCAGGTAACTGTAATACTCTGTACCCACTGCTCTGACAGATCATGTGACCAGGTATTACACTTCTATCAACCAGACTGACAGATCATGTGACCAGGTGTTACAAGTGCTGTATCAAACTGAATTTGCACAGATTATTTGATCAGGTGTTACGCCTCCTGTATCAAAAAAGCATGTGATGTTCCTGCAAAAGCTGCAGTAAACAGATCATGCAGACCGTTTTTAGGAACTGACCAAAATGCACCTGAATCTTAGAAAAAAATAACAATTCCCACTTGAGGAACAGCAATGAAACTGCTGCTGTCGGTCTGGAGTTAAAAATAGTACAAGCTCATGTTTGAGAATGCATTAATCAGGAAAATACCAGGCTCATAATATTAATCCCTTCTGGTATTTTCAGCACATATTCTGTCAGACTTTATTCACAATTTATTAACTGGCTAAGTGAACGGGACGTTTTTCAAACATGACCTAGAATACAAGGGTAAGGCCAGAGGCAGGAAACATGATTTTTTTTTAAGAAAAGCTAATTAACAATCATGTTTTGGGTAATGGGTGAAAACTGGGGTAACCAGAGACAATCTATGCATATATAGGGAGAACATGCAAATCCTCATGCAGACTTTGAAAAATGTTTAGGACTGAACCCCAGACCCTGCAGTGCTAAGTCAAAAAGCATAACTACTGATCTACGTTGTTAGCGTGCTGCTGAAATTAGCCCCCATTTGGATTAGTGATACTTTCATATATTTTTGTAGCAGTAATACATTTACATGCAGCACAATAAAGTATCCATGAAGACTATAAAATACTCATGACAATCATTTGATGCCTATTGCAGTCGTGAGACAATCTGAACAAGCTGCTTTTCTTTCAGCTTGCAGTCAGGATACTGTGAAGTGAAACATTTTAAAGCTGCCTCTGTTTCCAAATAAAATGCAGTCTCATAGCTTTAGTCATGAGCAATCTCATAATGTCACATTCAAGAACAGAGAATACTCTGGTAAAACTAAAGGGTTGTAACTAGACTGTCAATGATACAGTCGGATGGATTCAAACACGACAATAAGAGTAGATTTGGGAGGACATTTCTCTGACTGGTGACCATTTGGGGCTGGTATTGTCCAGGTAACAGCACTGAGGCCAGTACCATTTAACATTTTTGACCAATTAGTCACGTCTTCCTTTCAGACTGTGTCTATGACTGTAGATATGAAAGTACAAATTTGCCTAATATCTCTCTGCTAATAGACAATATATAATGGTTTCAGTTTCAATTTTTTAGCATATTAAATTATGGTTTTAGATGTCCTACAGTCAATATCTTCTTTTAAATGTTGTTCTGTTGTAAAAAGTGGTAAAAGCAAATTATTTTAGAATGATAGCAAGCAACAGATCTAGATAATGCTTCATATTCTATTTTGTTCTTAACTTTTTATTCTGGTACATCATGTAGCTAAGGGACCTCAATCTCTGGTGTAAGATTAACAGAATATGCTGGAGGGACAGGTATGTGCAGAGATTAACAGGACATGCTTGAGGGACAGGTATGTACAGAGATTAACAGGACATGCTGGAGGGACAGGTATGTACAGAGATTAACAGAACATGCTGGAGAGATAGGTATGTACAGACATGAACAGAACATGCTGGAGGGATAGGTATGTACAGAGATTAGCAGAACATGCTGGAGGGATAGGTATGTACAGAGATTAGCAGAACATGCTGGAGGGATAGGTATGTACGGAGATTAACAGGACATGCTGGAGGGATAGGTATTTACAGAGATTAATAGGACATGCTGGAGGGATAGGTACATACAGAGATTAACAGAGCATGCTGGAGGGATGAGTACGTACAGAGATTAACAGAGCATGCTGGTGGGACAGATATGTACAGAGATTAACAGGACATGATGGAGGGATAGGTATGTACAGAGATTAACAAGACATGCTGAAGGGATAGGTACATACAGAGACTAACAGGTCATGCTGGAGGGACAGGTATGTACAGAGATTAACAGGACATGCTGGAGGGACAGGTATGTACAGAGATTAACAGAGCATGCTGGAGGGATAGGTATGTACAGAGATTAAAAGAACATGCTGGTGGGATAGTAAGTGCAGAGATTAACAAGACATGCTAAAGGTATAAGTATGTACAAAGATTAACAGAACATGCTGGAGGGATAGGTACATACAGAGATTGATAGAATATGCTGGAGGGATAGGTATGTACAGAGAGTAACAGAACATGCTGGAAGGACAGGTATGTACAGAGACTAACAGGACATGCTAGAGGGATTGGTATGTACAGAGATTAACAGAGCATGCTGGAGGGATAGGTACATACAGAGATTAAAATAACATGCTGGTGGGATAGTAAGTACAGATATTAACAAGACATGCTGAAGGTATAGGTATGTACAAAGATTAACAGAACATGCTGGAGGGATAGGTATGTACAGAGATTAACAAAACATGTTGTGGGTAATTGGCATCTACAGAGATTAACAGAACATGATGGAGGGATAGGCATGTGCAGAGATTAATAGAACATGCTGGAGGGAAAGGTGCATACAGAGATTAACAGAGCATGCTGGAGGGACAGGTATGTACAGAGATTAAAAGGACATGCTGGAGGGATAGGTATGTACAATTATTAACAGGACATGCTGGAGGGATAGGTAAGTACAGAGATTAACAGGTCATGCTGAAGGGATAGGTATGTACAGCTGTTAGCAGAACATGCTGGAGGGAGAGGTATGTACAGAGATTAACATGAAATGCTGGAGGGATAGGCACATACAGAGATTAGCAAAACATGCTACTATAGTTTGCTTGGAGGTTAGTTTGAATCATCAGCAGTTACTTTGTGGTTTAACTGGACAAATAGAAAGGAGTGAGATTAGCCTAGATGACTTAAACCATGCACCTCAAAATATTTATAGACTTGGATATCACAGAATAATTACTTATAGGCTCACATGCTTCATGAAGTCAATAAGCTATATTAGCATTAGATCTGTTTTTTATGGCTGGATGGCTCTAATTGTTTGGTTAATAATTAGCCTAATTACAATAAGGGAAGTGTAGATTACATTAGCTGCTGATGAAGGAATGAATTGATCTGACAGTGATAAGGAACTATTACCATTAATGTATAACTGATTTGCAGACACCAAGTTAAAAAAATATACGTATAGCCGAGTTGAAAGCATTGAGAAGCTCTATGAATAAATAAAAGGAACAGGGTTCCACAACTCAGTGCAGATAAGAAAATTAATCATTACAACTGACACAGAGTAAGGACCATTTAACTTGCTACCTACTCATACTATTGTTTTTTGTATCTACTTGTACATATTATTCATTACTTTTGTTCACTTTTCATAATCGAGTTTTACAAGGAAAAGAAAGGGGAGGAGGGGGGAAATAAGGGAGGAAGTGAAACTGAAAGAAAGTGGAAGCTGAGGAAGGGAAAGAGGAATGGAGTGGAGCGATTATTTATCACTATATAATAGTCCATCCGAGATTTTATATTTTAACATTCATATTGCTGGATATCATGATTACTTATACATATTCTTATCAAAGTTAACAGTGTTCTGCATTAAATAGAATTATTTACTCCTGCGCTCAAATAGATATTTTTTCTTGCATTTTTTTAGCTTATAGATTAGATAAGTAGTGTTGGATGGTGTGATATATTTTCTGTGTATCTACTAGGCTAGGAATTTTGATCATTCCTTGTTTGTAACTAACGTTTACTATTTACAACATTATTATTTTTATTTTTCGCAATTCTTTTCTTTTTATTTGGCCTCAACTATTAATATTTATGCTCCACAATTATAAGAGACATTATTTACTATGTTATATTGCTTTATTTCTTTAAGAACAGAAAAGGAACCAAAGTATCTAATTTATCATATAGTTGGATTTATCAGTGTTGTCTTTAAATATTAATGGCTTACATAATCAAACAAAAAGATCAAACTTGATACAATATCTGACTACAAATAATGCCCAAGTATTTTTTCTTCAGGAAACACATATCAAACAGACAGAAAAAGGATCTGTGGAACACAGGTAATTATATAATTCTAGCTCAATCTTCTTTTAGAACTAAGAGAAGAGGAGTCATGATACTTTGGGAGAAAAATATAGATGTCCCACAAATTATTCATAAATATGAACATCAAAACAGTCTTCTCACCTTAAAGTTTTAACATTTAATAATGAATTATGGACCTTAGTAAATCTCTACTGATTCACAGGTGTGGGGCAGAACATGGGGATTTTAATTGCATTCTGGAGGATTCTGATGTTATCAATAAGAAGAAACTAAGGCTAACCTCCACTGGGAAAACATTCATAAAATGGATATTATCTCTTAACTTTAATGATACATTTAATATGAAAGACCCCTGTTCATTGCTCTTCTCTCATCAGGATTGTAAATGTGGCACACATACCAAACTATATAGAATATTAGTTTCTCAAGACATAATATCTAAGATATCTTGTTTTAATATAATTCTCTAACCCATTTCTGATCATGATGCCCGTATTTTAAAATTTCAAACCAATTTTAAAATATTATCCATTTGCCCAGAATTCCTGCATATAAAACTAAACTTAAAAAGTTTAAATCTTGATTAGTCTCTGAACTACTTTTTTTCTTGAACTCAAATAATACTTTTGACATTAATATAGTTATAATCCAAGATTTATTACAAGCTTTCATTTTTGGTAAAATTTTAATGTGATATAAAAACAAAATTAAAGAATGGGATTCAGAACTACAACACAGTCAATCAAAACTCCCAGTGACCAATTCTAAAAGAATTAAAAATAATAAATCTAATATAAAAGAAATATAAACTTTAAATAAACAATATACTGACATTTTATCTCATAAAGCAAACTTGTCTCTGGAAAGATTAAAACTGACCTTCTACTCCTTATCACTCAAACATATGCATAATTTATTAAAAAGAGTGAAAATGCAATCAAAAATCGATAACATTTTAGAAGATAGACAAGAAGAAAAATAGCAAACATCACAGCTACTGGGGACATTCTTGCTGATTATAGATTTCACTATATATATGTCACAATCAAAATCCTAATTCCAATATTAAAACTCCAATATTAAGAAAATCCTGTCAATTTTAAAAGTAGACTTGCATAAGCAAATTTCCTATAAAGAAATTGTAGATAAATTAAAAAAATTAAAATGCCCCAGGTATGGATAAAATAATAATAAATAAAATGTATAAACTTTTCCTCCCCTTATATTTTTATAAAACTCTTTTTGAGGTTCAATCTCAAGAAAAGATTCCACCCTCCTGGAAATATTCATTAACTGGTCCTATATTATAAGAAAATAAAAAGTCACAATGTTGTTCTTCTTATACACCTATCTTACTTTTAAATAACAATTTTTAAGTTCTACATATCTATTATTACTGATAGAAGAAAATAACCTATACGTCAAATAATTAAATTCTGATCAAACAGGATTTATATGTCGAAGATAAACCATGATAATAGTAGACTTATACTAACTCATAGATTTTGTAAATAAGAGAAAGGAAGAAACTTTAGTAATTAGTCCAGACATTTAAAAAGACTTTGGTTCTTTGAATTGGAATTATTTATTTAAAATTCTAAAACTATTTGATTTTCTTAAATGTTTCATTTCACTTTTAAAGACTATTTATAAAAATAATATTGCTTATGTTAAAACTGGCCCATTTACTTCAGAATTTATACCTCTGATTAAAAGTACTAAATGAGGTTGTCTGCTCTCTATAATTATATTTGCCTTAGCTTTTGAAGTTTTTGGTACTTTAATTCAAGCAAATCCAAACATTATTGGCATAGATATTTTTTATCATTATTCCTCTAAAATTATGATATCTGCAGATAATGTTTTATTAAAACTTCCAAATTCAAAATCAACTTTTTCTGAAATTGAATTTACAATAAAATTATTTCAATCTATTTCTGTTCTTTACTTCAGTCAATCTAAATCTAAATTTGTGGTATTAAATAAAATAAATTCTTTACTGATTGAGTGAACTATAGCCTACTGTAAATTATTGTTTGACCAAATCATATTATTGTCTAAAACAGGTAATACACTACAAATTGCCTATGTAAATTGTTGAATGCTTCAGAACATCCTGAATTTACTTCCTTTTAGCCCTAGTTGTGGCTAAAAAGAGTCCTTAGACCACCCTACCTACCTGTTCAATAAACAAAGAAACAGATATATATGGTCAGGTTATTCTGATAATATGAAGGAGGTAGAATGAGGAGATTATATGTGCTGATAACAAAATGAAGTGTCTGACATTTTACTAGATATAGATAACCAAAAGTTGTAACACTGAATGGAAAAATGGAATATAAAAATGTCAAACCAAAATGCCTACTGCAGCTAAATGTAAACAGAGATAGACCCCGCTCAAGCAAGACTGGCATTAGTGCTTGTTCTGAGTTACACTTAGTGGTTTATTGCAACAGACAGCAGGTATGTATATATTGATTTCATGATCCTGTAAGTATTTTCATTTAGACATTTTCAAGTTTCAGCATTTTTGTATTTCAATCTTTTTCATTCAGTATTATAGCTTTCAGTAAATCTATGTTCAGCAAATTGTCAGGGTCTTAGCAAGGAGTTCTCAAGTAAGAGTTGAGACTAAAGTTGTGGATGGCTGAGGATATATTGTAATGTTTATGGATGCTGCATCCAACAAAGGATAACAATAGTGAACATCTATGTCCCTTTGGGATTGGTACATGTGGATTTGAGATTAATGTTTGACAGGTTGATTGAATTTTGAGATGGTATTACACTGGAAATAAGGGATTAGAATTTAGTGAGGTAGAGGTCAGTATAATAAACCATAGCAGGTTGGTAATTTCTGTTTTGGGTGTATTTTTTTTATATGACTATGGAATGAGCTGGAATATATTCAGGGCAGAGTAAGCCTGATAATGCATACAGATGTTATTTCATCAATTTTTATGAATAGACAAGGCTATTAATACTCAGAATAACTTGAAACATTCCCACTACAATAATAATGTTTCAGTTACATCTGAAACTTCAGGGGAGATGTGAAAAAACAGTGTTTTTTTTTCATATGACAGGTTACAGCAATTACTTCAAGTGTCAGCTGGTAGATGGGATGGTGTGAGGGAGAACTGTGTTTAGTTAACATTTAGTGTGATGTATTTAAAGATAATATAAGAAAGCAAACTGTAAGCTAAACTCAAACCAGATGAATGCATAATAGGAAGACATCAAACTTATGACTGACTTTTGCTGTTCCAGTCCTAGATTATGGTGGGATCTCCTGGCATGGCACTGGTTGATTGAGTTCAAAGTGCAGTCCAAAACATAATTGTTAAAACATTTACTTTTATTAATTGTTAAAACATTTATGTTTATTTCATTGTCTCTTGAATTAATTATTTTGAGAATTATCTAGAAGTTCATTTCCCAATTGCTCTCAGACGGAAATGGATGAGAGCTGATAAGTCTCAATATTGTAAAGACAGGCAGGACAATCTCTACTCAAGAAAGCATTTTAAAGGAATTTTTCAGATTTTCTGCCACAATTTATGAGAAACATTGAGCTGAGGAAGAAGGTGATTAGATGACAACAGCATTTTAGAATGATCTTAAACTAAAACAAGTTCCACTTATCATGGACAGGACAGAAAAAAAAAGGAAATCCCTGGGATCTGACCCCCCCCCCCCAGTAGAACTTTATACTTTGGTCTTGGAACTGGTTCTGATTCACATAGTTCAGGTTTTAAATTGCAGTCCTTTTACAAGGAAAGTTCCAAAAAGTTGAAAGTAAACAGTGATTTTTGTCATGCTGAAGCTGGGAAATGATCCCTCAAACAGATTTGTATAGTTCTATTTCAATAATATTTTATTGAAATATCAAGTACAATAAATGGAAACAATAAAAAATATTAATTTACAAATTCATATAACATTTTATTATTTCAGGCATACAAATATATGATTATTTTAAAACAAAAGAAAGAAAATGTTAAAAGATATCAAAAATAGTAAATAACTGTGCAAAAACACAACCCAGAACAAGAAAGCATCGATAAATAAGTATGAAGACACATTGAAAGATTTGATTTAAAATGTAGTCACATGTCAAAAGAAAGTAAGGTGATTAAATCTTTCAAAAATTTTATATTTTTTCAATAAATTTATCTAATGTGACCAAAATATATAATTATAATTTTTAGGAAACATTATTGTTGTAGATATTTATCATATATTTTTTAAAGTTTAATAATTCCCAAATGAAGGAAATCCTTTTCTTCTAGGTTTTCAGGTTGATTTCCTTTGGTACGATGAATAAACAGCATGACAGAGGGTTTTGAAATATAGCTACAGAACTTGGCAGAAAAACATTAATTAATTATTTAAGCAATAATCATCCACTCCTGTTTGTTGATGTATCAGGATTTATTCAAAGTTGGTGTGGTTTGATCACAAGGGCAAAGCCTTAGTGATTAAGCAATGGCAACCCTTAGTAAATCCTGATATACCCACAGACAGGAGTGGATTATTGATTTTATATGACATCATTATTTAAAAAAGAAATTGCTTACCTTTCTTAAATAATGTCTTTCTATAATGGCACTTCAATCATTTTCCTTGTTGTTTTCTGTGGGTTGATGTACAGTGCACGCTATGGGACTTAACATTCTTACAAGTGCACAGTACATCAGTGCAGTGTGGGAGAAGAAGTAGAGACATGGCAATCTCCATGGCTGCTTTTTTAATTGTTTAAAAAAGTCAGGCTTCTATGATGGACAGTAGAGAAAGTTGGGTAAAATCAAGTATGATTCTGTTTCTTTAGTTTTGCAGAAAATACCTGATTTTTCTCATATTTTGCTGTCTCCTAGTATATGCCAATCGAAACTATGACCACTCAATGGTACTTCAGGAACCAGACTTTTTTTCTATTGGTATGCTCGATTTACAGCATGCGTGCTGATTAGGCTGTCTAATTGGCTTACTTGTTTCTGAATGGTAATCAGCAGTCATTGTATAAAATTAAGACTTTGTATAAGCAAAATGGTCAGGCCAAAGAGCCCATGTAAACATTTGAAATCCCATCAGAATATAGTAATTCCTTTAGAAGATAGAAAAATATATCATTCTAATCTGCTTTCAATTGACTTTCACATCACCAATGTTCATTATTATAATTTTTAAAATGTTACTAATTTCCTATGCAGTCAGAAAGATCCCCAAAATAAAGAAGGGATTGACACAGCAGGATATTTCAATACCAGTTTTTCTGAGTTTGAATTAAATCTGGGAAAACATATAAAGTTCTACTACAGACCTCATTGACGGCTATAAACAGTCTATATTAGTGACCAGTTGTCATTGGTGGTCATTTCCAAAACTCCTTCATCTTCCTCTCTTAAAACCTAGTTGCCTTGTGGTTTTGGCGTCTTTTCAGGCTTGTTGGCTGTTGGTGAAGCACCCACCAAGAGGAGAAAACGCTGAGAGAAGAAAGGAGCCACTTTTGAGATTTTAAGTATTTTCCTCTGTTTATTTGATAAGTTTTTCTGCATAGCTGCCTAGTTTGAGCATTTTCTGTCTTGTTAAACTTGATTTCTGCATTAGTAGCTGTATTTAGAGCACAACCAAAAGCTGTTTACTGAATTTCCTGTTTGCACTTAATTTTAAAATTGTTTTTTTCTCAAAACTTGCATATTTTCTGTCTTTGGCCCAGCACTCTTGTGTGGGGTCATTTACTGCACTATTATAACATGATAATACGTGTGAACCTCTTTTATCTCTGTAAAAAAAAAAAGAAAAATCTTGCTTTTTACCACTTTTCTGAGATTAAAAAAGTTCAAGTTACAGGCTTGCTGTTCTTGAACTGTTTTGTAAGTTTCTGTGAGGCCATTTTTGCTTGGGCTAAAGGAAAGTCTCTCTGTTGATCAGTGGCAGTGAATAACATGGAGCTGCTTCCCTGCCCCCCATGGGAGTGGTTACTGACTTGAAACTGTAGTTTTATTGGCCGTTTTGGGTCAATTCCTGGCTCTTTCCAGCCCCTGCTATCAAGCACGCTTTAGAGTGCTTTAGCGCGATTTAGCACGGAGTTGCCACTAGAGCAGCATCGGGCAGCGCTGGTTTAACAAGGTTAAACTTTTTCTGGCTCCATAAAGTCTGTTCTTCATTTTTTCCCTTAGAACTGCTCTACTAGTAATCTAAACAGTATATCCTTTAACTAAAAAGCGCAGCACTTGTTCCTAAAAGCTTTTTTTTATTTTTTATCCTCAAAAAAAAAAAAAAAAAAGCTCAGCACTTGTTCTAAAAGCATCTTCTTTTCAGGTTTAGCACTTCTGTATTATACAAAGTCCCTCACTAGCAAATCCCCCCCCAGGAGTACCCACTTCCTTACTAAGTCCTCTCTTATTCAGTTACACCCCTAACTTCTAAATTTCTCTAGCATGTCGAAGGGCCAGATGCTGGCGTCCTGTCCTGTCCAGTTGGTGAATTTGGGAATATTGAGGCAATGTTACAATTGCCTCATGTACACTGACAACCCTCTCCTCCTCCCACATAACACAAATACTTGCGAGAGATGCAGCTATTTAGCCAAACTGGAGGCTGAGCTCTCTCAACTCAGGACTGGCAAGACCAGACAGGAGGAGAAGGCAACTACACACACCACAAAACCAGTCTCACATAATGCTATCATAACAATGAATCAAACACATAAACACACAAAGACATACTCGGAGGCTCTGAGCAAAAATGTACCTAAACAGCAGAGGCCTGCAAAGCAGGCACCCAAGCAACTGCCACCTCATGACACACCACAGGCAACACATAAACCACAAAATCAGTGTGCAAAGCAGTCACAGCCCTTAAGGCCAAATACAACACCAAACATACTTGTCATAGGTGACTCCATAGTCAGACACACTGACGTCCCACTCACCAGGCTGAACAAGGAGAGGGTCACAGTAAGCTGCCTATCGGGTGCTAGAATCCGCCACATAACACAAGCACTCAGGTCACTCCACAGCAAGTACAAATATGACACAGTCATTGTCCATGCTGGTGTGAACAACCTGAGACGTACCTCCCTGGACTACATGAAAAGAGACATAGAGGAGCTCTCTGATTATGTAGCCCAGGCAGGTATGACCCTGACCATGAGCAGTATCCTTCCTTCACCAAGAATGATGCCACAACATAGAGACAAGATCATCAGCTTTAACAATTGGCTTAATTTCTGGTGTCATTCAAAGGGGATCCAGTGTCTGTCTGCCTGGGATGACATGCTTGACAAGCCACGCTGCTTCGCAAGGGACGGCTTGCACCTGTCACCCCTGGGATTCCGGATATTGGCTAAGGCTCTTGCCACCCACATAGTGCCTTTTTTAGGCAAGGCTCAAATTCTAAACCTACCACCCTAGAAAAAAAAATGGGAAGAAACTAAGGGTAATGCTGCTCAATGCCAGAAGTCTAAATCTCAAAATGCACGCACTCGAGGCCCTTCTCAGTATGGAGAACATCGATGTCTGTGCTGTGACTGAAACCTGGTTCAAGGCTCCTGAGAGCACCCCAGCACTATCAGGTTTTACCTCATATCATGCGTTCCGGCCCCAAAACCCGGACCACACCACAAAAGGAGGGGGTGTATCCATATTCATCAAGGATACCCACACCTCCAGGTTGGTGGCAACGCATCAAGCATCGGAAACCATCCAGGTGCAATTAACCATAGGCAAAACAGCTCTACAATTTGTAGCATGCTACAAGCCACCCTCTCAAACTCAGGAACCCCACACAGCCTTCCTGAAGACACTGGAGGGTATAAATGTATCTCCAAACACCATTATATTGGGTGACTTCAACTACCCGAATATAGACTGGGAACATTACTCAAGCCCCAACTTTCTAGCCCAAAGGTTCCTGGAGTTCATAAATTCAAATGCCATGGAACAACTAGTCACCGTTCCCACAAGAGGGGAAAATATACTAGATCTCATCATCACAAACATGGGGACAAAATGCTCCACACGGAAGTATATCCCTCATTGGTGAGATCAGATCACAAACTAATCTCACTGGAAATCCACATCCGCCCCCTCCAAAAAAGACCACAGTGAAGAACTTCTCTAAAGCAAACTTCACACTACTCAAGACTGGTGTGGTATCCTTCAAGGCCCCCAAGCCAGTGGAAACAACAACTCAAGCTGTGGAAGCCCTTACAAATGCCTTCTACGAACACCTCCAGGACTGCATGGATCAGGCAATCCCTAATAAAACCAAGACTCTTTCCACCAAGGGCAAATGTCCAGTCTGGTGGACCCCATCCATAAACAAACTTTACAATAAGAGGAGAAAGCTGTTACATGATAGAGCAAAATCCATAAAAGAGAAGACACCCTTGATCATTATTAGTAAAAAAATACGAGCACTCATAAAATCATCCAAGGCCAACTTTGAGAGAAAAATTGCCATAGATTCAAAAGACAATCATAAGGCCTTCTTCAGCTATGCTGAACCTGGGTGGAAACTCCCAGATATGCTCAGAATTAGTCCAAAATGATACAAAAATCACTGAACCCACAGACATTGCCAACATACTGGCAGATAGGTTCAGTGCAAACTTCACCCCCCCTCCCCCCCCAAAAGGAGAGATAACTATCCCAGCGGAGTGTAGTCTCCCAGACATCTCAAATGCGCAGGTGAAAGCTGCTCTCTCTAAAGCTAAAAACACAGCATCAATGGGACCGGATGGTGTCCCCAGCTGTGTGCTACACGAACTCAACGAGGAACTAAACCCGCATATAAGGCAGCTGTTTAATCTTAGCCTTACCACAGGATGTGTGCCCAAGGAGTGGCGTACGGCAACTGTGGTCCCACTCCACAAAGGCGGTGCCTCTACGGACCCTGGTAATTACCGCCCCATAAGCTTAACAAGCCTGGTCTGCAAAGCTATGGAGAGGATCATAATGGAACTCATAAACAAAGACATAGGGGACTTGCAGACATTGGACCCGACCCAGTTTGGCTTTGTCAAGGGCATATCATGCCTTTTGAACTTGGTCGACTTCTTCGAAACAGTCACCAAGGCCATTGATGAGGGAAAGGCAGTCCATACAGCCTATCTTGACCTTGCAAAAGCTTTCGACACAATACCCCACTCGGGTATTATAGAGAAACTTACCAGCTTAAATGTAAACCCATATGTCACAAGATGGGTTTCAAACTGGCTAAAGGACAGAACCCACAGGGTTAGAGTTGCTGGCGCCATGTCAGACTCCAAGCCAGTCACAAGTGGTGTCCCACAGGGCTCAGTCCTGGGCCCCCTGTTGTTCGGCATCTACTTCTCAGAAGTACAGGCAAACATAGGAGGACTATGGCTGACAAAGTTTGCAGATGACTGCAAACTGGGTGCCATAGTGGAAAGTACATCGGACACAGATATCCTTCAGAGGGGTCTCACGGAAACTGATAGCTGGTGCCAGAGCCATGGCCTGAAGTTAAATGCCAAAAAATGTATAGTCATACCCTTCGGGAAAAACAAGGTAACCCCAAGCTACCATATAGGTGGCAATCCATTAAGCACAGAAGATGTTATCAGGGACCTGGGGACCCAGGATGACAGTAGCCTTTCTTTTGACACTCACATTGCTAACGTGGTTAGAAAGACCTTCTACATTGCCCACCTGATCATGAAGGGATTCACATCCAGATCAAGTGAGGTCATTGTTCCCCTGTACTCTTCACTTATCAGACCAATGATCGAGTACAATGCCCCATTCGGGATATATCTCACCCGACACCTGCAGCAATTGGAGAGACCCCAAAAGTTCCTCACCAAAAGGATAAAGGGACTCCAAAATCTGTCATATGCTGCCAGACTGAAGAAACTCCAGCTCTATTCAGTCGCATACCGCCTGCTCAGAGGTGACCTGTGCCTGACATACAAGGCCATGTCCAACCCGGAATTAATGGACATGCTCCACCTCAAAAATCCAAATCTACCAGATCCACTAGAGCAAGTGACTTAAACCTTAGCACGGATATAAATAGGACATGCTGGAGGGATAGATTTGTCACCCAGAGACTCCCTATGCTGTGGAATAAAATCCTGGTCCATGTGAGGCAGAGCACCTCGCTGGCTCTGTTCAAGAGAAATCTTGACCGGTGGATGGGAGATCGTAGGTTTACCCCGGGAATCATCTCTGTGTCACTGCTGGACAGAGGCACAACAAACTAATGGGCACAGTATTTTTTAACATAAGGGGTGGTGTAAGCCACAAAACTTTGGGCTAGGCTTATAAATGCCTTAGGGCAGATAGCCTAGTATAAACCTATGAACCTATGAACCTATAAACAGTCTATATTAGTGACCAATTGTCATTGATGGCTATAAACAGTCTATATTATTGACCAGTTGTCATTGATGGCTATAAACAGTCTATATTAGTGATGCTGGATCAGGTTCACATCCTTTTTTTCCTGTTTGCTTATATAGATCTGTTTTATAAGAGTTAGCTAGGCATTTGTTTCTATTACTAAAACTATCTTATTTATTTATTTATTTGATATTTGTTAACTGGGTTAGTCTGACTAGGCAGAAAACCCTTTTTCAGTGGAGACCCAAGAAAAAAGCTCCAAAGGTAGTAAATGTATAGTTTAAGTATAACAAACCATCAAATACAGAATACAGAAATCACAATACATTTTCAAGTATGTAGTCAGTGTCATAAGTAACTTACAGCATAGCAGTGACAATATCTTGTTAATTCAAAAAGTTAAAATATAAAACATGTTTGTTGATTTTCAGGCTGGACAAAAAAAGGCCTTTGCAGTGATTATTGACCCTTTGTTCAATGCATTCTTAGCTTTTATTCAAATTGTATTTGAACTTTTTCCCTTGGAAGCTGAGCAGATGCCATCCCTACGACCTCTGGTGCAAACTAAAAGTACCAACAAAGCAGTGGTAACCATTACCCATCACTGAAGTCCCTCTCCTCAGTGTTTCATTACAGGAGTAGTACATATTACCTGTCACTGAACTACCACTGGTGGAACCCCAAAGTACTACTAAAGCTGCGGTCACTGTTACCCAACACTGAAGTGTCACTCCCTCTCCTCACATACAGGAGAAGTACCTATTACCAGTCACTGAACTACCACTGGTACAACCCAAAGTACCACTAAACCAGCAGTAACTGTTACACATCACTGAAGTACTGCTGCGATCACTGCTATAGTTACTACACCTGCATGTCTGTGAACATCTTCCTACAAGTTTCCTCGTCCTGAATTATACTTTCTACTATATTTTGCATGAGCTGAAATTGATTATCCATTGAGGTTGGTAAAGATTGCAAACAGACTGGAAAATCAATTTAGAAAGGAATAATATGAGAACATATCCATGGCTCTGAAGAATGCAACAAAGTCCAGAAAGTTTAGGATTTTTCCTAGAAGTATTTGTGTAGGTATTCATATACCCCAAACAGACTTGGAAGAAGTTTTACTCAAGTAGATAGCAGGTTTTGGAGGTATGATGGGAAAGACAGATGTAACAGAGAACATGTTTTATTAGGATTTTAATGAGTTTGCAGATTTTAAATCTTCCCTACAGAGTACTATATCAGAAATATTTTGGGAGCGAATGTCTATAAGCAATGATATGATTGTTTGATCTGAATTGCCCAGACATAGTAAGGTCTTAATAACTTTAATGCTCTTGGATGCCGTAAACGTATTCACTAGAAAATGAAATCACCTGTAACTAAAGTATTCAATATTGTTAAATAGCTAAAATAAATGGAAGTGGCATCTTAACAAAAAGGAAGGAGAAAAACTCACAGAAATAGATGGAATTTGTGTGAACAATATATACAGAATAAAATAAAACATCAATATCATAGGATCATAGGAAGTTACTAGGCTATTGGCCCTGAGGCCCTTATAAGCCTAGCCAAGAATTTAGCCCATGTTCCAAAAAGTCAGCACCCTATGCCACTGCCCAGCAGGGACATTGGTGAAACCCCAGGGGTGTATTTTCTGTTTCCCATTCAGTTATCCAGGTTGCGCTTAAAAAAGTTTAATGAGGTACTTTGCTTTACGTGGAGAGGGAGTCTATTCCATAAAAGTGGGAGTCTCTGGGACACTAATCTGTCCCGCCAAGTCCTATTGATGACACAGACCAGGTTGAGGTCTTGCGTGCAGGTAACTTCAGTGGAGTTTGAGTTGCGTATATGCAGCAGTTCCATCAGGGCGGAGTCGGGGATTGCTTTGTATGCCTGACAGAGGTCACATCTGAGGAGTCTGTAGGAGCCTGAGTAGAGGTACAGAGCTTTTAGCCTATCTGTGTAGGGCAGATGTTTGAAACCCTGGATTCTCCGGGTGAGGATACTCTGTGGTCTCTCCAACTGCTGCATGTGCTTCGTGAGGTACATGCCGAAAGGGGCATTTTATTCAATAATCGGTCTTATAAGGGAAGAATACAGGGATATAATGACCACCTTGTCCCTGGATGAGATACCCTTACTAATAAGGTGGGCCATGTAGAAAGCTTTCCATACAATGGAGGAATTATGGTGGTCAAAAGTCAGTTTACTATCAACCAGGGTTCCCACGTCCCTCATGACAGATTCCATGCTCAGTGCCTTATTATAGATGTGATCATTTGTGGGGACGTCATTCTCCCCAAAATAGATGATGTTGCATTTTTTGGCACTCAGTTTGAGGTCATGTGTCTGGCACCAGTCATTTGTTTGGGTGAGACCCTCTTGAAGGATGTCCACATCACTAGGGGAATTGATGACAGCACCTAGCTTGCAGTCATCTGCAAACTTGGTCAGCCATAGCCCACCAGATTTAGGCTGCACCTCTGAGAAGGGCCTATATTAAATCATCAAATGCCTAAAAAAGTGAACGATGATTAATTGGCCCCATGTAAGCAAAAGTTTACAATTTCAAAAGTTCAGAACAGCGATTTTTTTCCAAGGGATAGTGACTTCAAAATTGACTGCTTTGTGGTCAGATCTTACCAGGGATGATGACACTGTAGGGATGCTATAATGGTTACTCATGTTGGTTAATGCCAAGTCCAAGAGGTTTTCACCTCTTGTGGTGGTCTCAACCAACTGGTCCAAGGCATTTGCATTGATGAAATCAAGGAATCTATGGGCATTTGTGTTTTGGCATGAGTATTTTTTCCAATCTATGGCTGTATAGTTAAACTCGCTCAGGATCAGGATAAAGGATTGAATCTTGATAGATTCGAAGAGGTCCAGATAGGTGGAGTAGGCATCTTGAGTCAGAGTTGGATGCCTGTGGCTAACTATGATTTGAATAGGGGTCTTGTCAATTGTTAACTGAACCTGGATTATTTCCTGTGCATCATACTGTTCGACCAGCCTAGAGGTGTGTATGTCTTTTATATATATTGCAACTTCACCTCCTTTTGTTTTGCTGCCCACAGTTTGGGGTCTGAATGAATGATAGGATGAGTAACCTGGTATGGCTGGGGTGCTCTCCGCTGCTTTGAGTCAGGTTTCTGTGACTGCACAAATGTTAGCTTCTTCCAGGGTTAAGAATGCTTGCAATTAGTGCAGTTTCATGTTTAGACTCATAGCGTTTAGCAGCATGACCTTTAATTTACGTTTTGATGAAATTTTCATGTTGGTAGTTTTGACCTCATGACATTGCCTAAAATGGCACTGTGGGGAGGCAAGAGCCTGAAGCACAAGAGAGACAGATGCAGGCCATCTCTGGCAAAGCATCATGGCTTGTCAATCATGTCATCCCAGGCTGTCAGGTACTGGATCCCCTTTGAATGATACCAGAAATTAAGACAGTTAAAGTCAATAATTTTCTCTTTGTATTGAGGCATCATTCTGGGTGATAGTAGAATGCTGCTTAAGGCTAGGAACACACCTGCCTGGGACACATACTCAGCAAGCTCAATCAAGTCTCTCTTCATATAGTCCAGAGACGTACGTCTCAAGTCTTTCATGCCAACATGGACTATGACAGAGTCATAACTGTACCTGTTGAAAGACTTGAGTGCATTGGTGATATGGTGGATTCTGGCACCCGACAATCAACTAACCGTGCCTTTCTCCTTATCTAGCCTGTCTCACAATGGAGTCTCCTATGACTAATATGTTGGGTTTATGTTTAGGCCTTAGTGGCTGTGAGACACAGGTGTGTGAACTATGTATGGTATGTGGTTTGGTGGGCAGTGGAGTTTGCATGCATTTATGCCTTGGAGGTCTCTTTTGTTTGGGTATGCTTTTGTAGAGGGGCTCCACATATGTGGGAGTGTGTTGTGTAGGTGTGCATGGTGTATGAGGTGTGGTGTTCATTTTGCCAACCTTCTCAGTGCCAGATATACTGGTTTGTGGGGGAGAGAGCACTGACACTAGGTGCTTGATGTATTTGCATCTCTCACAAATTCTTTTCCTAGGTGCTAGTAGTAGATGGTTGTCCGTGTACATCAGGCAGTTGTTACACTGTCACAGGATGCCCATATTGACTAGACTGGCTGGAGAAAATGTAGGAAATTGTCCATCCATATTTGTCAGAAATTGAAAGAGCTAAGAGGGTAAAGGGAGGAAGGTCTAGGAGTAGCACTACTAGATGATAACACAAATGCTACTGAGGGAAACCTGTAGCTGGAATACCTCAAAAAGGGTTAAAAACCATGCAGCTGAAGCTTTGGATGCCACAGACCTGTATCCAAACTATGCCACTCACTTTTAAGGTTAAGAACTCACTACGAAAAAACTCACAGTGAAGCACAGATTAATCACTTAGAATCAAAAGAATAGAAATCACAGTATGAAAAAATACAGTTAAAGAAATGAAATACAGTAAAATGTAGTTAAAGAGTAATGAATCGCAGTAGATAATAATTAAATATAGTTAATCAGGAGTTTGCTTTGAAACAGCAGCTCACAAACCACAACAGTAACATACAGCACAAATAATGCAGAGTCAGCAGAATGCTGTCATCAATTTAGTGAGACTACCAACAAACAGTAATAAATACGGCAAACTAAATGCAGTTGAACTCTTAAGCACAAATAGCAAAATGAAGTAGAAAGCGGTACAGTTTTTTTTTTTTTTTTTTTTCAGTAGAAAGTGAAGAGACAGAAGATGATGAGATAATTCAAGGTTCAGAAACTAAAGGGGCGGGTCTTTACTAAGTCCTCACTATAAACAGTAGAATGAGCTAATGTAAAATGACTGGGGGGAGTATCCAGTATCAACTTTATACTAGAGGTGGGCAATTCAAAGCCAGTAAGACTTCAGACCACCACAACAGCTTGGCGGGTGGGTTGGACAAAAAAAAAACAGTCGCACAGATTACACAGATATACAGTAAAAACAGAAGTGCAGAAACAGTTGAGAATAAGCCCTTATCTTTTTCCTGTATCACAGCAGAGCACTGCAGCTTTGCACAACTTGAGCAAATAAGTACATCTGGTTTAAAACACTGGCTATTAAAGACAGAGAAACAAAATCCAGCCCAATTATCCAATCAAAAATAACAGTGTTGCAGGAATGCTTTTAGCTAGATCAAACTAGAGTAATATGGTTGTTTTCTTTTCCATTAATGTATGTGTGCCTATGTCTTAAAAGATAGTTTAATAAAGGTGTTTAAAAAAGGTAACCATTGTCAGGAGACTTCTTCCATCTCTTGTAAAGGTGGCCAGGCGGGAGCGCTACAGAATCCTGAAAGCCTAAAATCCTGAGACCAAAACCCTGAAAGTTTAAAATACTGAAAACTCAAAATTCTGAAAACACACAGGATACCAATACTCAGTATATTCCAGCACAAGTACATACAGAAACAAATAAAACACAAACTATATTACTGTTCTCCAAGTATAATCAGGGAGGCAAGCCCCCTTGCATCCCCACACCCCCTGCTACTTCAATATATCAACTCCAAAATTGCACTTAGTGTAGTGAAGTGCAATCTCGGAGATTATATATTTAAGTAGCAGGGGGTGTGGGAGGCGCAGGGGGGCTTGACCCTTGCATATAGTTGAAGGGTAATATGTTTCTGTATGTACTTGTGCTGGAATATAGTGAGTGTTGGTATCCTGTGTGTTTTCAGAATTTTGAGTTTTCAGGATTTTGGTGTCAGGATTTTGGTCTTCAGGATTTTGGGCTTTCAGGATTCTGTAGTGCTCCCAGCCAGGCACACCAAGGGGTAATTCCTCTCCAATTCCAGCCATCTCACCTTTTAACACTTAGCATCATTCCTCAATCTCCCCCTTTCACTGTTCTTTTTTTAGCACATTTTTGCTGCCATGTATCATCACATGGTCTTCCTAAGCAGTGACCCATATCTGTGATGGGTCTACCAGCTTCTCCATACCCCCCCAGATTAACTCTGATTTTAGCTGGGACCACCACCATCTGTTTGGGATGAATTTTTACTTAGGTCTACTGCATTTTACTCCACTTCTAACACAGCCTTGTGGTGATGTCTGAGGAGAGGATATACATTGAGGGAGTGTGGCATATCCCTCTGTAGCAGTTCAGCCAATCCCACCATCTTTTAGCCCTCTTTGGACATGCCTCTCTAGCTTGACATCCCCAGCTCCTCCAAGGATTGCTAAAAAGGAGCACCCATATGACTGCACTCCCCCATCTTGAATGGGTGTACCAATCTCTCCTCTGTCAGTCACCTGAGCTGCTAATTGAAACTAGGTCAACTGAGACATACTCAGGACTTTATCTCTTTATGCCACCAGAGTGGCTGTCCTCCTTCATTGTCCTGATACCCTTCTATTTCCCTGCATTAGTCATCCCTGAGCCCATCTCCAGATAATGAAAACACTCAGCTAACCATTGTCCCCAAAGTCCTTTAACTACTTACTCCTCACTCTACACTGTTTCTAACACAATTTACTCATGTGCACCATTGATGTTCACCCTTAGTGCTACTTACACTGTAAACTAGTTGCCTATATCCCTTGTTTGTCTCACTCTCTAATTTCCTTATAGCTCATGTAATCCTGCACTTGCTTTACAACCAGACATTCTTCATGCATTTCATTTTTCAAAGCAATGCTTCATCTAATTTTATTGACATTTAAATTGTAAGTATTAATGTTGTCAATGTATTGTATTTGTACATATATGCTATGCTCTGTCTGCATATTCTATAAATATATGTGTGGTAAATTTTGCTTATGCCTTTGTACGTATGGTTTTGCACCCAAAATTAACTGAAAATCAGTTGTCTTGAGTCTGTGCTCTATTTAAGTTAAGAAATATGAATACATACATAATACATACATATATACATGCATACATTCATACATACATAAGACCTATGCTACAGTCAGAGACCACTCCAAGATAATTCAGCATGATACTTGTAATAATCTCTCTGAAATCATCTCTGGAGCAATCCTTTGGCATTAGCACCATCATCTGTGAATCATCTGATCTGTGATTCTGACCTTGTTCCTTTTATGACTCATTTCCCCAACCTCTTTATATCATTTAAATAGGTTATTGGTACATCTTAGTACACAGTATAACACTAATGCACTTGCTACCTACAAGACATATGCAGCAGAACAATTCACTGAAGTACAACACTGTCTTTCCATTTACAGACATCCAAAGAACTGTCATCATATACCTGCACACCCATGGAGCTGTTTCACAAAAGCTGCAGTGGGGAACCAGTGATCCAGGTGCTGCCTCATGCGAAGAACATAGATTGGAAAAAGAAAAAGTGTGTTACCCCTGCCAAGAATCAGACAAGTTCATGTCACTCCTGCTGGATTTTCTCTGTGGTATGTGGAAACTTATCTATATTTATGAACTCTTAAGGTCTGTGCTGAGATATAATATATTATTATAAAGACAGTTACATGTACCTTCATATTATTTGACAAAATTATTTCATAACACTTAGCATATCCTAAAAATCAGTCTCTGCAGGCACTGTACCCAAAGAAATATTGTCAAGTGCAAAGTGTTTTTATTATAATACATAATTATTCTTAATAACTACTTTAGGTCTATGGACTATCTGTTTTCATTACTTTGATAATTTTTATTTTCTGTATCTCTCTAAACCTTATAAATATGTCCAAGATGGATTTTAAATTATCCTGTGAATTGCAGATCCAACTTATATCACCATCTGCAAAGCAAGTTAATAATACCTGTAGAACAGAGTGTGCGTACTGTATCTTTAAGAAGTATTTCAAGGACTGAATATGCATATAAATAGTGAGCATGTGCTGATCTCAGTACTATTTTGAGCCTCACTCCTGATGTGTTTGTACATAAATAAAGCTGCTTGAACAGAACCCACAAAGTCTCTTCTATTGTATCCTGACTAGACAAGTGACATGGTGTCAGAACTGGGATTCCAGAGACTGTTTTTCAGAGTTACAAGGTGCAGAGTTAACAGTGAAGGAAAACTAAGAGAGACGAGCCTGAAAAAAGGGCAGAGAAGAACCAAAGGTAATGAAAACTTGCACAAACTGTTTTTATTTTATAAAAAAAGATAAAATGAAGCATTACAAGGGCACAAATTGCATTATTAAACAAATGAGAGGCACAAAAGGTTTGCTGATTAAACAAAATGTTTAAAATTAAGAGATTTGGTAAAATGAACATCAGAAAAGTACATAAGGGGTCTGGAGTTACCTCCGAATTGCAAAACGGGCATGTTTAGAGTAAAATGTGCAAAAGAAAAGTACAAGGGGTGGGAAAGAGATTAAACCAGCAAAACAAATATAAGGGCAAAAAGGGCACATTCAGTGTAACTAAAGCAAGGTGACTGCATGTTTTTTGGAAAAGTACTGTATTTTGGCATAACTACTATTTCATATTGTATTCAAACCATAACTAGAGTTATTCAAAGTATCTCAAAGTGTCTAAAAGTGCTTACAGTGTGTGCTTACTACTGTGCATGTATTCTGAAGAGTTTATTTGCATGCAAAGTGCAACTATTTTGTAAAGTACAGTCAAAGCACAACCATTTCAAAAAGTTTCTTGTTCTGGGTATGTCTATTCACAAAGTGCCAACATTACAGAGTGTTTCTTGCACTGTAAAGAACTATCTAGCAAAATACCACCATTTTGGAAAAGTTTCAGTGTGCTGTGTACTGTTTATTCGCAAAGTGATTACTTTGAAATGTTTCTTACTCTGAGCTTCTTCTTCCCAGTTCTTTCACACAGTGCAGTTATTTTGAAATGTTTCTTACACTAAGAGGTGATTTCTTGCAGTACAGTAACTTCAGGAGTAGTGCAGTGCCCGAGAGAATAATTTTGTAAAGTTCAGTTATTCCAAGGCTTGTTGTACTATTGGGCATAGTCAGAAATACTGGCATAAATTTCTGGCATATGTATATGCATGTGTGTTCGTGCATATTTGCAAAATCTTTCACTGGTATGTGTTAATATGTCAGAAAGATATCAAAAGCCCTCATCACTTGTATTTGACCAGAATATTGCAGAGAATTGGTGAATATTTGAGCAAGAGTATAATATTTTTATAAAGCAGCTTATTCTGAAAAAGATGCACACACCAGGGCATTCATTTTGCTAAACCAAGCTGGGTCAGAGGCCATTGAAAGAAAGCGTTCATTTGTGTATGCACCAGAAGTATATGAGGGAAAAGGTGAAAACTGCCATATTGTTGTACAGGCAGAATCAAGGGAAGACCCCGAGTGTTTGAAGTGCAAATTCAGAGAAATGTGTAACTTCCAGACAAATGTTATATTAGAGAGGCATTTGTTTTACACAAGAGATCAGAAACCAGAAATTACTTTTGCAGCTTATATTATTGACCTTGGGAATAAAGCTAAAATGTGTAAGTTTGGTGACCTAAAAGATGAGTTGATAAAGTACAGGCTTGTGTGTGGTATTAATAGTGCTGCTGTAAGAAAGATTATGCTTTGTGACAGTGATTTACCACTAAGCAAACCTACTAAGATTTGTCAAATCCATAAAGTTATGGAAAGGCACATAAGTATGCTTGCAAGTGATAAGAGCATGGTTTTGAGAGATCCAGAGCAAATGTAGACAGCATGCAACACTGGCAAACAGAAACAGGCCTAAGCATATGGCAACAATAACCCCTGTGGGTTCTCTGAGGAAACCATTTAGTTTTCCAGCAAGTTCTAAGAGTAGTTCAGTTAAATGAGTATGCTCAGTGCAGTATCAGTGTGAATCAGCAAATCAGCTTTATTGTTAACTGTCAGATTTATGGTGCCAGTCATGAGTCTAAAAGAGATAAATGCTTGGCATTTGGTCAGTGATGCCACAAGTGTAAGAAACTGAACCATTTTCAAAAGGTTTGCAAATCAAGTAAACCTCACACAGATATAAAGAAAGGTCACTGAAAAAAGCAAGTTGATCATATAGAGAGCTGCAATTCTACTTTCTATGTAGATGATATATTAGTAATTGGTGAAAAGGTTGATGCAGTGAATTTGTTGGCAAAGAATGAAGTATTTTGTACTGTCCAGACCATTGGTAAATCCACCGAGCTCAGACACTGATTCAAAGTGTAATGTTATGTCAGCAGACATGTTTGCTAAAGTGAGAGTTGGTGAACAATTCAATGTGGCTAGTAGTGTGAAACTTGTTGCTTATGGATGTGAAGAAATTCAAACCAAAGACTCAGTAGTGCTTTCATGTTATCTGGCTAGGAACTGTTACAGCTTGTTATTCTATGTAGTTCAAAGACGTGCAGTCATTATTGGGTCTCAGAGACAGTTTAAGAATGAATCTGATTTCTTCTATGATCAGTCTAGTGGTCAGACCAACAAGAAAAGTTCCGATAGCTATGCAGGATAAAGTTAAAGCTCAGTTGGATAAAATAGTGCAGCAGGTGTAATTTGGCAAAGTCAAAGAACCAACTGAATGGGTGTTGTGCATGGCAGTAGCCCAGAAGAAAGGTTCAGACAAAATCAGAATATGTATTGACCCAAGAGATTTGAACAAAGCATTAAAGAGACCATATCATCCAATGTATACAGTCAAAGAAGTTGCAGCCCTAATACAGAATGCCACTGTTTTTTCTGTCTTGGATGCAAAAAGTTAATTTTGGCAAGTGATGCTTGATCACAAATCCTTATTATTGACTACTTTCATTACCCCGTGTGAAAAACTGAGGGGCTGCCAGCCTAGCTAGATAGAATTTTGTAGATAATTCTATATCATTTGTAAATATTAATATAATCCAAAGGCTTGGTATACAAATGTAAAGAGAATTACATGCTATGATTAAACTATATGCTGTACTGAGCTTCAGAAATGTAACCACAGTGCACTCTGCTGGAAGAAAGCTGATAAGCACAGCACTGTATGACTGTTTGATCTCAAGCTCAGAGACAGGATGTCTGGGCCAGGAAAATATTTCTATTGTCTTGATTTAAGAGATAATTATTAAGGTTTTATATGTATAATGTCGTTTATTGCTGTGGCTTCCTGGCCAGGTGCAGCTTACTAAGAAATGTAAATTTTGAGTTACTGTGAGCCTGGAAAACTAAATCATAGCTGTTAAGACTGATGTAATCTGAAAGGACTCAGCAGTACTGTGTTATCAATTAACGACTTTCCCAAAGAGAAAGAGAAAGCATTTTGGATTTTGTGTAAACCTGAACACATCAACTCACCAGCACTCTGCCTTTTCTCTGTAAGTAAGATATTTATTTAGAACAGTGATTTCTCATAGAGATAGCTAGAAATAGCCAGATTAGTCTAGCTGTTTTCTATAATTATGTCAGACTATTCTACAGTATTATTTCAAAGCATTTTCAAGTAATCTCTGAACTCTGTAATGCCATTGTGTTGAACTAATATGATTTGCCTTGTGTTTTTATTATTTATTATTAAGTATTTTAAAACTTTCAACTGTGGCTGTTTTGTGTAAAGGTAATTTAAGCTCTCAGAGTACATTGCATGTATTTGATGATACTATCCAAGCCACTCCAATAGCTTTAGCCCTGGGTCACACTTACTATTTGGATAACAGTAATATTACACAGTGAAATTGGTCACCCTTTGGGAAGGGCCTTACAGTAGCTGATAAGAGTAGATGGTGGCAGTGCTTACTACCTTATAGTCTGGGCAGAAAGGGGGCACAGCTGGAGAACCTTTGCCACCCTTCCCCAGGAGTGCTGTGCTTTTGGATATAAATCAAATCTTAAAGTGTGTGTGTGTGTGTGTGTGTGTGTGTGTGTGTGTGTGTGTGTGTGTGTGTGTGTGTGTGTGTGTGTGTGTGTGTGTGTGTGTGTGTGTGTGTCATCTACTTGGTTGGGACATGAAGCACTGGTTGGACAGAGAGGGTGCTGGAGGTTTTGTCTTGACTACTCGGCTGAGATCTGAACCCTATAGCTGTGCCAGTGGGGAGTCTTATTGGGGATCTGGAAAGAAAGGGAGAAACCAGCCCCAGACTAACTGTGATCTCTGGGAAATTGTACTTTACTGTGTATGTACTTGTTATCTCCGCGATGTGCACACCCCTCACTGGTGCTAGTGGAGAGGATTGAAGCTCCTTCATTACTGGGCTAGTACATGAGTGTCACATATTAATTGTTTGGCAGTGGTGGGATATCCACATCAAATATTAATTGTTTGATAGTGGTAAGTTAGCCACATCACATACTAATTGGCTTGCAGTGGTTTGGATAGTGAATTCCTGTAGCTTGTGTACAGTGATTAGTAAATGTGTTTTTGTACTGTAAATCAGCCATGCAGTGAATATTTAGAGTTTTGATCACAATTGTTTTATTTCCTTTCTTAGTTTAGTTAGTCAGGGAGATTGAGGCTCCTTGATAACTGGGCCAGTACATGGGTGTCACACCCCATTTGGCAGATACAGATTCCTAAGGATGCCATTTGAAATTAATTCTGCAAGTGAAGTCTTTCAGCATGCAATGGGGCAAGGTTTTTCAGGTTATCCTTATGGCATAATGGCAGATCATTTATTGGTCGGAGGCAATGGTGAAGCAGAGCATGACAGAAATCTTAAGAGAGTTCTAGAAAGAGCATGTGAAGTGAACTTAAAGATCAGTCCTCTAAAGTGCAAATTTAGACTATCAGAAGTTACATATGTAGGTAATTTATTTACCAGTACTGGCTTGATACCAGATATCTGACAGCCTGGGAAGATATGATCGACAGACCACAATGCTTTGCAAGAGATGGCCTGCATCTGTCTCACCTGGGCTTCAGTCTTCTGACAAAGGCTCTTGCCTCCCCTATAGTGCTTTTGTAGGAAAAGTGATGAGGTTAAAACTACCAACATAAAACTTCAACAAAACACAAATTAAAGGTCATGCTGCTAAATGCTAGGAGTCTAAACATGAAACTGCAGGCATTCCTAACCCTAGAAAATGCTTACATCTGTGCAGTCACAGAAACAGAAAGCACCCCAGCCTTACCTGGTTATTCATCCTATCATGCATTCAGACCAAAAACTGTGTTTGCAGTAAAGCCAAAGGAGGTGGAGTTTCAATATACATTAAAGACATACACACCTCCCGGTTTGTCAAGCAGTATGATGCACAGGAGACAGTCCAGGTGGAGTTAGCCATTGACAAGACCCCTATTCAAATCATAGCTAGCTACCGGCCCCCAAATCTGACTCAAGATGCCAAATCCACCTATTTGGACCTATTTGAATCTATCAAGCTTCAACACTTTACCCTGATCCTGGGCCACTTTAACTTCCCAAACATAGATTGGAAGAACCGCTCATGCCAGAACACAAATGCCCAGAGATTCCTTGATTTTTATAAATGCAAATGCCTTGGAACAGCTAGTCGATATCTCCACAAGAGGTGATAATATCTTGGACTTGGTATTAATTAACATGAGCAACCACTGCAGCATCCCTATAGTATCATCCTCCCGGGTAAGATCTGACCACAAAGCAGTCACTTTCGAAGTCACCATCTCCCCCAATCCCCCTCTAGTTAGGATCAGACATAAAAACTTCTCTAAAACTGATTGCAGCCTCATGAGGGATGGTATAAACAGCTTCCCAGCCTCCTTCCCCTCTGTAAGAAGGGTCTATATTAGATGCTCTAAGAGGCGTTTTATCGAATGCCTCCTCATCAACCAGTAAACCAAAAAAACACAAAACAGTGAATGTGCATATATGTGATTACTTTCCCTGGGAAAAAAAATCACTTACCCTAAATACCCCCCCTCCCAACTAAATATACCAACTCCAGGATCATAGCCTAGTGGGGAAAATGGCAAAGTAACAGAGGTGGCCAAGCGATTTCTTTCCCAGGGAAAGAAATCGCTTACATGACCATTCACTGTTTTGTGTTTTTGTTATTTAACAGTTGATGAAGAAGTGTTCGATAAAATGCCTCTGAGTATATAATAGAACCCTGTAGGAACTGGCACCAATATCCAAAACTACACCAAAGCACAATATGAGCATTTATACAGATGCATGGATTCAAGAATACCCAACAGGACTAAATCATCCTCCACAAGAAAGAGCAAACCTGTCTGGTGGGCATCTGCAATAAATAAACTCTGTGACAAAAGGAAAAAATTACTGTCCAAGACCAAGAAGGAGCAGGTGCACACTTGGAAGCAACATCTCCTTAGCCTGAACAAGCAAATAAGAGCAATAATGAAATCCTCCAAAGCAAACATTGAGTACAAATTGGCCACATCTACTAGAGACAATCATAAGGCCTCTTCACATATGTCCACAACCTCAAAGGAAGCACCCAGATCTGCTCATAACTGGTGGTCAAGGACACCACATATACAAATGCTGTAGGTATAGCAAACTTGCTGGCTGACAGATTCAGTGAAAATGTTACCCCTCTGTCCCCCATCAGTAAATCAGGACATCCCCAGTACCTGCCCCTTTCCCCTTATATCTGGGGAACAAGTCATCACTGCTCTCTCAAAGGCAAAAAATACAGCCTCCATGGGACCCAATAACATCCCAGGCTGCATCCTACTTGAACTCAGGAAGGAACTTGCAGCACCATTAGGCACCCTGTTCAACCAAAGCCTGAGTACTGGCTTCATCCCAGCTGAGTGGAGGACAGTCAGTGTCATCCCTTTACACAAAGGTGCAGCATCCACCGATCTGGGAAATTATAGACCCATCAGCCTAACTAGCCTGATCTGCAAGGCAATAGAACGGATTATCATGGAACTCATTAACAAGGACATTGAAAACCTCCAAACACTTGATCCCACACAGTTTGGCTTCATCAAGGAGAGATCATGTCTGCTAAATATGGTTGACTTCTTTGAGACAGTCACCAAAGCCATGGATGAGGAGGAGACAGTACAGAACGCCTACCTTGACCTGGCCAAAGCCTTTGACACTATTCCCCACTCAGGCATAATAGATAAAATCTGTCAACTAGACATCAATCCATATGTTACCAGACAGGTAGCAATCTGGCTTACTGATAGAACCCACTTAATCAAAATAGAGGAAGCCACCTCAAGCAGTAGACCCGTAACAATTGGTGTACCCTAGGGTTCAGTCTTGGGGCCCCTGTTATTTGGGATATACTTTTCTGAGGTGCAGGCCAATACCAGTGGGCTATGGCTGTCCAAGTTTGCAGATGACTTCAAGCTGGGTGTTGTCATCAATTTCTCTAGTGATGTGGACATCCTCCAAGAGATTCTCACTCAGACAAATGATTAGTGCCAGAAACATAGCCTCAAACTGAATACCAAAAAATGCATCATCATCCGCTTTGGGGAGAGTGATTTCCCCACAAATTATCACATTAATAACAACATCCTAAGCACACAATCAGTAGTGAGGGATTTGTGCACCCAGGTTGGTAGAACCTGACCTTTGACCACCGTGTTGCTTCTGTTGTATGTAAAGCCTTCTATATGGCCCAGCTCATAAGTAAGGGTATCTCATCCAGGGACAAGGAGGTCATAACATCCCTGTAGTCTTCCCTTATAAGGCCCATTATTGAGTACAACGCCCCTTTCGGCATGTACCTTGCAAAACACATGCAGCAGCTGGACAGACCACAGAGGTTCCTCACCAGAAGAATCCAGGGCCTCAAACATCTACCATACACAGATAGGCTAAAAGCACTATCCCTCTACTCAGTTTCATACAGACTCCTCAGAGTTGACCTGTGTCTGGCATACAAGGTGACCACGGACCTTACCTTGATGGGACTGCTGCATATCCACAAGTCAACCTCCACTTGAGTAACCTGCACGCGTGGCCTCAACCTGGCCTGTCACATCAACAAGACTTGTTGGCAGGACAGTTTTTTGTACCAGAAACTCCTCCAGCTATGGAACAGACTTAATCTCAACATCAAGAATTGTCCCTCTTTTCCCCTTTTTAAGTGGAACCTGGAAAACTGAATGGGAAACAGAAAATATACCCCTGGGATTCCATCCATGTCCCTGCTGGACAGGGGCATTGGGTGCTGATTTGTCTAAACATGGGCTAAACTCTTGGCTAGGCTTATAAGGGCCTCAGGGCCAATAGTCTAGTGACCTCCTATGATCCTATGATGATCCATCCAAGCAAGCAGCTATTCTTGAGATGCCAGTACCTGATAATGTCCAAGCTCTACAGTGTTTTCTTGGCATGGTCAACTATTTAAGCAAGTTTATACCAGACTTCAGTGAACTGAGAGCACCTTTAAGAGAGCTGAAGTACAAAAATGTTGCATGGTCTTGGTTGGAGCAGTACCAGAGAGCATTTGAAGACCTTAAGCAGAAAATTGCTACCCTATCTACATTAAGATACTATGATGTAAAAAAAAACAGTAATGCTTTCCTGTAATGCTTCAGAATTTGGTCTTGGTGCAGTTATCTTTCAAGAAGGTAGACCAGTAGCCTATGCATTTAGAACCCTTACCCAAACTGAAATGAAATATGTTCAGATCGAGAAAGAACTTTTGCAATAGTATTTGCATGTTCAAAGTTTCATGATGATATCTATGGTCAAGCTATTCAGATTGAAACTGATCACCAGCCTCTAGTTAATATTCTAAAGAAGCCAATGCATTCAGCTCCAGCTCAAATTACAAAAGAACTTCAGATTGGCCTATACAAAAGACAAACTTCTTTATCTGGCAGATCCTTATCCAGACCGCCCCAAAATACAGTGGAACAGCTTGATGCAGAGAATTTTGACTGATGCAATGGAAGTGCATAATTTTTCTACCACGAGACTTGATGAGCTGAGAAATTTTACAAAGACCGATGCAATTTTTCAAAAGCTCAACCACTACATTAATGCTGGATGGCTATCAATGCAATCTTGTGTACCGCCAGAAATAAAACCTTATTTTCCTTACAGAGATGAGATGTTGATATAAGATGGTATCATTTTCAAAGGTCCTAAAGTTATTGTTACTACTTCCTTACAACATGAATACATTCAGATTTTGCATCTAAGCCATCCAGGTTCTGAAGCTACCAAAAGAAGGGCGAGAGGACTGGTATTTTGTCATTCTCTGTCAAAAGACATCAATAAAGTGCTTTCATCTTGTTCAGTATGCACTAATACTAAACCGCATTTACAAAGAGAACCACTTCAGCTAAGTCAAGTTCCTGAGTTACCTTGGTTAACAGTAGCCACTGATATATTTAAGTTGAACAATCAGCATTACTTAGTGCTGGGAGACTCTTATATTAACTGGTTTGAGATCGATTTACTACCTAACCTAACGTCCACTGCTGTTAGTCCTAAGTTGAAATGTCATTTCTCAGTCCATGGTAGTCCACGCAAAGTTATTTCTGACAATGGTACTCAATTTACCAGTCAGTTGTTTCAGAAGTTTGTCAGATAATGGGACTTTGTACATGTTACTGGTAGTCCAGAATATCCACAGTCAAATGGACTAGCTGTACATGCAGTGCAGAGTGCAAAGCAATTACTTGAAAGGTCAAAGTGTGACAATACCAATGTTTTTTTTAATTTACTCAATTTCAAAAACATACCCCTTGACAATATACTTGACTTGCCTGCTCAGAGTCTCTATCCAGGCAAACTACAACAACATTTCCTATTAATTACAGTTTGTTGAGGCCTAAAGCTAAGAACAACAGAACCATTACAGCCCAATTATTCATGAAGCATTCTTTCCAGAAGTTCAGCTATAGGATCATAGAAAGTTACTAGGCTATTGACCCTTAGGCCCTTACAAGCCTAGCCAACAATTTAGCCCTTTGATAAATTGAGCAGATTTCTTTGTCCACTGAAAGAAGGAGAGACAGTGAGAATACAAACAGAGAAAGGTTTTGACTGGATTGGTCAAGTAACAGGTATATGTGCCAAGCCAAGATCCTACTTCATAGAATCTGAGGGTGTGGAGTACAGGAGAAGTTGCAGACATCATCTTCCTGTATCAGAATCGATATCATAGCATTGTTCCTGTGATACAGACTTTACATCTCAGGCCAATCCAGACAATGTTCCTGTTGCAGAACATATCTTAACTTCTACTTCCATTCCTGATGATGTTCCTGATATAGAAGACCGAACATTCAGCAGAGTCTGTCCCATTTGCTAACTCTGATTCTAAGTTTTATGTCACAGGTTTTGGTCACATTTCCAGACTTAATGTGAAATACACAACAACCTGGACTTGACTGTACACATGTGTATCTAGTTCTGTATAATTGCATGACAGAAAATTATTTGTATTGATTGCATGTCAACTGATATTGCCAATATTGTGTAACCTATTTCTCAAAGAAGAAGGATGTAGAACAGAGCGCGCATGTGTGTGTGTGTGTGTGTGTGTGTGTGTGTGTGTGTGTGTGTGTGTGTGTGTGTGTGCGTGTGCATGTGTGTGTGTGTGTGTGTGTGTGTGTGTGTGTGTGTGTGTGTATGTGTGTGCGTGTGTGTGCGTGTGTGTGTGTGTGTGTGTGTGTGTGTGTGTGTGTATGTGTATGTGCTGTATCTTTAAGAAGTTTCAAGGACTAAACGTGCATATAAATAGCCAGCACATGCTAGTTTCAGTGCCATTTTGAGAGTGCAACCAGAGAATGAGCATATATGAGTGTAATATCTAGATGTTCATCGTGTTACACTGCTGCAGTCATTACACTTGGGTTATCCTGCCATCAGGTAGTCCCGCAGCCGACCAGAGTTCCAAAGTCCTGGTCCGGCATCGGTTGCTGTCACTTCTTCCCTGACTTCAGTGCGCCAGGGGTATATAAGATGCAGCCGATGCCATTTTCTTCAGTCTTTCTTGCCACGCGGTGCCTGAAGCAGAAGCAGTTCCCAAGTGCTGGTCGGCTGACTCCTGAAATTTTCAAAGTTGAATTTTAGATCCAAAGTCTTCAATAAAGCTAAGTACCCCGTTGAGGAAACTTTTTTCTTGCCTCAGGCCGATGTCAGAAAAAGTTAATAATTGTATTTTTTGTGGGAAGCAAATACCTCATAAGGACTTTCACTCTTACTGTATTCCATGCCTAGGCCCTGATCACGATGTCACTAGTTGTTGGTTTTGTTCTAGATTTAACAAACGCACTATAAAAAGATGTTTTGATTTTGCTTTGCACTACTTTGGCCGAAGGTTCAATTATACTATGCCGTCGGATCAACCGATGACCGCAATTCTGAAAAAATGCAAAGACAAGGATAAAGACAGGCATCCGAGGTCCAAAGCCAACGACGAAACCTCTTCTAGGCCAGTCGCCGGTTCGCCGGTTCTCAGTGAGGTGCTTTTGCAGTCCCTGACACCCGCTACCTCAGAGCCACAGGCTGCCTCTGACTCCCATGTGGAGACAACTAGGCCTCTGGAAACTCAAGGTATTGGGCCTACGGAAACTAATCCCTCAGATGGGTCCAGAGCCGTTGAGCAGGCATCGGCTTCTGAGGGTGTTTTCAGACCTTCACAACTTACCATTAAAGCAACAGCCAAGACAAACGTACCATTAAAGACAAAGAAGCAAGTACAGCATTCTCCAGGACAGTCCTCCATGCCTAAGAAACAGATGCTCAAAATGGCCGAAGACCTCATTACTCTAATCAGGGGTTCCCATCCCCCTCCTGAGAAAAGGCCTAGGCAGGATACATACTATGATTCCTCTGATCAGGTTTCCATTTCCTCTGATTCCTCTTCAGACCAGGGATACTCCACATCCCCCTATGAGGACTCTCATGCTGAAGAATCTACCTCTTCAGCCTCTCCTCCTGAGGATTATTCTTTTGGGGAAACTTTACATACCATGAGGGAGCATTTCCACTGGGAAGGTCAGGATTATTCAGAATCCAAGAAAAGGCTCAGGGATTTCCTTTTATTGCCTCAGCACAGGCCCCTGCTATTCCGCCTGTACTAGATATTGTGGATGATGTGTTCTCTGAATCCAGCTTATAGGTTCATAGGTTCATAGGTTGGTACTAGGCTATCAGCCCTAGGGCCTATACAAGCCTAGCCATAACAATTCCCTGGCTATTTCTTCCCACATTATTTACTTTCCTGGACCCCTGTCTAGCAGGGCGACTGACGTGATCCCTGGGGTGAATTTCCTTTCTCCCATCCAATCGTCAAGGTTCCTCTTATCTCCTGATTCTTTGCCCCCTGCACCAGCCAAGCCAGATAGGTATTATAGAGTCCCTGACTCTCACAAGTTTCTTTATAAAAACCCTTCTGCTGATCCAGAAACTATTTCCCAGGGTCCAAAAGGGGTTAAGGCTTCTATTGCAAAATATCCAGTACCCTCTGACAGAGATTCCAGAGCTTGGGATAGATGGGGGAAGAAAGTTTACACTTCTGCAACTTTAGCAGTAAGGGCTTTAAATTGCCAGTTTCACATGCTTAAGTACCAACAATATTTAATGTCTCAGTTAAAACAGAAAATGCTTGCAAGCTCAGAAGCTCCTGACTGTAAAGAATTGCAGGATTTATTGCATGCAGTTGAACAGGTGGGAAAACATACTCTGCAATGTGGTTTTGATTCTTTAGAGTCCTCTTGTAGAGCCACAGTTACAGGTTCTGTGATTCGAAGACATGCTTGGTTAAAAGAACAGAGTTTACCTGATCATGTTAAGGCAAATTTATTGGATGCTTCTTTACAGCATGATACTTTGTTTGGTGTTAAGGGAGAAGAGGTGTTAAAGAAAATGGGAGGATAAAGCTAAATCTATGCAAAAAGTCAAGGATTTCTTACAAGTGCAGCCACCTCGATTTAGCAGTAATTGGCCAACAAAGAATTGGTCCTTTCCAGTGCCAGACAGGCCACAGAGAGGCAGATACAGCCGCCCAAGAGGCAGATCACAACCCCAAGGCTCTAACAGATGACAGTGGGGTACCTTAACCCCAAAAGGAGGTGAGGACAAGTCTCAACCTTACATGAAACTGTCCCAATGACTTCCTCCTTCGTACGCCAAGCACTTCCCTCTTGGCAGCCCCCTTAGGGGGAAAGCTAGCACTTTTTTATCAAAACTGGCAAACAATCACCCAAGACAAATGGGTTCTGAATATTGCATCTCAAGGTTACAGGTTCCACTTTCATACTTTACCAAGGCTAAAAGGAATGCCAGACCTGCCACAGAATCAATGGGCAGAGACACAAAAACAAATTTCAGCCCTCATGGACATGAGAGCTATTCAAAAAGTACCACAACAGGAACAAGGACAAGGATTTTACTCAAGACTCTTCCTGGTCCCCAGAAAGAACAAGGCCTGGAGGCCCATACTAGACCTTTCAATTTTAAATACTTACCTGGATATTCCGAAATTCAAAATGTTGACATTACAGCAGCTTCTACCCATGCTGGGCAAGAAGGCTTGGCTTGTTACTCTGGACCTCAAAGAGGCATACCTGCATGTCCCTATCAGACAAAATTGCAGAAGATACCTCAGATTCAAAGCTGGTACAATGCACTACCAATTCTCTGCACTGCCCTTTGGCTTATCTACTGTGACCAGGGTCTTTACAAAGTGCCTGGCACCAGTAATTGCATTTTGCAGACAAAAAGGAATTCAAATATATCCATACCTGGACGACTGCCTCATTCAAGCAGAGACAAAGGACATTCTTCTACAGCATCTGGCATTTGTAAAAAGGTTGCTAATTTTTCTAGGGTACACAGTAAATGAAAAGAAGTCAAAACTAATGCCCTCACAACAGATTACATTCCTGGGTGCCAGCTTTAATACAACGGTCCAGATGGCTTATCTCACGCCAGACAAACAAATTCAATTAACTCAATATTTTCAATTACTAGCAAAAAAGTCCCATCTCCCTGCAAGAAAAATTCTGCAGGCCCTGGGATTCATGACATCCTGCATACTACTAATACCATATGCCAGACTGCAAATGAGGAAATTACAATGGTACCTAAAAAGTGTTTGGACTCAACACTCTCACAGTTTAGAAGCAGTAAGACCAATGATTCCCTGCCTACAACAGGAGTTTCGATGGTGGGCACAGGCATGTCACCTAAACAAGGGACAGCCTTTTACCCTACCCACAGCCAGGCAGACTCTAACAACAGATGCTTTGGATTATGCCTGGAGAGCACACATGGCAGGAAAATGCATTCAGGGCAAGTGGACCACAGACCAGATGCATCTTCACATCAATCAAAAAGAGATGTTGGCTGTTCAAAATGCCCTAACAGCTTTCAAGGACCTTCTGCATCCAGGACAGTTATTATTAAAGACAGACAACACCACAGTAATGTGGTACATAAACAAGCAAGGGGACACTCATTCTTATCCCCTATGCAGGCAAGCCATGACCTTGTGGAACACAGCTCTAACATATCAAGTTCATTTGCAAGCACAATTCCTGCCAGGAAAGAAAAATACTCTGGCAGATGATCTAAGCAGAAATATCATGGACCCTCACGAATGGAAATTGAATCCACAAATCTTCAGCATGGTAGCATAAAATGGGGATGCCCAAACATAGATCTTTTTGCCTCCCCACTGAATTGCCAACTACAAAAATTCTGCACAAGGACTTATCACACACAAGCATGGAAAGTGGATGCTCTCTCGTTCAGCTGGAAAAGCCTAAAAGTTTATGCCTTCCCACCACTGCCTCTCCTTTCAAAGGTACTCCTAAAAGGCAGACAAGAAAAACCACAGATGATCCTGATTGATCCAGACTGGTCATGCCAGCACTGGTACCCAATCTTAAAGAACTTAGCTCAAGGCCCACTATGGATTTTGCCTCAAATTCCACACCTTTTAACTCAACAAAACAATCAGATCCTGCACAGCCAGCTCAAAACCCTAAACCTGGCTGCATGGCAGATTCATTAGTCAAATAGGCAACACCTCTCTCTAAAGCTGTTATGGATGTCATTTTGGAGGCCAGGAGGGGCCTAGCACCAGGAAAGCTTACTCAGAAAAATGGAAGAGATTCTGCACCTGGAACCAGGCTCAAAGCCTTGACCCTCTTGTCCCAAACATTTCCCAGATTTTACAATACTTAACTGAGATGCTGGACAAAGGCCTATCCTTCTCTTCAATTAAGATCCATGCCTCTGCCATTTCAGCACATTACAACACAGATCCTCCTTTATTCTCTCATCCCTTGCTAAAGCAGTACCTTAGAGGGGCTACAAACATAAAACCGCCCCGGAGAGCACCAACACCAACTTGGGACCTCAATTTTGTTTTGGAAAAACTGACCCTGCCACCTTTTGAGCCAGCCAATACAGCCAATCTAAAATTTGTATCATGGAAAACAGCTCTGCTCCTGGCAGTAACTTCAGCATGAAGAGTGTCAGAGCTACAGGCATTAATGGCAGTGGAACCTTTTATAATTTTTCATCCAGGAGAGGGTATCTTTAAGGACAAACCCTACCTTTATGCCAAAGGTGGTATCTAGTGTGGCTCTTAACCAAAGCATCCATTTGACAACTTTTTATCCAAAACCCCAGAATAAATGGGAGAAACTTCTGCATTCTTTGGACATACATAGGCAGCTACAGTTCTACTTGGACAAAACAAAAGCTTTCAGGAAAACTGAGCAACTGTTTGTAGCATATGCTGCAGGATCACAGGGCAAGGCTATCTCAAAGCAGACTATCCCCAAATGGATAGGACACTGTATTCGTTACTGCTACACACAGCATGGAAAATCAGTCCCTAATAACATTAAGCCACATTCCACCAGGACAACAGCCACTTCAATAGCCCTTCTCAGAGGAGTACCTACCAAGGAAATTTTGGAGGCTGCAACTTGGAGTTCAGTGCACACCTTTACCAAGCATTACCACTTGCCTCTTTACTCTAAATCCAGAGCAGGATTTGTTACTGCAGTTCTGCAGGGCCTCATAGCCAATCCTAACTCTTTATAGACCAGCCACCCAACCTTAGCTTTGGGATTCTACCCAAGTGTAATGACTGCAGCAGTGTAACATGATGAACATAATACAGTTTTGTACTTACCATAAATGTAGATGTGTTCATACTGCTGCAGTCCAGGTTACCATCCCTCCATCCCCTCTGAACTAGCTGGACTTATCTATACCTTTCTATCCTATACAACCTTTGTGGTGTATTTGCTTTTAACTGAAGGCATTGTTTTTAATTTATATGTATATTTTTTATAAGCAATATGTATTGCCTACCTACTTGGGGGCACCTGACATCTGAGGCAAGAAAAACTGAAGAAAATGGAGTTGAATGCAACTTATATACCCCTGGCGCACTGACATCAGGGAAGAAGCGACAGCAACCGACGCCGGACCAAGACTTGGGAACTCTGGCCGACTGCGGGACTGCCTGATGGCAGGATAACCCAAGTGTAATGACTGCAGCAGTGTGAACACTTGAACATCTACATTTATGGTAGGTACAAAACTGTACTTTTGTATATGTTTACCTAAGTTAAAGTTATTAAGTCTCAATCCTGATGTGTTTGCACATAATAAAGCTACTTGAACATAACCCATGAAGTCGTATCTGTTGTATCCGGACTAGATAAGCAGAAATACCCTATTACCATTAGGGAATGTGGTCACATAAGTGGAACCCATTTGATGCAGATATGTGGCAAAAGTGTTGATTGCCAAGAGAAAAAGCATAGGAGATAACAGGCACTCGTGGTGTGTACCTCTTTCTGATGGAAATGCAGGGATGAGGACACAATTAGTGTTGACTTGTGCAAATGGAGAATTATATAGTAGTTTACACCTTTCCACAAATGCACCATTTTAAACCATGTGGCCTTATTCAATCCCAAAGAAACTCCCACTCAAGCAAGTCAAACGTTCTATGTAAGTCAATGGAGAAAGCACTCATGGGAGTACAGTTGGGACTGTCCCATTAAATTATATTAAGCCATAACCTTGAAAAGATCTGGCCCTCCATGTCTAGTTTATACAAATCCTTGGTGGCTAAGGAGAATAAGGTATGAAAGAAATCTCTATGACTATCTAACCAGGATCTTGGCATAATTCTTGGAAAAATCTAAGCCTTGAAATAAGTTTAAAATTTGGCAGCTTTCCTTATTTGGTTACAAGTGCACTTTTCAATAGTGATACATTAAACCTTCAAGGAGGCTTACAATGTTCTGAAATAGGGCTGGATTTATCTTTGATTTTGTCAATGTGGCTAATTCTTACAGTGTTAAAAAAACAGTTCCTTGGCAGCTCCAGAAAACATGGCAAAAGAGTAACATTTCTCATATCTGGATAAAGGGGTCTCCAACAACTTGTTAAGATTATGATCTGTCACAAAATTCTATGTGGCTCTTAAAACTTTAGCCAATCATTCTTTATGACTCAGCAGTGAGTCTGAGGCAATATTAAAAATCCCCCTACCAATATCAGGAAGTTCCAGTGAATTAAATACAAAAGTGTTCTGGTAATACCATCACTGGGATTGGGATTGTCCAGGTTAGCCCATAGAAACTTCATAGGATGATCAAGGTATGGTGATTCTTAAGCCTAACTATAACCCACCTACTTAATTACATCAGGATGCCAGTTAACAGATTTATGAATTTTAGTAAAACAGTCATCTCCTTTATGAGATGTAGCAACACTTTAACAGTACATATGAATATTCTAATGTAGTCAAGTAACTGATAGGTGTTAATTAGAGTTGAAGACTGTTCCTTAGATGACTTAAAGAAAACATGAAATGTTTATGATAATGAGTGATGTGTCTTTTGGCTTTTCCTGGTTAGGGGTCGCCACAGTGGAAGTAGATTTTTACGTGCCGAGTTGCCAACTCTGAGGCACAACCTTCAATGAAGGTACGACCATTCACACATGTCTCCACACAGAAGACGCTGTAGCTGAGAATCGAACAGGATATCATCTTGCTGTGAGGTGACAATGCTACCACAGTACCACCACCGCAGTGTTTATGATAATGAGTATATATATAAAAAAAATAAGCAACAATGTTGTAGTGTAAAATCACATCCAAGCAATGAAAATAAATCCTAACTATGTATATACAAGCACCTCACATGTGTGACTCTAGGGGCAGGAACCGAGGGAAGAAAGACCCTCAAGTCACAATCAATTGAAATGTATAGCCCTGGAGAAAGAACAGCATGTAGGAAGCATATCACAACAGAAACACCACAGAAAGTCATGTGATAGTAACAAAGACATTATCTTGTAAATGAGAATGTAGCATAAGTAAACAAACAGCAGTACAGACATTTACAACTTTCTACAAAACCCAAAACAAAGATCATCAACAGCACATATATTACTGCCAATGGTAAAAGGCACCCAAAGACATTGTGATAGTGTAACTGACATCCAGCACAATTCACATGTGAAGTTTGGATAGTCCCTGCCCACATATGCCCTAGACACACCCACATGTATTCCAACTTCCAGTAGGTGCTCCACAGTGCAAAACATATTAATTGTTATTAAGAAAGCAAAAAAAGGGTCCAGCACCAGAACAGGAGTAAATAGGCTACATTTATTGTATAATTAAAAGGAAAAACAACAAATAGGCAGAACAAAATGCCTTCTTCAGTGCATTGGAATACATCAGCTCTGCACACATTTATATATTTAATTAATTAGCTTGTTGCATTCCAATTGGTACATCCCAAAGATTCAATTACGTTCATTTAAACCAGGCTTAAACAAAGCTTCAAGCTTGACAATCGATCCTGATTCCTTCCTGTTTAAAATGGAGTGCCAGCCTGCTTTGTTCGCTCTATGTCCATGGATTTTGTATATAAATGTAAAATTAAATTTGGCAGTGGAACATGTTCTCACAAAAAATGTCTTCTATTTTCATGGGACCTGCTTTTAGCAGCTAAGGGGTACTGTCATGGGGAGCATCTTTTGCTCCCATTTATGCGGACCTCTTTATGGGCTACTTTGTGGCACATTTGATCTATGATGCCAGTCATAATTTATTTCTGGACAATATGGACATCTAGAGATGATATCTGGATGATTGCTGGATGGTGTGGAGGGGGGATGTCAGTTATTTGATGGAATTTGTTGAATACCTTAATAACAAATGGGGGATACATTTTACACTCAACCATGATTATAAGCAAATCACTTTTTGGATGTACTCATTACCCATCAGTCTGATCATACACTTCATACTCAAGTATACAGGAAATTCCTCCAATTCAACAGTTTATTACATGCTTCGAGCCACCACCCCCGACACATCATTCAGAACATCCCCAAGTCTCAATTTTTGTGTACCAAGCACATATGTTCTTCAGAGGAAGCCTACAACATTAGCCAACAGGACCTCACTCATAGATTCTTGAATAAGGGTTATCAACAACAATACATTGATAAGGCCAGCTCCTTTGCCACAGAACAGGACAGGAACACATTGTTAACCTACAGTTATGGGAACAAGGGAAAGGATATGGCTCATGTACAAGATATCCGAATGGTTACCACATTTGGTAGTAACACCTACCAATTCAGGAACATCATTCAGAACCACTGGGACATTCTATTAGCCAATGAACAATTAGCCGAAATATGGTGATGATGATGATGATTATGATCATAATGGTGATGGTGATGATGATGATGATGATGGTGATGGTGATGGTGATGATGATGATGATGGTGATGGTGATGATGATGGTGGTGATGATGGTGGCGGTGATGATGATGGTGATGGTGATAATGATGATGATGATGATGGTGATGGTGATGATGGTGATGATGATGATGGTGATGAAGATGATGATGATGATGGTGATGAAGATGATGATGATGATGGTGGTGATGATGGTGGCGGTGATGGTGATGGTGGCAGTGATGGTGATGATGATGATGATGATGATGGTGATGATGATGGTGATGGTGATGATGGTGATGATGATGGTGATGGTGATGGTGATGATGATGATGGTGATGGTGATGATGATGATGATGTTGGTGATGATGGATGGTGATGATGATGGTGATGATGATGGTGGTGGTGGTGATGGTGATGATGATGGTGATGATAATGGTGGTGATGATGATGGTGATGGTGGTGATGGTGATGGTGATGATGGTGATGATGGTGGTGATGGTGATGATGATGATGGTGGTGATGGTGATGGTGATGATGATGGTGATGATGGTGGTGATGATGATGATGATGGTGATGATGGTGATGGTGATGATGGTGATGGTGATGATGATGATGGTGGTGATGATGATGGTGATGGTGATGATGATGATGATGATGGTGATGATGGTGGTGATGGTATGATGGTGATGGCGATAATGTCGATGGTGATGGTGATAATGGTGGTGATGATGGTGATGGTGATGATGGTGATGATGATGATGGTGATGATGATGATGATGGTGATGATGGTAATGATGGTGATGATGATGATGATGATGATGATGGGGATGATGGTGATGGTGATGGTGGTGATGGTGATGATGGTGATGATGATGATGGTGATGGTGATGATGATGATGGTGATGATGATGATGATGATGGTGATGGTGATGGTGGTGATGAGCTCATGACAGTGAATATGAGTCTGACAATGCTGAACATTTACGTATCTTTCATAATATCGAACAACATCTTAATAGAATGTTGGGTACAAAAAGACAGAAATTAGATCAGGACAGTGAGGACTACAGTAAGGGAAGAGCTTATCCAGCCCCATCTATTTCTCAAGCGTGTGGTAACAGGAGGGGCAGGAGCAAGGTCGGCCTTAGCTGAAATGGCGCCCTAGGTGAAGTAGTATTTCGGCACCCCTTAAGCCCCACCCACACCATACTCATGAAACACCCTTATAAGCCATACCCTCATGTAGGTCACTCCCCAAGAAAGCCACTCCAGTCATTTCCTTCAATTATTTAAATGCAAGGAAGAAAAGATACCTTGTAATATAGTTAAACTGCAAGTGAGGGACGGTGGAATTTTTTTAAATAAACCTGCTTTATATGTTGCTTCTTCACACATTTTACTGTAAAAGTCATGCCCTCAGAAAATACAAGCCCATGTGCCTTCTTTCAAAGGGATGCTTACATTAATCTAAACAGTTTAATTTACTTTGGGTAGGAGAGCGAACCTTACAGCTCAGTGGAAGTAGAATAGCAACCTCTCTCCCCACCGTGTACAGTAGCTTAAACTAGAACAGCACAAACACAGAGCCATTTGCTAAATGATACAGTCTCACAATGAAAACAGACTTAGCATGACCAGTAAACTTCTCTGCCATTTAAATGGCATGAAACCCCACATTCATAGAAAATGCATCTGGCCAGTGGAGGATTAGGTTTACCTTTGGGCCGTTTTCTAATTAGACTCCTTGCACACATTTTTGGGCAATGCATACATGAATTTGTTCTTTTAGTCACCTTCCTGATTGTATTAAGTTATATTCCTTGTATAATACAGCACCACGTGTTAGAATGGGTTTTAAATTTGTAGGTGTAAACATTATTTTCATAAGCAATGAAACAAAGTATAAGCTAATGACAAAACTACCCATTTCAGAAAATTTCAACCATAAAAGGCAACCCAGACTTCTGTTATTACAATCCAATTATTAGAAAGGCTCACCCAGACTCTGCTACACTTTGCTGTGAAGGAAAGGTTAGTTTGCTTTTTATTTGTTGTATTTTGTATTAGTTTATTGCCTTTTTATATTTTGAATACTGTGATTTGTTTTTTTTACCTTGTGTTTCACTTGTATTCTGCTTTTAACTGCATATTAAAACTTCAAAAGAGACCACAGCTCTGTTTCTTGTGAGTCAGGCAGAAATTATTTCCCACCTGCCCACCCTGTTACTATTGTGTTGTTAAATACTACTATCTTTCTAACTGCCTGCCCCTTATGTTAATTTGACCATATATCTCATTTCCTCTCTGCTTTCACTGGCTTGTGTGAGTAATCACAAAAATAATAATTTTTCAAATCCCTCCTCTTCAACTATTTAAATTTATCGGCCATCCTACTGTATTCCATAGTACCAGAATACAAAAGTGATCACCGCTTTCAATCCATCTTGCTGTTTTAAATATAGTGACTCTCCACTAAAACTTTACTTTTTAGACAAGTAAAACTTAAGTTACCTACTTTCATATCTAACTTCTCTAGTGCACTCTGCAGTGTTTAGGATAAACTAATTTTTTCATCTTACCTTTAAGCATCCCTGTGGCTAGCACTTGCTCTAATACCTGCTGGAAAGCACTAGGAAGCCTTAAACTGATACAAGCACTCAACTCTCCTTATTATTAAGGATAAATTATTTATAATTAATTAAGGAGAAATTAATCATAGGCACTAAACAGCCTATAATTGCAAAGTACCTTGCTAAGGGAAGGGAAAACAGCTTCCAGTGATTTCTCCTGTCCACCTGGTGAATCTGGGCATACTGGGGCAATGCAGCAATTGCCTCATGTATACAGACAACCCTCTCCTCCTACCACCCAACACTACAACCTGTGAGAGATGTACTTACATAGCCAAACTGGAAGCAAAGCTCTCTCCACCCAAGATTGTGTTAGGCAGTCAAGAGGAGAAAGTTAACACCTGCACTACACCTCAAGCAACACATAGCCCTTCTAAACCCACACCACCAACACCCTCACATAGCAACACTAAATCCACATATGCAGAGGCCGTTAACTGTAACCTGCCCAAGCTACAAGGTCCTCCGAAGCTGAAATGCAAAAAAATACCAATCACAACCAAAGTGGCACATAGCACACAACACCAGTGTGCCACCCAGCAACAGCCCCTTAGGTAAGACCACCTACCTAACACTTTAGTCATAGGTGACTCTATAGTCAGGCACACTGATGCCCACTTACCAGGCTGAACAAGGAGAAAATTAAAGTCAGCTGCCTGTTGGGTGCGAGGATCCGCCACATAACGCATGCACTCAAGTCACTCCACAACAAGTACAAATACGACTCTGTAATTGTCCATGCTGGAGTGAATGACTTGAGACGTATCTCTCTGGACTACATGAAAAGGGACATGGAAGAGCTCTCAGATCATGTGGCTCAGGCAAGTATGACCCTAGCCCTGAGTAGCATCCTGCCTTCACCCAGAATGATACCACAGTATAAGGACAAAATGATTGACCTCAACAGTTGGCTAAGCTTCTGGTGTCATTCAAAGGGGATCCAGTATCTGTCTGCCTAGGATGACATGACTGACAGACCACAATGCTTTGCCAGAGATGGTCTGAACCTGTCGCCCCTGGCATTCAGGTTACTGGCTAAGGCTCTTGCCACCCCTATAGTGGCTTTTTTAGGCAAAGTTCAAAGGACAAAACCACCACCTCAACAGGTACAAGCATGCAAATTCTGAAGGTAATGCTACTCAATGCTAGAAGTCTAAGCCTCAAAATGCACTTTCTCGAGGCACTCCTAAAAATGGAGAACATCGATATCTGTGCAGTAACTGAGACCTGGTTCAAGGCTCCAGAGAGCACCCCTGCAGTACCAGGCTACACCTCTTACCACACTTTTCGGCCACTAAACCAGGATGAAAGCACTAAAGGTGGAGGAGTGTCCATATTCACCAAGGATATTCACACCACCAGGCTAGTTGCCCAACACAATGCATCTGAAATTCTCCAGGTGCAACTAACACTAGGTAAGACTGCAATCCAAATTGTAGCTTGCTACAGATCCCCACCACACCCCAAGATTCTCACTACACCTTCCTAAACATACTGGAAAATATTAAGATACAACCAAACACCCTAACTACTGGGTGATTTCAACTACCCTGCCATTAACTGGGAAAACTACTCGTGTACCAACACCTTTGCCCAACGGTTCTTGAAATTCATAAATTCCAATGCCCTGGATCAACTAATCCATAGTCCCACCAGGGGCTCCAATATCCTAGACCTGGTAATTACTAACTTGGGAAATCGATGCTCCACACCTATGGTCACCCCCTCTTTGGTCAGGTCAGAACATAAGCTAATCACCCTAAACTTCCACACCCCACCCCCCATTCCACAGTAAGGAAACCTCCATAAAAAAACTTCTCCAAAGTCAACTTTATGCTACTCAAGTCAGAAGTGAGAAACTTCATGACACCCATGCAGAAGGGAACTGAAAGTTCGACTGCTGAGTCCTACACTAAGGCACTGTATGAGCACATCCACTCATGCATGAATTGTGCCATCCCAAATAGAACCAAGATGCTCTCCTCCAATAAAAGGAAGCCAATCTGGTGGTCCCCTGCCATGAACAAACTTTACAGCAAAAGGAAGAAACTGTTGCAGAAAAGAGGAAAATCCCATGATGCAAAAAATTCCCTTACCAGCCTCAGTAAGAAGCTGAGATCCCTTGTAAAATACTCCAAAGCTAGTTACGAAAATAAAATTGCCAAAGATTCCAAACACAACCACAAGGCATTCTATAACTATGTCAAGAATCTAAATGGAAATGCTCAGATCTGCTCTGAGCTACAACAGAATGGCATTAAATATACTGATCCCAAGGATATTGCCAATATCCTGGCAGATCGATTCAGTGCCAACCCCCCCCCACCACCTAAATGGCCCTCAATACCAGAAGATTGCCAAATTCTGGGAATAATGGCCACACAGTTAAAAAACACACTCTCCAAAACTACGAATACAGCATCCATGGGACCAGATGACATCCCGGGCTGTGTACTACATGAACTACAAAATGAACTGGCACCTCACTTAAGTGTCATGTTTAATCATATCCTCACCTCAGGCTTCTTGCCCACTGAGTGGCGCACAGCTACAGTTATCCCACTCCACAAGGGTGATCCACTTTGGATCCCGGGAACTACTGTCCCATCAGTCTGACAAGCCTGATCTGCAAGGCCATGGAACGTATTATCATGGAATTATAAAGAAAGATATTGGCAACCTTCAAACACTGGACCCCACCCAGTTTGGGTTCGTGAAGGGCCGATCTTGCCTCCTGAACCTGATTGACTTCTTTGCATCAGTCTCCAGAGTCGTGGATGAGGGTAAGGCAGTCCACCCAGCCTATCTGGACCTCATCAAAGCCTTTCACACCACCCCCCACTCATAGATAAACTTACTAAGCTGGGCATTAATCCCTATGTCACTTGATGGGTTGCCAACTGGCTTACTGATAGAACACAGACTGTAAAAGTAGCTGACTCCAAATCCAGCTCCAGACAAGTGACAAGTGGAGTACCTCAGGGTTCAGTCCTGAGACCGCTCTTGTTTGGCATCTACTTTTCTGAAGTACAAGCCAACACTAAGGGACTCTGGCTAACAAAGTTCATGGATGACTGCAAACTGGGAGCCATTATTGAATCCACAAATGATGTGGATAATCTACAAAAGGGCCTTACAGAAACAGATGATTGGTGCCAGAGCATGGGCTCAAGCTGAATGCCAAGAAATGTATAGTTATCCCCTTTGGGAAAAAAACATGTACCCATGAATTACCACATAGGTGGCAGTACACTAAACACCAAAAGTGTGATAAGAGACTTAGGGACACAGGTGGACAGTGGTCTCACCTTCAATAACCACATCACCACAACAGTCAGGAAATCCTTCTATGTGGCACACCTCATCACTAAGGGCTTTACATCCAGAAAAAAGGAGGTCATTGTCCCATTGTACTCATCCCTCATTAGACCCATTATAGAATACAATGCCCCATTTGGTATGTACCTCTCAAGACATCTGCAACAACTAAAAAGATTGCAAGAATATTTCACTAAAAGAATCACAGGCCTAAAGCAGACGCCCTATGATGACCGCCTTAAAAAACTCCAGCTATACTCTCGTCACATATCATCTACTCCGAGGTGATCTCTGCTTAACATACAAGGCCATGTCAAACCCAGAACGGTTGGACATGCTACACTTAAAGAAATCCCAATCCCTCAGAGCCACACACTCCAAGGATATAAACCTTGTCATCACAATAAACAAAACATGCTGAAGGGATAGGTTCCTGACCCAGACACTCCCCAGACTCTGGAATAGACTGCCCATATATGTCAAGCAGAGTGCCTCTTTGGCCCTCTTCAAAAGGAACCTTGATGATTGGATAGGAGAAAGGAAATTCACCCCAGGGATCACGTCAGTCACCCTGCTTGACAGGGGTCTAGGAAAGTAAATATTGTGGGAAGAAATAGCCAGGGAATTGTTATGGTTAGGCTTGTATAGGCCCTAAAGCCGATAGCCTAGTACCAACCTATGAACCTATGAAAAATGTTAAAAGTTATGAGATGTGGTAAGTTAAAACTCTGGGATAAAAAATTCAGGGACTTACAAAATGGGCATGTATAGGATTGAAACAGACTATTTAACAGTATCAGAAGGTTTAGTTATAGGAAGAGGGAAGGTAGTTGAAATAGGATTTTGTAGTCATCATGTAATATGGCTCAAAATAAAGGAAGGCAAAGAATGCAAAACAGGCAAAGGTATAAAAAGGATAAATGAGAGCATGGAAAGAAGAAGGAAAGAGATTAGTAATACAGTTAGGGAAAGATCATATTACTCTGAGAGCAAGGAATGCAAAACAGGCAAAGGTATAAAAAGGATAAATGAGACCATGGAAAGAAGAAGGAAAGAGATTAGTAATACAGTTAGGGAAAGATCATATTACTCTGAGAGCATTTTATAAAAATTGGTCTGAATGGTGAGCGATATTTAAGGAAAAATATAAAAAAATGATTGTTGCAGTGTCAATATGATGTGAGAAAAGTAGAGAAAGAAAATATAAAAGATATAATGACCCATTGGAAGATTTAGAACATATTGATAGAAATAGAATTATATGAAAGGAATCAAGTAAAACAATACAAAAATTATTATATAACCAAAGATTCTCCCCTGAATTCAACAAGTTCCATGTAAAAATAAAGAATAAGACTACTCTTGCACGGAGTGGTTCATGTCCGTTTAGGACAGCAGTGCATCTTGAATATTCATGAAGGCGCACTGCTGTACTTCCTATACAGACACAAACTATGAACAAGTGTGGGGGGTGTGACCAAGAAGTGCATGGACACTGAACATGCCCCCTGCACTCAGTAAGTGCAGTACAGCATTTTCTAAGCCCATAATATTAAAGATTTACTCTAATCTTATGCCAGCATTTCAGTGTCCGTGGACAGTGAAATTAAATAAATGCTCATTTCAGTGTCCATGGACACTGAAATCAACATCAGCAGTGGGAAAGTAATGCAGGAGGTGTGTGACAGGTTCTGTGACACACACCCTGCATTGCCAAAGTGCTGTACAATACCTCTGCAGCCTGCTAAAGCAGGTGCATACCTCCCAACTGTGCAGCTTTATGCAGAATGCCCAGAGTTTTGCCTTATATTAACTGTCTGTTTTTCATAAAATTGTGGCTTCCTGGCAAATTAGTGGCCAATCAATAAAGATCGAAGTTAGAAAATAATAGCAGACATTTGAGTTTTAGACTTCATACTCCTCAGAAAATTCATGCTAATGCCAATCCTTCATTCTATCAACTTTCTAATTTTGTAAGAGAAATATTTATAATTGTCAAATTTGTACCACTGTTTTTATTATGGTAGGAAATCTGTGGAAATGCACAAATAATGGGGGATGAATCCCTCAAAAGGGACCCAACACACAATTGCTCACTAAACTTAAAAGTTGATAGAAAACAGTTCATGCATTAGCATGAACTACGGAAGGTAGAAGTCTGAAGGCAAATATATGCCAATATTTCATAACTGCAGTTCTCAATGAGTTGTCAGAACACCACAAGACTCACTTCTATAACATATAATATAAAAATAATATATATATATATATATATATATATATATATATATATATATATATATATATATATACATATATATATATATATATATATATATTTTTTTTTTTTTTCAAGGCTAAGGAATGTTTAAGTGTAGCTAAGTGGGTGTGCGCATTATGGCCCTTTGCTTAGCATAGCTTAAACATCTCATAGGAGATAAATGCAAATATACAGGTGAAATTTCCAGGCCTAGATAGTGTAGTGGTTACAGTCCTGGCCTTACATGCAAATGTGCATGGTTTGAGTCCCAGGACAGGCAACCTATTTTTGTATGGGGAAAATAGTGTTGAATTTATTTTTGTAAACTTAAATTATGTTAACTAGGGTATTGTAGCAGGTCCAAAAGTGAGGTGTCAGTCTATTAAAGATGTGAACCCTCCATATAAACACAAGTGCCCCATACAATAGAGTCACACAAGAATATAATGTAAGGAAAGCACATGGGGGATGTCATGGAAGGTAAGCATAAAATTATAATATGTCAGTAATGATGAACCAATCCCACAATCCTGATACTCTGTAAAATAATATCTGAGTAATGCTACGTTTTGGTCAGCTATGCTAATCTGGTGTAAGCATTGCTTAAATGTAAATGCTAAGCAAGCAGTAGCCCAGCTAAGCAGATTTGCACGTTGGTAAAGACAGCTCAACATCTACCCCTTTAACTCATTCACTCTGGAGCAGCTCTGAAAATGCTGCCTGCTTGCTTCCACAATAGGAACAACAGTGCAGCCTGAGCTCATTTTCAGATAATCCATTTGTAATATCATACAGAAAACAAATGTTCATAACTCTTTAACCATAAGAGCTAGACTAAAAATGTAAACGTGAAAGCTGTTCAGAAGATGCTGACCTTTCTAACAGTGTAAATGTTGATCATGTGTATGTAAGTCATTAATAAATATTTGTCAAGGAATGCAGACCTTGTGCATATTTGTTACCTTTTTGGTACAACAAATCACAATATCTTGGTGAATGTATCATGTAGACCCATACAATTTGTAATTACTTTGTATGTATGAATACCTTAACCATTACTGCATGATGCTCCATTATGGAGATATTCACAGAAATATGATTAATATTATATTTCTCATAATTGATAAAGAAACGCAGCATAATATCCCATCATCTGTAACAGACAGAGACTACATATCAGCGTACAAGTTGTGTGGCTCAATTCCAACTTCAAAACATGCTTCACTGGTGTCATCACTATGCTCCCTTGCAAAGATATGGGCATAATAATGAGAAATATTGCAAATGTATAATTTCCATAATCCTACTAGACTAAACAAACTGTGATATCTGTGCATGTGTACAGCATACAGGCACAGTTATTTTACCGTGTTGTAAGGAGTAATACAGTTTTCAAAATGAGGTATTACTTGGGACACTGACATGCTCCTTTGCAAAGTTATTTACCAAAATATGTAAAAAATCATAATTTCTATAAACTAAGTCCTAAACAAACTTTGATATCTGTACATGTGTACAGCATAAAGACATAGTTCTTTTACCAAGTTATCACTATTAATACTGTCTTCAAAATGAGGCATTACGTAGCACATTGACATGCTCCCTTGCAAAATTATTTACCAAAATATGAACAATATCATAATTTTCATAACCTTAGTGTTAAAGAAACTGTGATATATCTACATTTGTACAGCATACAGACAGTTCCTTTATCATGTTGTAAGGAATAACACTGCCTTCAGAATGAGGTATCACTTCACACAATTACATGCTCCATAGCAGACATTTACCAAAACATGGAAAAAATCATAATTTCCATAACTAAAGTCCTAAACAAAATATGATATATAAAAGTCAAAAACACGATCAACAAACAGGTATTGTTCCTAATGCAACAAATAAAAAGAAAATATGAGAAAACAACCAGTTGCATAAACGGAACACTGACGGATGGCGTTTCTGTGGATCCAAGTAGTTGAGTACAAGCTGTTCACTTCCACTAATACCGATAGCTCCAATAAACCCAATTTTACAAAATGTAGCAATAAGCAAGAGTCAATGATAAAATATATTATAGTAAAAGTTCCATAGAAGTAAATAAAGCGACAGTCTGAAGACCATAAATGAAGGTTTTAATCACAGAGTTAGCGCTTTCACCCGTAGGCTTTTTCAAACTCACAAAGGTGTCCTTTTACTCATACATCTTAAAGGAATAAATGCATCCTCATAGGTCAGACAATAAAACAATTAATGCTAATTAATAGCAATCTTAAAAGCATAGTATCCTTATGATAATAATATATACTTAAAAATACATATAGAAAGATATAATAATTAAAATCACATTTCTCTATGAATTTATTTAAAACAAATACTATATAGCAAACTATAACATAGCATAAAATAGTGTTATTAGTATAGATATTAAGGTTAATATGAGAAATGGGCCACTATTAATGTATAAATTCATCAGTAAAATATTGTGCTAAATAATATAGTGTTCATGCCATATACTAAAGTATGACCATCTATTGTAACATATACTACATAACTATCATGACAAAAATAGTATGAAAAATTAATGTTATTGTGGAAAATAAACCACTATTGATAAATTGATGTTAAAAATCATCTATGACATACTAAGCTAAACAGCGTAGTATTCATATTATATACTAAAGTGTGTTCATCTGTCATGTTTGATTACTTATTCTTTTTAATCTTCTTTTCTTCAAGATAGGTTTTATTTGAATTTTATCATTCAATCCAGGTGGTCTCTCTGCTGTTAGACGAATAATCCATCTGAGCTCACATTCTAGAACAAAATTATCATAGTTCCCTCCCCTGTCACTTGGTTGACATTTTCGAAACAGTCACCAAGGCCATTGATGAGGGAAAGGCAGTCCACACAGCCTACCTCGACCTGGCAAAGGCTTTCGACACAATACCCCACTCAGGTATCATTGAAAAACTCATCAGCTTAAATGTAAACCCATATGTCACAAGATGGGTTGCAAACTGGCTAAGTGACAGAACCCACAGGGTCAGAGTTGCTGGCGCCATGTCAGACTCAAAGCATGTCACAAGTGGTGTCGCACAGGGTTCAGTCCTGGGCCCACTCTTGTTCAGCATCTACTTTTCAGAAGTACAAGCAAACACAGGAGGGTTATGGCTGACAAAGTTTGCAGATGACTGCAAACTGGGCACCATAGTCGAGAACACATCTGACACAGATATCCTTCAGAAGGGTCTTATAGAAATGGATAACTGGTGCCAGAGCCATGGCCTAAAGTTAAACACCAAAAAATGCATAGTCATACCCTTCGGGGAAAAACAAGGTTCCCCCTAGCTACCATATAGGTGGCAATCCACTAAGCACAGAAGAGGTTATCAGGGATCTGGGGACCCAGGTTGACAGTAACCTTTCATTTGACACTCACGTTGCCAAAGTAGTTAGGAAGACCTTCTACATTGCCCACCTGATCATGAAGGGATTCACATCTAGATCAAGGGAGGTCATCGTCCCCCTGTACTCATCAGTCATCAGACCAATGATTGAGTACAACGCCCCATTCAGAATGTATCTGACCCGACACCTGCAGCAACTGGAAAGGCCCCAAAAGTTCCTCACCAAAAGGATAAAGGGTCTCAAAAATATGTCTTATGCTGCCCGACTGAAGGAACTCCAGCTCTATTCAGTCTCTTACCGTCTGCTCAGAGGTGACCTGTGCCTGACATACAAGGCCATGTCCAACCCGGAATTGATGAACATGCTTCACCTCAAAAAATCTAGATCCCTCAGAACTACAAGGTTGGGAGACTTAAACCTTAACACGGTTATTAATAGGACATGCTGGAGGGACAGATTCATCAGCCAGAGACTCCCTATGCTGTGGAACAAAATCCTGGTACATGTGAGGCAGAGCACCTCGCTGGCTTTGTTCAAGAGAAATCTTGACCAATGGATGGGAGATCGCAGATATACCCCAGGGATTACCTCAGTGTCACTGCTTGACAGAGGCACAGCAAAATAATGGGCATAGTATCCTTCAAACTAAAGAGGTGGTGAAAGCCACAAAACTCTGGGCTAGGCTTATAAATGCCCTTGGGCAGGTAGCCTAGTATGAACCTATGAACCTGTGAACCTATGAACCTATGATAGACAAGCTGTATAACCCAAAACCTAAAGCTATGGTTCCTCCCTTGAGTATGTACATGTTTGGCCAGTGCATTATGCTCCGAACACTTGTTAATATGATAGACATGTTCCCTAACTCTCTCTCTGAGTTGTCTACTAGTTTTTCCTACATAAAAATAAGTACAGCCTATGCACGTAGCTAGATAAACCAAGCCTGTACTTAAACAATTTGTTCCAGTATTAAACCTATATATTCTATGTGCTGTAGGATGCTCATATACTGTGCTCTCATCTATATAAATACATTGATTGCATTTATTACAAGGAATAGTATTAGCCCCCAGTTCCCTAGGAATAGGATGATAACCACTAAGTGAGGGATAACATAGACTTCTCTTAAGGTTAGACTTATTACGAAATGTAAATGCGGGTTGTCACCCTACCAATTTACCTATTCCTTCATCCAAGAGAAGTGTTTCCCAATGTTTCATAATGCTATCTCTTAGTATTTCAAAATCCTTAGTGTAATATGCTAAAAATTTGATATCCAGATTCCCACTCCTAGTGCTTAAGACGCCAGCTCCAGTGCACTCAGAAAAGTATGGCTGTGCTGTAGAATCTCTTAAAGCATATACATTCTGTAATGTCTGATCAAATGCTTTTACATCATAACCCCTCTCATTGAAATTATTTCTAAGGAGCTCAGATTCTAGTTGAAATCCTTCTAACATCGGATTCAACCTAGATGCTCTCATAATCTGGCCTTTTATGACATTATTGAAGACATACCTAGGGTGCATACTACTTCTGTGTAGAAGTGTATTTTTATAGCAGGCTTTCCTATGTATAGATGTATTTAACAAGCCACTGGTAAGTCTCTCTATATGCACATCTAAGAAGGAGATACTATCATATGAGAAAGTAAATGTAAATTTTAGAAAATACGTAAGGTCATTAACCTGCATAAAAAATTCTTCTAGTTCTTTTTGACTACCCCGCCAGATGAAAAAGAGGTCGTCCACAAATCTTCTATAGAAGCCTACATGCTTCTTAAAGCCCTCCATGGTAAACATAAATTCCTCCTCCCAGTCCGCCATGACCAGGATGGCGTAGGTATTGGTGGCACAAGCTGTGCCCATAGCTACGCCTTCCTTCTGTATGTATAAATCATCTCCAAACATAAAGATGTTATTCACAAGTACCGTTTCAAGAAACAATACTAATAATTTAGTCCTTTCAATGCTCATATTCGTATTCTTCTGCATATATCTAAGGACTTTACTTATACCTATGTCATTAGGTATAACCGTAAATAAACTAATTACATCCATAGTAACAAGAAAAAAATGTTCATTATCATTTAACGTCTTTGTATAGGTATATAAATCTATTAAGAATTGCTTACTATCTATAAGGATATATTCTTTTGCCCAAACTAGAGGTCCTAGATTGTGTTCTAAATATAATGCTAATGCCTCAGTGACCCACCCTTGACCTGAAACTATAGGTCTCATGGGTGGATTAACCATTGTCTTATGAATTTTAGGCAACCCATATAATATGGGAATAAGTGGATTCTCTATTTTAAGATATTTATACAACTGAAAATCTATATCTCCACTTGTTAGCAAGTCATCTAACATAGCATATACACCAATTACCTTATTCTTAACTTCAGTCATATCAATACTTGCAAAAATCTTTCTTTACCTAACATTCCTTTTACATTATTCACATAATCTACCCGGTTCATCAAGACAATCGGGCCTCCTTTGTCAGCTGGTCGCACAATTATATTATTATCCTGTTTCAAAAAAGTCATGGCTTTATGCTGTGCTGTAGTTGTTATCCTTATAATATCTCCTAACCTTACTATTTGAAGTGCTATAATGTTTATGGATATCGTTTTCAACTAGTTTGGAGAAGGTATCCAGTAATGGATGTAATGTTGGTATGTATAAACTGAGAGGGCGAAACTGTGATGGTAAATAACCTACGTTGTACTGATCATTAAATTCTAATTTTAACTGTACATTGCGGACAAATCTCTTTATATCTATAATTAAATCAGTAACATCACCCCTGCTAGCTGGAATGAAGCTAAGACCTTTATTTAAGAGTTCTAACTCTGCAGGGGCAAGTAATCTATTATCTATAATCAATGTATTTATATAGATGAGAGCACAGTATTTGAGCATCCTACAACACATAGAATATATAGGTTTAATACTGGAACAAATTGTTTAAGTACAGGCTTGGTTTATCTAGCTACGTGCATAGGCTGTACTTGTTTTTATGTAGGAAAAACTAGTAGACAACTCAGAGAGAGAGTTAGGGAACATGTCTATCATATTAACAAGTGTTTGGAGCATAATGCACTGGCCAAACATGTACATACTCAAGGGAGGAACCATAGCTTTAGGTTTCGGGTTATACAGCTTGTCTATCCCAGTGACAGGGGAGGGGACTATGATAATTTTGTTCTAGAATGTGAGCTCAGATGGATTATTCGTCTAAGGGTGGAGGGACTACCTGGATTGAATGATAAAATTCAAATAAAACCTATCTTGAAGAAAAGAAGATTAAAAAGAATAAGTAATCAAACATGACAGATGAACACACTTTAGTATATAATATGAATACTATGCTGTTTAGCTTAGTATTTCATATATGATTTTTAACATCAATTTATCAATAGTTGTTTATTTTCCACAATAACATTAATTTTTCATACTATTTTTGTCATGATAGTTATGTAGTATATGTTACAATAGATGGTCATACTTTAGTATATGGCATGAACACTATATTATTTAGCACAATATTTTACTGATGAAATTATACATTAATAGTGGCCCATTTCTCACATTAACCTTAATATCTATACTAATAACACTATTTTATGCTATGTTATAGTTTGCTATATAGTATTTGTTTTAAATAAATTCATAGAGAAATGTGATTTTAATTATTATATCTTTCTATATGTATTTTTAAGTATATATTATTATCATAAGGATACTATGCTTTTAAGATTGCTATTAATTAGCATTAATTGTTTTATTGTCTGACCTATGAGGATGCATTTATTCCTATAAGATGTATGAGTAAAAGGACACTTTTGTGAGTTTGAAAAAGCCTACGGGTGAAAGCGCTAACTCTGTGATTAAAACCTTCATTTATGGTCTTCAGACTGTCGCTTCATTTACTTCTATGGAACTTTTACTATAATATATTTTATCATTGACTGTTGCTTATTGCTACATTTTGTAAAATTGGGTTTATTGGAGCTATCGGTATTAGTGGAAGTGAACAGCTTGTACTCAACTACTTGGATCCACAGTAATGCCATCCGTCAGTGTTCCGTTTATGCAACTGGTTGTTTTCTCAAAATATGATATATGTACATTTGCCCAGCATACAGACACAGTTCTTTTTTCCATCCTCAGACTAGTAATACTGTCTTCAAAATGAGGTATTACTTAACCTGTTGACATGTTCCCTGACAAAGTTATTTAGAAAAATATGAAAACATATTATAATTCTCATAACCATGATCCCAAACAAACTGTGATATCTGGATGTGTGTACGGCATGTAGATGAAGTTCTTTTTATATCTTGCAAGTACTAATTCTGTCTTCAAAATGAGCTACTACTTAGCATGCTGACATCTTCCCTGACAAAGTTATTCAACAAATATGAACCAATGTCATAATTCTCATAACAGAAGTCCTAAACATAATGTGCTATCTGTACATTTGTCCACCATACAGACAGTTCTTTTTCCATCCTGTAACTAATAATTCTAATAACTAATAATTCTAAGATGGTGGTGCCATGTATGGCAGTGGCCTCCAGCTCCCATTGTGCACTTTGTTTTATTGTTGAATTACCTGTATTTGCTGAATTGTAAGGCCATTCATTGGGTTGAGTGTGTGTCCAGTCTCACTGTCTGTAGTCGCGATGTCCGTGGCATCTCACTGTTTACTTCACCTTACCTTTTCGAACTTTGGAACTTGAGGAAGGCCTTCTGTATGAGTTGGCACACTGGATGCAGCAGTGGAGTTTTTGCTGGTGCAAAATTTGAAATTGGATTTGTCTTGTTGGGTCAGAGGAATGCAGAATAAAGTTCAGCTGGAAAAAGATGCAGGATTTTGGAGCTGGTGCTGGAATTGAGTGGATGGTGAGATTGAGGAGGGATAAGATCATTGTGTGGTTGTGATTGTAAGGACTGAGAATGGCTGCATTCGTACAATCTGTGGATTGGTATGGATTGCTGTGTTCATACAATCTGTTGATCGGTATGGGTAGGAATTGCTGGTTCTGGTATGGAGGTATGGTACTTTAGGGTTCCTTCATGGAATGGGAGGAATGTCTGAAGTTTTTGTGCCTGTGGTTGGACTGGGCTTTGGATGAAGTTGGCGATGGAGGTGGAATGCAGCAGTTGAAGCTTTTGGCACCGTTGGTTGGGTCATTACTGTTGTTTGTGTGGTTTTCTTTATGTGTAAAGACATATGTTAAATGTATTTATGTTAAATGTTGTTGCTTGTTGAGCTGAGCTTGGAGGAATGTAATCTTGTTCAGCTGCGCACTATGGTGCATGTGGTTGAATGGCAATAAAGTTATTCTTGATTCTTGAATAACACTGCTTTCAAAAAGATGTATTACTTACCCTGATGACATGTTCCCTGACACAATAGGAAAAGAAGTCCCAACTCTCATAACCATAATTGTAACCAAAGTGTGATGTGTGCAGGACGGGTATTGACATTCTCTTTTATGTGCTAACCTCTTCAAACAATTGCTCTTACTCAGCATGTTCGCTATCACCCTACCACAGTTATTTGCCAAACTAAGAAAAAATAATTTACATAACACAATTCATAATCAAACGGTTGTCTGTACCTGCGCACAGCATACAGATTGTTCTCTGACAATCTGAAAATGAAGTGTGACTCAGCATGTATACAAGTTCCTTAGCAGTTCTTTTCCTGTGCTGTAAGTAGTGACAGCTATGTTCGTAAAATATAACTATAGAATTTCTTACCATACTGGTCCAACTTGATCATGGCTGTTGTCCATTTGTTCTCACTAGCTGCATGTTACCAATATGTCATGCATAGCTGTCATCACACCATTGTGGAGGCCAGTCAAGGATAATGCAATGTCATCCTCAGTTAGGTGAACACCATCGCTTCAGAAAAGGTGAACATTTTCTGTGGAGATGTATCATTCCCCTCCAGTGTGCAGCACATGGATGGCAGGTTCAGGGTAGATCAAACAATTTGCTTCCAACAAGTGCAGGAGTCCACTCCAATGCATACCTCTTCTTGTAATCCAGTATACCTTCACATTAGATGTGGGGAAGCTCAAGTTGTAGTGGTTTTAACTTATAGAGGCATGGCTGGCAGCCCAGTGAATATAAGAATGGCCACACACCCACACTCCCACTTGTCTTTCTCTAGCTTGTGAAGCCATGTCACTGAGACAAGGTGGGCGCACCTGCACAGGAAAGAAATGCAGATGGTTACTACTGATGTTTGAGAGATGTATTAGAAGACTACGCATATATGTATATCAATAGCATTACCTGGTTCACTCAGCCAAATATTCGCTCCTATCCACAGTGGCATTATTCTTTGGATAAGGTACTTAACCAGTGATGAGGATGCAAAGGTACATACCTACCAGCCCTGAAAACACCAAATTACACACAGTGACTGACAAGGGGGCAGAGAAAGGGCACATGTAAATAGCAAAAGCAGGTTAAGGACCACCACTCCACTAATATGCCGAAGACAGGCAATGTCTTCAGCTGGTGGGCATCTGAAGCATCTCATACCTGTGCTGGTTGCCCACTCAGACTGCTGATACCACTACTGTCTCACAACTTCCTTCAGTGTCAGCAGTCTGCCTTACCTCTGCCTTTTCTCTTTACATGTGTCCATTCAGCAATGGACCAAAGGGATCAAGGATGGAAGTAATTACTATTTGCTGCCCTGACCTACATACATTTACTTTACTAGAGTGGAGGGAGAGTGAAAGGCTACATTGCAAAGGAGAAAGAAATACATAGACTCTTTCTTTTTGCAGGTGGCCTTTCAGGGAGGGACTTAAAGGTATCATAGTGGCACCCGTGAAACCATGCATATCCTGAGAAGCAGCCCAGTGGGACTAAGCTGAAGAGTCTCCAAGTTCCCCACTGCCATCCAGGATGATCCTAACAGTCATGGTGTCTATGTGTGCTGCCCAATGATGCAGACACCATCAGAAGATACATTCTTACCTTACCTTAGCTGAAATACTGCATGAGTGGAAACTGACAAGGGAGCACAGAAAGGGCACAAGTAAAGAGAAAAAGCAAGGTAAGGACTGCCACTCCACTAATATGCTGAGGACAGGCATGAGGCTTCACCTGGTGGGCATCTGAAGTGCCCCACAGCTGGGCTGGCTGCCCACTCAGACTGCTGATAGTAGCAATGGATCCTGATTGCATGCAATGCCAGCTGTCTGCCTTACCTCTGCCATTTGCATTTGCATGTGTCCTTTCGGCAATGGCCATAAGAAGTGAAAGGAGGCAGCTAATGTAAAGCCTCTTGACCTGACCTACATACATTTACTACACCAGAAGGGAGGGGGACTGAGTGGAGTGTGAAACCAATCAACATGTGAAAAGACCAAGACTGACCCAGACTTTGCATTTTTGCATGTGTCCTTTCCCAGAGGGAAACATTTCATCACAATGGCACCCCTGAGGCCATGCTTACCTAGGACCGCAGCACTATGGGACCGAGCTGAAGAGTCTCCAAGTTCTCGACTGCCATCCAGGTCGATCATAAGATCCACAAGATCCAGCAGCCTAGGCACAACATTACGTTGTACAGAGTGTACTGTACATCTTACTGCTGTCAGCAATCTGCTAGACCCTTATGGCCATGGTACTCGCCAAAGCATTCAACACACAGGCTAATTTTGCAGGCCAGGCATCCCCATGATGGTTCCGCATGTTTACTCTTGCTGGCACAGTGTTTGCATCTTGACTTCTACCATTTCACTGGGAAGTGAGAGCCTTGTTCGAATCAGATCATGTGCTCTGGGACAGTAATCTCAATGCATCTTTTCCTTTTCTTGTAGGTGGCCAGGAGGTGCATGCCTAGGTTTCTTCTAAACTTCAACTGTGTTGCCGAAATAACACATCCAGAATGTGATAGCTGCTAGTGGCTGCTAATCTCATGGAATAATATGTAAGCATTCACTATGGCCACATCCCATAGGAACCAGAGCAAGCACAGCCACCATTGTCTGGCCTTTCATGCAGATGGATACTGCATCCTGAGCTGATCGACTCAGTCCACCCATTCATGTATGTGTTGTACATGTTTACAACAGGAGGACATGGCGCTGCAGCTTTTGTTCCATTGTGCTGTCTCCTGCATGTGCTGGAGACTGCCAAGGTTGGGTTACTATTAGTTTACAGCAGAAATACTGGGTTGCTAGCCTTCCATTCATTTGCAAGCAGTGGTCCACTTTACAACTGCTTGTAGAACCATCGAGGTGCTTTACCAATGGCCTGTCTGTTAAATGTTGCAGACCATCCTAACCTATTGGTGTGCAGGGTTCCACAGCAGTACAGACCGTCTTGCAGCAGTTGCTGTCCCAGAGGGACAGAGGTGAAGAAGTTGTCAAAGTAAATATGATGCTTCTTTCCAATCAGTCCCCGTGTTAGGTCAACCACAACTCAGTGTGCCAATCCAACCTCTGTGGTCTGCTCTGCCTTTCCAGTGTATACCTGGAATTCATGCACGTACCCATTGTGTGAGTCAGCCAGCACCCATATCTTAATGCCATACCTCTATGTCAAAGGTCCACGGAAGCCAACCATGATTTCATCTACTGCCACCGTATGATGCACATTGTAATGTGTCCTGCATGCATGAAGTACAGCATCCAGTACTGGCCATACATGATGTAGCTTGTCATGACCCACACAGCCCTGTGGTTGGCTTAGGCTGTTATCTTTGCAGTGGAAGTACTGCTGAATTTCTTCAAACCTCTCTCGGGTCATATACTCAGCTATTGGGAAATGACCATACACATGATTTGTTTCCCAGTACTGCCTGTATTCTGGAACATGTACAGTAGACATGTATATTCTGGCACTTAGAAATGTGTGTATGTCTCCAGGACAAACAGGACTCCACCACTTATCAACCTTGCTTGCTGCAGCCTGCCTCTGTGCAGCTTAGCAGTTAGTTTCATTGGCAATACGTGAGTACAGTTCCTCTGGGAACATCAAATTGAGGAAGTCTATCTCTGTGCTGTCTAAGTCCGGGTTGGTTACTGGGCTGACTGGACACACAAAGTCATAAATGTGAACTGGTGTTAGGCATTTCTCCCACTTGATGTTACCTGGTGGGCATGCTTGCTGTAACATTTTGGGTAGCCTCGCACACTTTTGAACGGAACCTCTGGGATGGTTAATACATGGTGCGCTATGATCAGTTTCAGTACCCACAAGTTTGCATGCACTTCTGTGTGGAGTACTCACAGACATTCCATGCTGCAGTACAGTCAGATCCTTACTTGACAAGTAGCTACTTCGGCTCAGATCCAGTGGACTTTCTCTATCCCAATAAACATGCTGTGGACTACTCCTGAACTCATGTACAGTAGGAGGCATATCTGTTTCCTTGTCAGCACTTGACCTGGCCTGGGCTACGGAGAACTCCAAAGGTCCATTAGTCAGGCCATGTCCTTGCCTTAACTCAGATAGAGGTAATTCATTCTCAGTGTCAAATTCAAATTGAAGTTGATGACTAATATTGTGTCTACCACCATTCTTTAGTAGGGAAGTGGCACGTCATCCTTACTGTTGTGGTCAGCTTCATCAACAGTGGTCGGGTCTGGGGTGGTACAGCATAGGGATCTGTCAGGGATGGGTGGGACAGAGGCATCATCTTTATCAGAGGTAATAGCCTTCTCACGGGCATGTGCCAATGGAATGTCATCATCGGTGACAATCTTCATCTTCACTCTGGTTTGCTTTACTTCATGAATCAAGGTCCAATTCCATTTTGGATCCACAGGTACTACCATCAGAACCAGTATCCTCACCCAAGTAAATGTTGGTTGACTTCTGAGCTGATGGCATCTTCGCTGAGGGGTTTTATGTCTTTCCGGATGAGCGCAGAATTGAAACACACAAGAGTATAGGACAATATAACATTACTCACCTGCACAGAGTCAGCTGGAAAGCAGCACAACAGGCACTATGTAGGGATTGTCTGAGTCATGAAACTGGTTTATCATATGAGTTCCAGTTAGATTAATTCACAGAGAGATGAGCCACATTACTACAATGGAGACTTGCATCTGTATCTTACTAACGCAAATAAAGATCAATGAAGGAAAAGAACTGGGGCATAACTTCTGCAGGCCTGAACATTGACAGAAAAGAAAAAAAAATAGGGGGTTTGGAGAGTAGGGAGTTGAGGAAGAATGCAAAAAATAGTATATCATTATAAATAGTATATCATTATAAATAGTATATCATTATAAATAGTATATCATTATAAATAGTATATCAATATAAATAGTATATCATTATAAATAGTATATCATTATAAATAGTATATCAATATAAATAGTATATCATTATAAATAGTATATCATTATAAATAGTATATCATTATAAATAGTATATCAATATAAATAGTATATCATTATAAATAGTATATCATTATAAATAGTATATCAATATAAATAGTATATCATTATAAATAGTATATCATTATAAATAGTATATCAATATAAATAGTATATCAATATAAATAGTATATCATTATAAATAGTATATCAATATAAATAGTATATCATTATAAATAGTATATCAATATAAATAGTATATCATTATAAATAGCATATCATTATAAATAGTATATCAATAGAAATCGTATAACACTTGGATATTACTGAGCCCTTCCTCCTACCACCTAAGTTCCA
>NC_056747.1:1345881446-1345891446 GCF_019279795.1 Protopterus annectens
ACTCCATGCAGAAGGCAATCCCAAGCCCAGCCGAGAATCGAATGGGAGAACTTCTTGCTGTGAGGTAACAACGCTACCACTGTACCGTATTCAGGGCAAATAAATTGAAAGGAGTAGAATGTCAACTGCCAGTAGGTTAAAATGTGTACTGTGTGTAATGAATAAATGATGTTAGCAGAGTAATAGTGATGCATAGAATATCTTTCAATAAAAGTGTCAGTACCCTGCAATAAAACTAAAACCCCCAGACTGTTGTGTTTACTTTGGTATGTGGTGGTATGAATCTAAATGTGTACAGGTTCTTTATCCTCTACAGCAGTGCTTTCTGTTAACCCTTGCTTTCCAGATTGTAATATGTCAAAGTTTTAATACATTGTATAAGAACTATCTGCCATGCATGACTGTCAGAATTACAAGGTCAGTGTCCAAACAAGAGAGTATTATGAAGAAAACAGTCAAGCAAGAAACAACAATTCCTCAATAGCTCATTATGATGAAATACAACCTTGGTGTACCTTTTTCACCAAACAGGCATGGCTCATATCCCGGGAGTGCTAATAAGCTGTATGCATAATTTCACCCAAGAATATGTGAATATATGTAGAAACAGTCAGGTAGTGTTAACAGAAATTTCCTCCACAGGTCTGCCAGGTGAGGAAATGTTTCTATTAGCTGTAAGAAGGCTGTACTAATACACTGTGTACAACACTTCCACTGTCCAACCCCAAGGCTGCAAATGACAGCAAGATAAGTACATACACCAAGCGGTTTCTCCTGATAAATGTCCCTCATGTGTCACGCTGTCATGGGTAGTGGTCACCGCTGCCAACACCTAGGGTGACAGATAGAAATCCAGGTGGAGTATGGCAGTAGCACACACACACAGCTTGAATGCAGGGCACCTCTGTCAGTGTCACATATGTAACCTTTAATATGTGAATGTGTGTAGAAACAGTCATGTAATGTTAACAGATATTACCTCCACAGGTCTGCCAGGGAATGTATGTATTAGCTTTAAGGAGGCTTTAGTAATACACTGAGTACAAACATTCCACTACCCAACACCAGGCCATAGGTAGATGCAAAGTGAGGTCATATCTGGAGAGTAATGACTAGAGTAATGATCAGTACAAGTGAGGTCATACCTGGAGAGTAATGAGTAGAGTAATGATCAGTACATGTGAGGTCAGACCTGGAGAGTAATGAGTAGAATAATGATCAGTACAAGTGAGGTCATACCTGGAGAGTAATGAGTAGAGTAATGATCAGTACAAGTGAAGTCATACCTGGAGAGTAATGAGTATAGTAATGATCAGTACAAGTGAGGTCATACCTGGAGAGTAATGAGTAGAGTAATGATCAGTACAAGTGAGGTCATACCTGGAGAGTAATGAGTAGAGTAATGATCAGTACAAGTGAGGTCAGACCTGGAGAGTAATGAGTAGAGTAATGACCAGTACAAGTGAGGTCAGACCTGGAGAGTAATGAGTAGAGTAATGATCAGTACAAGTGAGGTCATACCTGGAAAGTAATGAGTAGAGTAATGATCAGTACAAGTTAGGTCATACCTGGAGAGTAATGAGTAGAGTAATGATCTGTACAAGTGAGGTCATACCTGGAGAGTAATGAGCAGAGTAATGATCAGTACAAGTGAGGTCATACCTGGAGAGTAATGAGTATAGTAATGATCAGTACAAGTGAGGTTATACCTGGAGAGTAATGAGTAGAGTGATGATCAGTACAAGTGAGGTCAGACTTGGAGAATAATGAGCAGAGTAATGGTCAGTACAAGTGAGGTCATACATGGAGAGTAATGAGCAGAGTAATGATCAGTACAAGTGAGGTCATACCTGGAGCATAATGAGTAGAGTAATGATCAGTACAAGTGAGATCATACCTGGAGAGTAATGAGTACAGTAATGAGCAGTACAACTGAGGTCATATCTGCAGAGTAATGAGTAGAGTAATGATCAGTACAAGTGAGGTCATACCTGGAGAGTAATGAGTAGAGTAATGATCAGTACAAATGAGGTCATACCTGGAGAGTAATGACTAGAGTAATGATCAGTACAAGTGAGGTCAGACCTGGAGAGTAATGAGTAGAGTAATGAGCAGTACAAGTGAGGTCATACCTGGAGAGTAATGAGCAGAGTAATGATCAGTACAAGTGAGGTCATACCTGGAGAGTAATGAGTAGAGTAATGATCAGTACAAGTGAGGTCATACCTGGAGAGTAATGAGTAGAGTAATGATCAGTACAAGTGAGGTCATACCTGGAGAGTAATGAGTAGAGTAATGATCAGTACAAGTGAGGTCATACCTGGAGAGTAATGAGTAGAGTAATGATCAGTACAAGTGAGGTCATACCTGGAGAGTAATGAGTAGAGTAATGATTAGTACAAGTGAGGTCATACCTGGAGAGTAATGAGTAGAGTGATGATCAGTAGAACTGAGGTCATAACTGGAGAGTAATGAGTAGAGTAATGATCAGTACAAGTGAGGTCATACCTGGAGAGTAATGAGTAGAGTAATGATCAGTACAAGTGAGGTCAGACCTGGAGAGTAATGAGTAGAGTAATGATCAGTACAAGTGAGGTCATACCTGGAGAGTAATGAGTAGAGTAATGATCAGTACAAGTGAGGTCATACCTGGAGGGTAATGAGTAGAGTGATGATCAGTACAAGTGAGGTCATACCTGGAGAGTAATGAGTAGAGTAATGATCAGTACAAGTGAGGTCATACCCGGAGAGTAATGAGTAGAGTAATGATCTGTACAAGTGAGGTCATACCTGGAGAGTAATGAGTAGAGTAATGATCAGTACAAGTGAGGTCAGACCTGCAGAGTAATGAGTACAGTAATGATCAGTACAGTTGTGAACAATCAAAGCCTATACAGTTATTAACAGACATCTCTCCCCCCCCCCCACCCTATCTGCACCAATAAGTCATACACATAAATCATCAGGTATGCTTTTGTCAAAACCTACTGTTGGGAAATGTGTCCTATTGTTCTACAAATATTGACTCATTTGATTATTAATGTTCCCTGTCCAAATACTATCATTGGTGGCCTGTTGCTATCAATGTACCTTGCATTCTGTTAGAATGCCTACTGTGGTTCCATATATGCTTGTGTTCCGTTTGCTATGCAACTGTTTCAAATCTGTTTTATGGGGTCATTTGGAACACTCATGCATGCTGTTATAACTAATCTTGAAATGTGTTGTTTATGACTAATCAACATATTTTATAAAACCTCAACACCATAGCATGTCTGGGAAGACAAATCCCAGCGGATCTGCCTGTCCCGTCTCATCTGGCTGTGACACCAGGCCCCAGCACATCTGGGTCCCAACCCAAGACCTCCTCATCTGCTGGTCCTGCATCACCTTTGGGTGGGACTGTCTCAGGGAATGGGGGCCGTCCCCCCTCTGGAAGCGGGCATGTATAGGAAACCATCACCTGTAGTCAGGTCCAGGGTTTGGTGCATAGCACCATCGAAAAGGATTTCAATGGGCAGCTGCACCAGATTGAGGGCTACAAGGTGCATCTTGAGGGTCAGTCTGCCCCTTCTGTCCAGCCCCCAGCACCGTCACCTTTGGGGCCATGAAGGTGTAGTGGTGACTGCCAATGGGTGGGACCTCAGTCCCAATGTATACATTTGGGGGCTCATGGGCATCTCATTCCCAACCACCCTCCCTGTCCAAGGTGTTTAACCCTCACATGTGTCATATACCACCCCTGTCTGCTGTCTTGTCTGTCTTCCTACCCAACTTTCCTCCCCAAATATTCCTACTATCCTTCCCCAACATCCCACTCTCACCGTAAAAAAAAAAAAAAAAAAGGCAACTGTTCCCCATAGCTGTCCATTTCATGTGTCCACTGGACACATGTAATTTTATTTATTTTTTATTTTTGACCGGGAAAGTCCAACTAAGACAGAGCCTATTTTCAGTAGAGGCCTGGGGAGAAACGCTCCAGATGCATATCTTTGAATTGTGGGAGGAAACTGGAGTACATGGAGGAAACCCATGCAAATGCAGGGAGAACATACAAACTCCACACAGAAGGCACCCTAGCTGAGAATCGAACCAGAGAACCTCTTGCTGTGAGGCAACAATGTTAACTGCTGCATTACTGCACTGCCCTTAGTAATCTGGTCCAATTGCCTTGACAACACATTACTGTTGCCCTCACCCCTCTCTCAGGGGTTTAAGTGTTCAAATTCACCTCCAAATTCAGTACAAAATATGTATAATATCAGAAATGGACAGCTATGAACATTCCCTGCAACCATCCTGCACATCACTAGCTATCTTTCATATTGTTTTTCCCTGTGCATGCCTCTTTTTTGCCACTTTCCTATCACCCCTTTTCTTGTCTTTTAAAGAAATTAATGTGGGTGTAAGTGAGAATAAGCAGGAGTAAGTGTGTTTGCTCATTTTTAAACAAAGCCAAAACGGATTAAGCACCTGTATGTTTCACTGTATGTAAGAATTGCTTAGCGTCACTCAAACCTGTGCAAACCCGCTTAAAACTGCATTAATCACTCTGTGTGCATCAGCCACTGTTCTGCCAGCAACAAAAAAATTAGTCCTGTCAAGTCCTGAATGCAAGGTCCTGTATACCATAGTCAGAGCAATGTACCTCTACACCATCTGAGCTGGATGGATTTCTGTTGCTCTTTCATATGTATCATGCAGTAGAATCATTCAACAGTAGGGAAAAGTCTCTGTACAATCAGTCAGGTGTTGTATATATGTATGAAGATGCATATATACTGAAAAAAATATGTTATTTATATATATATATATATATATATATATATATATATATATATATATATATATATATACTCATAAGATGTAGTGGAGTCATACCTCACAACCATACCTCTCAACCTCTTAGTACAAGAAATCTGGCCAAAGGCTGTCCAAATGGGAGACAATGGGCCAATACTAGGGACATATTTTAAATATTGCTCTTATAAATGTAGAATGTTGCCAGAGTGACATGGTTTGTTTCAGCAGGCATGTTCTGAAGGATGTGAGCTCTGAAACTGAAAAATACATCACCATTTACTGACAGAAATCCTCAGATCATCACAGTGATTTACCAGAGATATGCAAATAAAGAACCTGTGGAACAGACCAGGAATATGAGCAATAAACCTGGACTTTCTGAAGCAATCCAGCCAGTCAAGAGGTAGACTTAGAACCCCTTACTGCAATGAATCTGGACTAAGCCTGACAAAGTGGTGGGAGAAAGCCATGAACATAGGGGCATATCTGAAATACTGTAGTAGATAAGCAGACACAGTTGCTGCAGTAACACCCTCATGTCTGTCCTAACATATATTGACTGAAATAGCACAAGTCCAACACTCAATTACTTCTCACTAGTTAATGACTTAAATCCTCACATCATCCCACTGATGTATCAGAAATACTCAATACTTATGGGGGCCAGGCAACAGGAAGTCCTGATAATATGTGGACATAACATCACATTAGGGGAACTACACTCAGATGCTAAGCATGTCACCAAGCACCGTCCAAACTACAGTCAGACTGACACAACACTAACCCAAATCCACTATGGTGAATTACACATGCAATTCCAAATACATCAGGCACTACAGGGATGTGACAGCACTGAAAAACAGACACTGTGTGAAAGTGCATATCCAAAACCAATCTCACCACAGTCACAGTGACATACCGGTACATCAAAGCAACAGTACAGTATAAGGACTGTGTGAAGCAAACTATCCCATTATGTTTGCCACTAACACACTACCCCTACATATACTGCCCCAATGCACAGTGTATGATGCTTGACCATGGTATGGGATAGTTCTCAGTCTGTCCTTACAAACATATACAGATTACAGACCACCAGAAACTGTAGCAGCATGCACAATCAGTTAGACAAGGAGCCATAACACATACATCTACCCCCCTCCCTACATAGGCCAAATAACATTGACACACTACACTGATCACTGGAGGACTGCTGCTTGTCAAGCCACTGTTGCAAGTGCCACAGCAGCTGTCACCAGACATGTTTCAGGCTGTCATGCATGCACAGGCACATAGTGAACACAACACCAGAGAAACACTCAGGGTGATGGATGCAACACTTCCTGATATTTGTGGCAACATACATTACCTTATTGAGGCCACATGTCAACATACTGAGGTCATGAATAGATGGTGGGGTGAGACCTTGGTGGTCCTCAACCATGGCATGTCTGTGCTGGAGCATGTGGTGGGAGTTGGGCATCAGCCACATGGACGTAGGTCAGCACCAACATCAGGTGAGAGTCCACAAGGCAGTGCACCTCCCCACTCCCGCAGTGGCAGTGACACCAGCACTACCGAAGGTGGGTTGCTGTCCACATCACAATGGTGCAGGCCATGGGCACGTGGTCCTAGTCGGTCCCATCAGGGACATGATTCCAGCAGACATCAGTCACCATCAGGAAGCAGTACTGCATCTGGCCTTGTGGCTGATAGCGTCAATGAGACCCCTGGCTGGACCAGTTCACATGTTTGTGGCTGGAGATGGTGAATTGGACACCCTGCCATGTACAGTCATACATACAGACATCTATATCACAGCCAGGTCACCTCCAGACACATATGGCACCTCTGCATAGCCCATCTATTGCATGTCCCTTCATATAAACACACATGATGTCAGCCGTATAAGCTCAGCCTAGGCCTCTGGCGAAGCCACACCACACCCTGTGCATATGATGATACCTGTGCCACATCACTATCATCCATACCATCAATGCAGGGACAGGCTAATATGGGTTTGATGCACAGAGTGAATATAGTACAGTGTAACTATATAATACTGTGTAAGGTGCTGTCTGCTTGCATTTGTTATGGGTACACATAAAGGTGTATGTACCTTATTAGCCAGTATGCATTATTGCTGTTAGTACCACTGACTGAATCTAGTCTGACATGCCATATTCTGTTTGTGTTCCAGGTGTCTGTGTGTCTGCAGGCTGTGGCCTTGCTGATATTCCCAAGAGGGAATATGGCAGAGTGAGAATACACTGAGTATGTCATAGGCAAGGTACAGCTTTATACGTACATGTACCAGGTCTGTATGCATGCAACAGTGTGTGAGGGACACTGTTGTCAGACAATGTGACCTTGCATACATACCCCTTGTCACAGACTGGTAGCCTTCAGACATGTCACCTCAATGTTGTGTAGTACCGCAGGCTCATACATATAGAACAGGTTACTGCAGTACTGTCAGCAAGCCCCTCGCAAGCATAGCCATTACATTAACTGCAACAGATTCACATGTTAGCACCTGTTGGCCCTGCCATTTCTTTCCCATACACTCAACCCTGATGCAGTTGGTGAGGGCATGCATGATACTATGTATGACAGGTTTGTGGTATGTATTCCTGAGTTCACAGGGTGGAACAGGGAGACAAAATGGTATATCATTTGCATACACACAGTAAGGACTGACACAGGGGATGTGCATACAGTAACACAAATACAGTTGGCAATAGACAGATTAGTAAACCTACATATCCACTTTGATGTACTGTAGCACTACATACACATGACATGCCCCACATAGAATATATGCATTGGATACAACCCACTACCTCTTACAACATGTAATGTTGTGAATGCCTTCATGGATGGTGAGATAACCCACCAGAAATAGCATCTGGAGTCATGTATTGCTCCTACAAGGCTGGTAAAGTAATAGTTTAGCAGACGTTGTATCAGCATGATGTTACAGTCAGGTATGATACCTGATGATGGCATGTGTGTCAATACACTCACTGTGGATGATTTGGCAACAGTATGACATACATGGCATTGTTAAGGGACACAGACCACATATAGGTTGCAAACATCTGGCTGTTCCATAGACATCTGTACAGAGGACTGGTATGGCCTGTACAATGCTTTAATATGCTGCATGTGAGGCAGATGCCATTACCACGCTATATAAAGTAATGTCATTGGGAGGTGATAAACAGGCATGGATGGTACACACATCAAAGTGGTATAAGCCAAACAGGATATGATCCTCACCCAAACACACAAACTCAAAAACAGCTGCTAGTATTGAGATTAGAACCCCTACCTATATAGTCATTGCTACTATAGTGTCACAGAGTTATCAGAAGTGCCACAACACTAAAATAATTTCAACTTGTCCCAAGGTACTTCTAAGGTGAATGACATCAGCAGGCCTAGTAAGGTAGAGTGATGGGAATTGTACAGGGTGTTATACAACTCAAAATGGTATAACCCACACAGTATATGATTCTTACAGAAACAGTTGCCAATATTGAGATTAGAACCCCTACCAATCTAGCTATTTCTACTATAGTGTTATGCAGTTATCATATGCACCATGGAGCTTATATGGTCTCACCTTGTCCCAAGGTACTTCTAAGGTAAATGACATCAGCAGGCCTATTAAACTAGGGTGATGGGAAGTATACAGGGTGTTACACAACTCAAAGTGGTATAACCCACACAGTATATGATTCTCACATAAACACACACAAACAGTTGCCAGTATTGAGATTAGAACTCCTACCTTTTTAGTTATTTCCATTATAGTATTATGCAGTTATCAGAGGTGCCACAGAGCTTATATGATTTCAGCTTCTTCCAAGGTATTGCTACAGTGAATGACATCAGCAGGCCTAGTAAAGTAGGGTGATGGGAAGTTTACAAGGTGTTACACAACTTAAAATGGTATAACCCACACAGGATATGATTCTCACACAAACTTACTGGCCAGTACTGAGATCAGAACCCCTGCTTATCTATGAATTTGTACTACAGTGTTGTGCAGTTACTGCATGCACTACAGAGCTTACTGCACTAACACCTGGCCAAAGGTGCTGATAACTGCACAGCTGAGGTAAACTATTACAGGTGTCAGAAAGTCTGCCTTCATTTTTTCCCTTAGATCTTGCTAGCTCTTTCTCTCTTGGACTTCAAATAGCCTAATAGCTTTGCACTTCAGCAGGTTTTTGTATCAATTATTCTAGCACACCTGAGAGCCATCAGCAGTAGTCATTCCTCATGGAATTAGCTCCAGTACTTAGTAGTTATGACCACCCCTCCTGGCATGATTAAAGTGCAGTTCTCTGTGCTTTTGCCCATTAACCTGATGCTCTTGGGTATTCTGAGGCACTGTTGCAACTGCCTCATGTACACAGACAACCATCTCCTCTAACCTCCCAACACTCAGACTTGGAGAGCTACCACTATATCACCAAATTGCAAGATAGGCACTCTCCAGCGAAGACTGGAGTAGCTGGTCAAGAGGAGAAGGTCAACACCTGCACCACACCACATGGAACACATAGCCCTCTAGAACACCCCCTATCACAGCTCTGACATACAAACAAAACCCACACACCCACCTTCACAGAGGCACTCAATAGACATTTAACCAAACAGCAGAGACCACAAGACAAACACTCACTTGACCACTACAACACAGCATAAAGCACAGGACACATATCTCACCTACACAGTGGTGTCTTTCAACCTAAGCCCCTAAGGCTAATCACTTTGCCCAATACAGTAACCATAGGTGACTCAATAGTGAGGCACACAGATGTCCCACTCACTAGGTTGAATATGATGAAGGTAACAGTCAGCTGTCTATCAGGTGCCAGAATCCAACACATAACACACCAAGTCATGTCACTCCACAACAACTACAAGCATCAGTCTGCCATTGTTGGTGTGAATGACCTGAGAAACACTTCCCTGGACTACATGAAAAGAGACATGGTGGAGCTCTCAGATTATGTGGGCCAGGCAGGTATGACAGTACCTCTGAGCAGTATACTACTGTCACTCAAAATGATATCACAGTACAAACAACAAATAATTGACTTCAACAATTGGCTTAAGTGTCTGGTGTCATTCTCAGGGGATCCGGTATCTGTCTGCTTGGGATGACATGACTGACTGACCA
>NC_056747.1:1345898946-1345908946 GCF_019279795.1 Protopterus annectens
TTCACTATTGTTGCACAAAATGGTGCGTATAGCTTCGACCCCCTCTTCATGGGGGATACAAGTAAATAAAGAGACAACATCTACAGTAAAGATAATATGTTTATCTGGATTGAAAACGTTAGTAGTGGCAAATTGATTCAATTTATTAAGAAAATGCCAAGAGTCTTTGAGAAAAGATTCCTGTTTGGACACAAGGGGACCTAATGTAGCATCTATGACCAATGAAATTCCCTCTGTTATAGAGTGTGGAGAAGACACTATCGGCCGAAATGGTGGATCAGTGCAACTTTTGTGTGTTTTGGGAATACCAAAAAGAACCCCAATTCTAGGGTTCTCAATTACACAAAATTCGTATACGTCCAAATCAATTTCGTTTGACATTAAGGCTTCATATAAGAATGAGTGTATTAACCTTTGTTTTCTCTTTATGTCATACAATGTTGTAACCTCATATTCATCCTGATTTTCCAACAGCTCTAGCATTTTTGAATGATATGACTCTTGTGTCATAATGACAATGTTGCCACCCTTATCACTTTTCATGAATCTGAGTGTTCTATTTTTCTGACGTAAATCATTAAAAGCTTTTCTCTCTTTATAATTTAAATTATGTTGGTATCTACCATTCTTGCCTAGAAAACCTTCCAACTCCTGCAAACATGCTTCTTCAAAAACCTTAATAGTATGAACTAATGGGGGATTATAGGTGGAATGTTTTTTAAGTACAGTACTAGTATCAGGAATATCATGTAAAATGTAAGTTAGATTCAATTTTCTAACAAATTTTTTTATATCAATAACAGTCCTGCCAAAATCAGCCTTATTTGTGGGTACAAAGTTCAAACCCAAACGCAACACATTTAATTCGTCATTAGTAAAAACAACATCGGTAAGATTAATAATGTCAAAACAATCTGTTCATCTAGTTAAATCTCGTCCCCCGACGAGTTCGAGCGTAAGAATGTCCGGCTCCTGGTGAACACAGTTTTCTTTGCCGTTGTATTCTTTTTCCCTAAAAAATTGGAATTATTAGATGAGGCTGTAAAAACCCCGTCACCAGACTTGGAACCAATGTCAATGTTCTTAGATTTAGATTGCTCTGTGTCTATATCGTTGTTGTCCGTATTAATAACAATGTCAGATTGCCCCGTTTCATCAACTAAAGCAAAATCTTCGCTAACAAGATTAGAACAAGATTAGAAGATTGAGTAACCTTTTTCCGGTTAGAGTTAGAACCAACACCATAATGGTATTCATTTTTACTATTAACAATGGAACTATAGTTCCGTTTGTTTGCAGTTGAAAATGTTAACACTTTCCCGGTATACTCCCTGTTACCAGGCACAAAATAATTGTACGCAGAATTGGCTTTATGGCGGTAATGTCCGCTGCAACAAGCGTACTTTCTGTTGGTAATCTCAATTGAATGTCTTTCAACTTCTTCCAACACAATTTTACAAAAATCTGATTTATTTTTGTCAGCGCACCTTATTTCATTTTCTAACTGGTTGATTTCTTCTTTTAAAAATGACATCTTGACAGAATTATTATCAATAAGTAACTTTAAGAATGACATACCTGCCTCGTTGAAAAATGAGACCAGTTTATCAAACATAGCATCGCCGACCTGTACGCCGTTAGGGCATTTGAAAAATCTTAGCCCTTTCGGCATAATCCTTAGCTCAATGCACCGTTCAAAAAAGCAATTCTCCACTGTTAAAGAACGAAACCTCTTTAACAATTTGGTTAGTACTTTGCGCTTTTTATTGAGTTCCTCTTCCTGATGGAAATCATGGTTAAAAAGCTTAACGAAAGGATTGTTAAAAGGCTTCAACAAGGAATTTACACCGGAATCATAAACCCGGTGTTGATGAAAAGTGCGTTCATTGTCATTATCCGTCCTTCTTGCGTTGGTGGATGCACTATGAGGTTCCACCTCGATTACAGTGTCCAATTCCTTAAAGGAGCCACTCGGGCTACAGGCATTCGCCGCTTCTGAGGATGAAACAGTAGCTTTTGCTACAAGAAACTTTAGGGGCTTTTGAATGTCAACAAGCGTGGAAATTAGCAAACTGTTTACATCCCTATTTGAGTCACTACCTGGAATAGGATATGTGCTCATATTTAACAGTTGCTCGTCGATTTCCTCATCCATAAGTGGTAAACGAAAAAAACAGTCAAAAAACCACGTAGTAAGCCAAAACCAAGAAAAACGAACAGGAAACCAACCAAAAGAAGAAGGTCAAAAAGACTCCAAGTAATAGCGTAATAAAACTTTTTAATAACCGCTTTCGTCCAAGGACTGCTTCAGAATACACAACAATAAAAAAACACAGTTGTTTTGGCTTACTACGTGTTTTTTTGACTGCATATCAGTAAAGAGCACAGGTCAGGTTGTACTGGTATGCATTTGAGTTTCAGACTTCTGACCCTTCATAGCCTTACTGCAACTGCGGGTCCTGCTGTGCTATCACTGTGCGAGTCTGTAAGTCAACATTGTCACCATTTGTGTGCTTTTACCAGACATTTGTCTGTGGTTTTCTACGGTTGACTTGCTATGTGGGTGCGAAGGGTGGGTATGGGACCCCCACACTGATATCCATGCCTGTGACCTATGACCCCCAGTTAGTTGTCCCCACACATATACTGCAGTGGGATTTGCCACCTTGGGTACTACTGCATAGCGTGTGGAGGCCAGTTTGGGCCAGACATTTCCTGGGGTCCCACAAAGCTTTCACTTGTGTTATGCTATCCCAGTAGACTACCCCATTACCTTGCATGCATGCTGCATTAACACAGATTTCCTTGCAAAACATACTAATTCATTCATTTATTGATAAGAAGACTGACTTACCTTGTGCTTGCAGCAATTGTAAGTACGGTTCTTGAGGGCCACCTATGTTGGACGCACACAGTACACTGCCTATGCATGGTAGGTTACAGGTAATGTGATGTGTGTGTGTGTGTGTGTGTGTGTGTGTCATCCATTTTACTGTGTGTGCGAGTCAGAAAGAGGTGTCAGTCCCTGTGGTCCCTACAGTGTCAGTGCATGTACTATGCATTGCCTCTTTGCCAAGGCCTGAGCATACTGGGCATGCCTCTGTCTGCCTACAGGGCAGGATCAGGGGCCTCCTCCTGTGAGTCCCTCTGTGCCTGTGGGGACCTTGGCAATGGTGAGGGGATGTATGGCCCTTCCCCATGCTGTTCCTACTCTAGCTGTTTCCACAAGATCATATTGTGTAGCATGGCACATACTATGAACATGTGTGCACTTGTGGCTGGAAAGTACTGCAAGACTCCACCAGATATGCCAAAGCAGTGGAACCGTGACTTGAGCATCCCAAACATACATTCTATAATGATACTGGTTTGTGCGTGTGCCTCATTATAGTGTTCTTGTGTGGGTGTATGTGCATTTCTGATGGGTGTCATCATCTATGGCTCCATTGCATAGCCAGCATCCCCACCAGATGGCCATACAGGATGTTCCCAGTGGAAAATGCCTGGTACAGCTATGATGAATGCCAGATGTGGTAGTCATGATAGCTTCCAGGGCTGCCAGCACACACATTCATGATAATGCCCTGGGAATTGCACACAACCTGGCAGTTGATGGAGGGGAATCCCTTGCAGTTTATGTAGACCCGACCCTGTTCACTGGGTGGTGCTTTGTTGTGGATGTGTGTGCATTCTATGGCACCCAGTACCTCTGGGTCTTCTCCCACATGATGGGAAGAGACGCATATTGCTGGTCCTCTCCTCACAGGAGTTGGGGAAGTAAATGTACTCACCAGCATGTGGTAGCATGGCATCCAGCAACTGGTGGAGTACCCTGGATGCAGATGCCTGGGAGACCCCCATCATGTCCCCAGTATGTCTCTGGAAAGTACCGGCAGCTAGTATTCTTAAGGCTACACATACCTTGGTATCAACTGGGATGGGTTCCCCTCTGTTGGCTCTAGGTCTGAGGTGAGGCTGGCACAGCTTGATGATTTGCTGAAGTAGGTCTCTGTCCACCCTGTAGTGCTCTACTATCTTCAGATCATGTAGCCCCTAGTAAGTTACCCTGGGTCTGAACACTCGTCTCCTCCTCCTCGGTCTGTGGCTGTTGTCAGCATTATCCTCCTCTCCACCCTCAGCCTCTAACTCATACTGATGGATCAAAACAATGACAGCCCCTAACATTTTTCAGGTTAAAATTGCCCCGCACATGTACACCACTGGTGCAGAGTTTGTGGGAAAAAACAGACTCTAAGGTGTTTCCATAGTTTATACTGTTGTGTTGCAGATGCTGCCTGTATAATTGGCTGGCTATGATGCATTCCACCTGCATGATTGGCTGACTGATACATTCCAGCTGTATGATTGGCTGACTGTGATACATTCCACCTGTATGATTGGCTGACTATGATGCATTCCACCTGTATGATTGGCTGACTATGATGCACTGCCTGTATGATTGGCTGACTATGATACATTCTACCTGTATGATTGGCTGACTATGATGCATTCCACCTGTATGATTGGCTGACTATGATACATTGCACCTGTATGATTGGCTGACTATGATGCATTCCACCTGTATGATTGGCTGACTATGATGCATTCTACCTGTATGATTGGCTGACTATGATGCATTTCACCTTCTGGCTATGTCATTTGTTCTTGTTTGCTTTCATTCCGCTATTTTCCATTTTTTCCCTTCCCATTTCCTCTACTTGTAAGCCCTGAGATGCGCCGTACAAACCCGGTGCCCAAATGTAAACAGTCCTGCTATTTCCAGGTTTTTTCTTTTAGGCCCAGTGCGCACAGCGCATTACCCATTTAGATAAGTAAACAGCAGTGAAAGGCATCAGACACACCCCCTTGCTTAGCTGTGCTTAGCTAAGCTTATCTCTGCAATCTTAATAATTTCAAAATATCTCTCAAAAGACACTTATTTGAATCCTGGCTTTGTACGTGTAACACTCCAGCTTAATTATTAACTTAGCATTACTTATACAATTTGGCTGGACATACTAACTCTGTTAACATATCCCTTCTAACATCATTACTTCTCTATAAGTAGTTACATTCCTAGCTGTAACTCTCACCACGGAAGTATTACTAACTATGCACTGCTTTACCAAAGTGATTCTCCCTACTTAAGTTCCTAACTAATGTTATGTTCCTCCACATATATAAATTCAAACATATATTTGTCTATATTCAAGTGTTTAAAGTCTTGTTCTATTTGATATTATGTATATATTTTTGTTTTTACATTTTTATCCTGTAAATGTGTTAGCACTCATTTTTTGGGTCAATTTTGTTTATAATTTCTATTACTTGTTGTGATAATTTGCATATAAGCTTAGACTGGAGTTTTTCTTCCCAGGTCTCCACTAAAAATAGGCATTGTCCCAGTCGGACCATCCAGGTAAACAAATGTAAAATAAAATAAATAATAAATAAATATATTTTTGAAATGCAAAACAGTAATACAGTTATGGGAAAAAAGTATAAAAAGATGTTTCGAAGATATTAAAAAAATGGATAAAATAATCCTGGATATGAATAAATATGGCTATTATAAGAATAGAAGTAAAGAATATGTTAAAAGAATAGATACAAATATATTTTATGTTATATGGGCTATATTGAATGAAAGAATAAATGAAATTATGTTTAATGGTAAATGGATTTTAGCATCAATATTAAGTAAAATCAGATGGCACTTGTGGAAAAAGGAGAGGGGTCTAATAGGGATGAAAATTTTGTATGATTATAAAGGAAATTATTGATATATGTAAACAGATTTGCATATCTATATTTATAAATATATAAGTATTTTGTAAAATAAGAGCTTTTGTTGCATGTAACTAAAGGACTGCTACTCTCTTCAGTAAGTGCTGTGGGATCTTTTACATCCACCAGCAAATAAAGCAGATGGTGCTTTTAACATCTTATCTGAAAGACAACACACTCATGACTGCTGCCCTCATTTATGCAATATAGGGTCAGCAATTTATCTATATGGTGTAGGAATAGAACATGCAGCCTTCTGCACCAAACACAAGTGTGCTACGTGTTGTGCCACTGACATTTAGCAATATATTCTGTGATCTCAAAACTCTCTTGTACTTGAGCAGATCTGTATCTGTGCATCAAGAAAGACTGGGCTTCACTGTAATGACAGCACATCCTCTTTACCATGTTACTGGGAGTGCCAGTCATTCAGGTTACTTGAAAACTGATAGCGAGTATCAATATGCATCAGATGCCCAGTTATCTCTAGACTGAGTCCCCATGACTCACAAATAGAAATTGCTGAACTTCAAATTATCATTAAGAAGACAGATGTTCATAACCTGGTTTAGTTTCAATAGGTTTCTAATACCATGACAGGAATGAAACCTATTCCTAAGTTAGAGTATGTTGGAGTTGATGAAATTAGCATTGTTTCAGTCTTTGATTTTAACCAGGAGTGCTCTTCTCAGCACCTACAATGTGCCCAGAATTGCCTACTTCAGTAATCCATATGGGGTACATGTACTGGCAGCATATCTAAGTAAAATGTGATTTTTTTTGTATTAGATCTATTGTTCTTACTACTAACTGGGCATCATCCTTCTTCCACATTGTTCTCATTTCTGCTTGCAAGTCCTGATATTATATGACTTTGTATCTCTGTGCATATAAGACACTGTAATCACTGGGTATAGCAGTTTTAACTATCAGTGCTACTTTTGTTTTTCATGGACCACTAGATCTGGTTTTCTCACATCCATCTTTTGAACTGTTGGTAATGGGTGATCCCATGTAATATAAACTTCATAATTTTCTATAATGCTTTGTGGCTCATGTTTCCAATGCTTCTCAGGTACTTCGATATTATAATGTTTACTCAATCCCCAGTGCAACAGTCTTGCTACATTATTATGCCTTTCAGTATGCAGGCCCTCTGGCATGGGTTTATCACACCCAGCAACAAGATGTGCCTTATGTATGCCTGGAGGGCCATAAAGGATTTTAAATTTGCTTATTGAACTCTGTAAAAAAAAAAAAAAAAAATATATATATATATATATATATTTTTTTTTTTTTTTTTGTAGACCTCATCTATGCTTTGATTAACTGGAGCCATTATACCATAAAGGCTGGGCATGTCCAAAGATTCTTAGACTTAGTGAATGCTAACTCCCTTGTCCAAAATGTTAACTAACCAGCAAGTGTCCTTATTCCTGGTAACATCTCATCTACTTGTGCTCCTGCTATAATAGCCTCTTCTTTCATCATGGCTGCTCTCATATCAGTAATTTTCACTTTCAGGACATCTACACTAACCATAATAAACATCTCTAAATTCAAAGGCTTCAAAAAAGGCAAACTAATTTGAATTATCTGATGAGATCTCAAAATTTCAAATGTAAAATTTCCAACTCCCATGAACTCTCAGCTCTTATTTATACAAAATAATTTTTCTCCCATCTAAGAAGCATCATAAATCAAATGGTCCTATCAAAACCAAATATATTGGTGAGTGTAAAAATAAGCTGCATTGGTAGGATGCCAGCATTAATAATCTCTATAATGAAAGAAAAACAGAAAATTAAAGACTTCATTTATTTAGCATTTGTTAACCAGGAAGGTCTGACTTGGAACAAAGCCAATTTTCAGTGGAGGCCCAGGGAGAAACCCTCCAGATGCATGTCTTTGAACATGGAAGAAAACTGGAGCACACCCACATGAACACAGGGAGGACATGCAGACTCCACACAGAAGGCACCCCAGTTGAGAATTGAACCGGAGAACCACTTGCTGTGAGGCGATGTTACCACTGCACCATCCTGTGATAAATCACAAGCTATTCATATTAAAAATGTAATCAAAATGTCAGCAAAGAACTGAAAGTTGCCATGTGGAAGAACAAAGTGGAGCATGTGGTAAAATTAGCATCCAAAGCAAAGAATAATCATAAGTCCTTATTTTGTTATACCAAATAATTAACACGCAGCAGCACTCTGAATTAATTTGTAGTAGTATTTCCCTATGTGACCTTAAAGATTTTAATAATATATTCATAGATAAATTTAGTGCCAATTTCATAGTACAAAAGTCATTGAAGTTCTACAAATTACAAAGTATCTTCCTCCCCCAAAATTATTACAAAGCCTGTCCTAACTGCACTCTCTAAAGGCTTGAAATGCCACTTGTATGGGCCCTGACAAAATATCTTAACCAATGGTGCCAAACATGCCCTCTCTAAACCTCTCCAACAACTGTTTAAGTAGAGTCTAAGGATTATGTTCCTGAGGCATGAAAACTGGTCATCCTCATGCCACTACATAAAGTGGGCCCATCTCTGATTTTTGTAACTATAGACTCAACTGATGAAGAAGCTTAATTTGAATGGCATGGAAGGTATTATGTTTGATTTCATAAGTTAGGAAATAAAAAAATCTTACTGCCCTATACCCTCAACAATATGGTTTTTCAACAGGAAATCATGTTTGCTTAATTTAGTAAACTTCACTGAAACAGTCACTGAAGCTGTAAATACTGGTCACAAAGGTCATACAGCATACCTGAGAATGGCCAAGTTTCTTTACTCCAATTCCTCATACTGAGATTGTAAAGAAGTTTAAGGTCTAAATGTCAACCCCTTTGTTATAAGATATATTGCAAACTGCCTAACATAGAATCCATGTAGTTAAAGTAGCAGATAATAACTCAGAAAAAATTAAAGGTGAGTGCATAGTGGCATTCCTGAATGTTGAGTATTAAGACCCCTTCTGTTTGTCTTTTAGTTCATGGATTTCTGAACCACTAAACCAGATATATAGTTAACTTAATTTTCCAAAGTCTGCAGGGTGGGTGTTGTCATTTACTAAGTGTCTGACACTGTGTTACTACACCAAGGGATAAAACATAAAAACAATAGAGCATTAGAAATGGACAAATTAAATGCCAAGAAAAGTAACTTTGTTACATTTACTAACTACAAGTTACAGTATAGATAGCACCTGAGGCTAGACTGATGTGGTCATCAGAGATTCCAGCCACCTCTGTGGACAACTCAGCATCCTTAGACGAACATGAAGGTAGCAACAGTAGTCAGTAAAACTTTGTCTACTCCAACTAATAGTTAAAGGTATCTCATCCAGCTGAGAGGAGGTTATCATTCATCTGCATTCAACCCTGATCCTGCAGTTACAGAACAGAATACGCTTGTCTTATTTGTCCAAAGACATCATGCAGCTACTTACTCAGTGTCCTTTCTAGCTATGCAATAGCAACAGTATTTATTATTTCTGTCTGCTGAGTGACTTTGCTGTTCTATCTTGACAAACTGTTTTATAGCATATTTTAACTTCTTTGGATACATTTTTTTATTTAATTATTTATTTGACATTTGTTGGCCAGGATAGTCCGACTGAGCTTGCATCCTTTATCATTAAAGGCCAACTAAAGATACAACAATACAAATTGTGCAAGAAAAAATTCACAGTATAAGTTAAGCAAGTAAAAAAAAAAAAAACTGGAGTAAAATAAAGTATATTAGGTACAAAAAAAACTATGTACACAAAGGTAAACAGGTCACCAACTGCAGCACAAGTAAAAGATCTTAGTAAAAGAGGCCTTATCAAGAAGTAGCAGTTACAGAGGAGGAAGATCAGAAACAAAGAGTTACATGTTTTTGGTTATCATTTTGTTATTCTTCTTTTCAGTGTCATGTAGCTGCAAAGTGCTTTGGCAAAAAGAACTCTAATAAACTTCAACCTATATATATACATACACACACACACACACACACACACACACACACACACACACACACACACACACACACACACATACATATACATACACACATACATACACACACATACATACACACATACATACACATACACACACATACACATACACACACATACACACATACATACACATATACATATACATACACACACATCCATACACACACATCCATACACACACATACATACACACACAT